>NC_091995.1:43253335-43587430 GCF_044704955.1 Pristiophorus japonicus | reverse complement strand
TCTGTTGCCAGATTTTATTTTGTGTTCTTTCAAAGCCGCAGCGGGATGTGAACTCGGGTCACCAGGTTACCGGTCCAGTGACATGACCGCCTACACTGCTGTCGCCGCCGTTCCCTCCCCCGGTCAGCCCCCGATAGCAATGGCTGCGGGGATCCACACCACGCAGGAGGCGGGGCAAGGCACTCAGGCACACTTACATACTCCTTGGCGCTGGGTTCCTGACTCTGGGGGTAGTCCGGGAGTGGAATGTCGCAGTCCGGACTGTAGTGCTGACAATAGTCGTAGGCGGCCTGGGGGTCGGAGGCAATCAACAGCTGCTGGATGTCACCCTGAGGGAGAGAAAGAGACAACGAGATGGTTAGCAGCGGCCGTCAGACGGAACCAAGGGCCTCCGGTAATTCAACAGCAAGCCCTTGAGGCTCCCTGGTAGTCGAGTGGGTAACTGCACCTCCGAGTACAGCACTGAGTCAAACTAAGGGGACAGGCCCTCCCCCTTCCCCCTCCCCACTCCCTCATCCCCACACACCTCCCCACTAACCCCTCCCTCATCCCCCTCCCATTCCCCCCTCCCTCTTCCCCCTCCCCTCCCCACTCCCCCTCCCCACTCCCCCCTCCCTCCTCCCCACTTCCTCCTCCCCCTCCCCACCCCCCTCCTCCTCCTCCTCCCCCTTCCCACTCCCCCCTCCCTCCTCCCCACTCCCCCCCTCCCCCTCCCCATTCTCCCTCTCCCTCCTCCCCCTCCCCCTTCCCACTCCCCCCTCCCTCCTCCCCACTCCCCCCTCCCCCTCCCCACTTCCCCCCTCCCTCCTCCCCACTCCCCCCTCCCCATCCCTCCTCCCCCTCCCCCTCCCCATTCCCCCCTCCCTCCTCCCCACTCCCCCCTCCCTCCTCCCCACTCCCCACTAACCCCTCCCCATCCCCCTCCCCACTACCCCCTCCCCACTAACAGTTCCCCACTAACTACCCCTCCCCCTCCCCACTACCCCCTCCCCACTAACCATTCCCCACTCACTACCCCTCCCCACTACCCCTCCCCACTAACCATTCCTCAACCACTACCCCTCCCCACTACCTCTCCCCACTAACCCCTCCCCAGTCCCCACTACCCCCTTACCCTCCCCCTCCCCACTACCCCTCCCCACTATCCCCTCCCCCTCCCCACTAACCCCTCCCCACTATCTACCCCTGCCATGGTACAAGCACTTCCATGTTTTCATGCAAAGCTCGGGTGAGAGAGTGCGACCGACAGCAACATTACACCCACCCTGCGGCTGCTGCCAGGAAGCTGGTGCCCCGCCCCTTCCCTTCCCGCAGCCCTCCCCCCACCCAGAGTTCTGTTTCTTTAAAAAGAAAGATTTGGATTTAGATAGCGCCTTTCACAACCACCGGACATCTCAAAACACCTTACGGCGAATGAAATACTTTTGGAGTGTAGTCACTGTTGTAATGTGAGAAAAGCAGCAGCCAATTTGCACACAGCAAGTTCCCACAAACAGCAATGTGATAATGACCCAGATAATCTGTTTTTTAAACAAACTGGCGATGCCCTGGGAGTGTTTGATGGGACAGTGTAGAGGGAGCTTTATTCTGTATCTAACCCGTGCTGTACCTGCCCTGGGAGTGTTTGATGGGACAGTGTAGATGGAGCTTTACTCTGTATCTAACCCGTGCTGTACCTGCCCTGGGAGTTATTTGATGGGACAGTGTAGAGGGAGCTTTACTCTGTATCTAACCCGTGCTGTACCTGCCCTGGGAGTTTAGAATTGTTCAAAATTAGAAGTGTGCGGAGATGTCAGAGAGTTGTGGGGCTGGAGAAGGTTAAGGTGCTAGGGTGGGGCATGGCCTGGGTGGATTAGAACAAGGATGAGAATTTCACATACTAATGAACTGGGAAAGAAAGCCTGGAGGACTACTTTGCGGCAAGGACTTGAGCAGATAATGCAGGCTGACACTGCAGTGCAGTAGTGAGGGAGCGCAGCAATGTCGGAGGTGCTGTCTTTTGGATAAGACTTTAAACTCTCAGTTGGACATAAAAGATCTCACGGACACTATTCGAAGAGCAGGGGAGTTCTCACCGGTTTCCAGTGCCAATATTTATCCCTCAATCGATATCACTAAAAAACAGATTATCTGGTCATTATCACACTGATGTTTGTGGGAGCTTGCTGTGCGCAGATTGGCTGCCACATTTGCCACATTACAACAGTGACTACACTTCACAAATGTACTTCATTGGCTCTAAAGTGCTTTGGGATGTGCGGTAGTCATGAAAAGAGCAATGGAAAGAAATCAGGTTGTACCTCAAAGACTTCTTCGTCCAGGATCCTTGTTCCGAACACCACGATTCCCTTGGTGTCGATGATGGGTCGGTTACTCCGGGGCAGGGGCTTGGTCACTGTCTTTTTGCAGTCAACAATCATGGTGATTTTCTTCTTCTGCACGCTGATAGCCAGTCGATGCCACCTGTCAATGAGAGAGAGAACACAAGGTGGGTCAGTGAGAGTAAAACACAGGGTAACAGACATAGAAACAGACACACACACATACAGACATAGAAACAGACACACACACATACAGACATAGAAACAGAGACACACAGACATAGAAACAGACACACACAGACATAGAAATAGACAAACACACATACAGACATAGAAACACACACACACAGACATTGAAACACAGACACACACATACAGACATAGAAACAGACACACACAGACATAGAAACACACACACACATACAGGCACAACACACATAGACATACAGACAAACAGTCAGACATGGAAACAGACACACACAGACACAAAGAAACAGACACACACACACAGACATAGAAACAGACACACACATACAGACATAGAAACAGACAGACACAGACATAGAAACAGACACACACACACATAAAGACATAGAAACAGACACACACACACACACAGAAACACACACACACATACACACACACAGACATAGAAACAGACACAGACAGGCATGCAGACAGACACAGACATAGAAACAGACAGAGACATAGACATAGAAACAGACACAGACAGAGATACAGACAGACACAGACATAGAAACAGACACAGACATAGAAACAGACAGACACACACAGATAGACATGGAAACAGACACACACAGACACAAAGAAACAGACACACACACAGACATAGAAACAGACACACACACATACAGACATAGAAACAGACAGACACAGACATAGAAACAGACACACACACATAAAGACATAGAAACAGACACAGACACACACAGATAGGCATGCAGAGACACACACAGACACAGACACAGACATAGAAACAGACAGAGACATAGACATAGAAACAGAAACAGACATAGAAACAGACAGACACAGACATAGAAACAGACACAGGCATAGAAACAGACAGACACACATGGATAGACATGTTAACAGACACACACAGACTAGAAACAGACACACAGACATGGAAACAGACACACACAGACATACAGGCGCACACAGACATGGAAACAAACACACACAGACATAGAAACAGACACAGACACAGATATAGAAACAGACACAGATATAGAAACAGACACAGGCATAGAAACAGACACAGACAAAGAAACAGACGCAGGCATAGAAACAGACACAGACAAAGAAACAGACCATAGAAACAGACACAGACATAGAAACAGACACAGGCATAGAAACAGACACAGACAAATAAACAGACACAGGCATAGAAACAGACACAAAGAAACAGACACAGACACAGACCATAGAAACAGACACAGACATAGAAACAGACACAGACATAGAAACAGACACAGACATAGAAACAGACACAGGCATAGAAACAGACACAGACAAAGAAACAGACACAGACAAAGAAACAGACACAGACACAGACATAGAAACAGACACAGACATAGAAACAGACACAGACAAAGAAACAGACACAGACACAGACATAGAATCAGACAAAGACATAGAAACAGACACAGACATAGAAACAGACATAGACATAGAAACAGACGCAGACAGGCATGCAAACAGACACAGACATAGAAACAGACAGAGACATAGACATAGAAACAGACACAGACAGAGATACAGACAGACACAGACATAGAAACAGACACAGGCATAGAAACAGACAGACACACACAGATAGACATGGAAACAGACACACACAGACACAAAGAAACAGACACACACACAGACATAGAAACAGACACACACACATACAGACATAGAAACAGACAGACACAGACATAGAAACAGACACACACACATAAAGACATAGAAACAGACACAGACACACACATAGACACACACACACACATACACACACAAAGACATAGAAACAGACAAAGACACACACAGATAGGCATGCAGAGACACACACAGACACAGACACAGACATAGAAACAGACAGAGACATAGACATAGAAACAGAAACAGACATAGAAACAGACAGACACAGACATAGAAACAGACACAGACACACACAGATAGGCATGCAGAGACACACACAGACACAGACACAGACATAGAAACAGACAGAGACATAGACATAGAAACAGAAACAGACAGACACAGACATAGAAACAGACACAGGCATAGAAACAGACAGACACACATGGATAGACATGTTAACAGACACACACAGACTAGAAACAGACACACAGACATGGAAACAGACACACACAGACATACAGGCACACACAGACATGGAAACAAACACACACAGACATAGAAACAGACACAGACACAGATATAGAAACAGACACAGACCATAGAAACAGACACAGACATAGAAACAGACACAGGCATAGAAACAGACACAGACAAATAAACAGACACAGGCATAGAAACAGACACAAAGAAACAGACACAGACACAGACCATAGAAACAGACACAGACATAGAAACAGACACAGACATAGAAACAGACACAGGCATAGAAACAGACACAGACAAAGAAACAGACACAGACACAGACATAGAATCAGACAAAGACATAGAAACAGACACAGACATAGAAACAGACATAGACATAGAAACAGACGCAGACATAGAAACAGACACAGACATAGAAACAGACACAGACACATATAGAAACAAATGTAGACATAGAAACAGACACAGACACATATAGAAACAGACACAGACATAGAACCAAACACAAACATAGAAATAGACTCAGAAAGAGAAACAGACACAGACACAGAAACAGACATAGAGACAGACTCAGTCATAGAAACAGACACAGACGTAGAAACAGACACAGACATAGATACAGACTCAGTCATAGAAACAGACACAGACACAGAGATAGAAACAGACACAGACATAGAAACATAGAAAATAGGTGCAGGAGTAGGCCATTCGGCCCTTCGAGCCTGCACCGCCATTCAATGAGTTCATGGCTGAACATGCAACTTCAGTACCCCATTCCTGCTTTCACGCCATACCCCTTGATCCCCCGAGTAGTAAGGACTTCATCTAACTCCTTTTTGAATATATTTAGTGAATTGGCCTCAACAACTTTCTGTGGTAGAGAATTCCACAGGTTCACCACTCTCTGGGTGAAGAAGTTTCTCCTCTTCCTCGGTCCTAACTGGCTTACCCCTTATCCTTAGACTGTGTCCCCTGGTTCTGGACTTCCCCAACATTGGGAACATTCTTCCTGCATCAAACCTGTCGAAACCCATCAGAATTTTAAATGTTTCTATGAGGACCCCTCTCATTCTTCTGAACTCCAGTGAATACAAGCCCAGTTGATCCAGTCTTTCTTGATAGGTCAGTCCCGCCATCCCGGGAATCAGTCTGGTGAACCTTCGCTGCACTCCCTCAATAGCAAGAATGTCCTTCCTCAGGTTAGGAGACCAAAACTGTACACAATACTCCAGATGTGGCCTCACCAAGGCCCTGTACAACTGTAGCAACACCTCCCTGCCCTGTACTCAAATCCCCTCGCTATGAAGGCCAACATGCCATTTGCTTTCTTAACCGCTTGCTGTACCTGCATGCCAACCTTCAATGACTGATGTAACATGACACCCAGGTCTCGTTGCACCTCCCCTTTTCCTAATCTGTCACCATTCAGATAATAGTCTGTCTCTCTGTTTTTACCACCAAAGTGGATAACCTCACATTTATCCACATTATACTTCATCTGTCATGCATTTGCCCACTCACCTAAGTCGCTCTGCAGCCTCATAGCATCCTCCTTGCAGCTCACACTGCCACCTAACTTAGTGTCATCCGTAAATTTGGAGATACAACATTTAATCCCCTCGTCTAAATCATTAATGTACAGTGTAAACAGCTGGGGCCCCAGCACAGAACCTAGCGGTACCCCACTAGTCACTGCCTGCCATTCTGAAAAGTCCCCATTTACTCCTACTCTTTGCTTCCTGTCTGACAACCAGTTCTCAATCCATGTCAGCACACTACCCCCAATCCCATGTGCTTTAACTTTGCACATTAATCTCTTGTGTGGGACCTTGTCGAAAGCCTTCTGAAAGTCCAAATATACCACATCAACTGGACTGGAAACATCTACTGGAAACATCCTCAAAAAATTCCAGAAGATTTGCCAAGAATGATTTCCCTTTCACAATCCATGCTGACTTGGACCTATCATGTCACCTCTTTCCAAATGCACTGCTATGACATCCTTAATAATTGATTCCATCATTTTACCCACTACTGATGTCAGGCTGACCGGTCTATAATTCCCTGTTTTCTCTCTTCCTCCTTTTTTAAAAAGTGGGGTTACATTGGCTACCCTCCACTCGATTGGAACTGATCCAGAGTCTCTGGAATGTTGGAAAATGACTGTCAATGCATCCGCTATTTCCAAGGCCACCTCCTTAAGTACTCTGGGATGCAGTCCATCATGCCCTGGGGATTTATCGGCCTTCAATCCCATCAATTTCCACAACACAATTTCCCGACTAAGAAGGATTTCCCTCAGTTCCTCCTCCTTACTAGACCCTCTGACCCCTTTTATATCCGGAAGGTTGTTTGTGTCCTCCTTAGTGAATACCGAACCAAAGTACTTGTTCAATTGGTCCGCCATTTCTTTGTTCCCCGTTATGACTTCCCCTGATTCTGACTGCAGGGGACCTACGTTTGTCTTTACTAACCTTTTTATCTTTACATATCTATAGAAACATTTGCAATCCGTCTTAATGTTCCCTGCAAGCTTCTTCTCGTACTCCATTTTCCCTGCCCTAATCAAACCCTTTGTCCTCTTCTGCTGAGTTTTAAATTTCTCCCAGTCCCCGGGTTCGCTGCTATTTCTGGCCAATTTGTATGCCACTTCCTTGGCTTTAATACTATCCCTGATTTCCCTTGATAGCCACGGTTGAGCCACCTTCCCTTTTTTATTTTTACGCCAGACAGGGATGTACAATTGTTGTAGTTCATCCATGCGGTCTCTAAATGTCTGCCATTGCCCATCCACAGTCAACCCCTTAAGTATCATTCGCCAATCTATCCTAGCCAATTCACGCCTCATACCTTCAAAGTTGCCTTCTTTAAGTTCTGGACCATGGTCTCTGAATTAACTGTTTCATTCGCCATCCTAATGCAGAATTCCACCATATTATGGTCACTCTTCCCCAAGGGGCCTCGCACAACGAGATTGCTAATTAATCCTCTCTTATTACACAACACCCAGTCTAAGATGGCCTTCCCCCTGGTTGGTTCCTCGACATATTGGTCTAGAAAACCATCCCTTATGCACTCCAGGAAATCCTCCTCCACCGTATTGCTTCCAGTTTGGTTATCCCAATCTATGTGCATATTAAAGTCACCCATTATAACTGCTGCACCTTTATTGCATGCACCCCTAATTTCCTGTTTGATGCCCTCCCCAACATCACTACTACTGTTTGGAGGTCTGTACACAACTCCCACTAACATTTTTTTCCCTTTGGTGTTCTGCAGCTCTACCCATATCGATTCCACATCATCCAAGCTAATGTCCTTCCCAACTAATGCATTAATCTCCTCCTTAACCCACAATGCTACCCCACCTCCTTTTCCTTTTATTCTATCCTTCCTGAATGTTGAATACCCCTGTATGTTGAGTTCCCAGCCCTGATCATCCTGGAGCCACGTCTCTGTAATCCCAATCACATCATATTTGTTAACATCTATTTGCACAGTTAATTCATCCACCTTATTACGGATACTCCTTGCATTAAGACACAATGCCTTCAGGCTTGTTTTTTTAACACCCTTTGTCGTTTTAGAATTTTGCTGTACAGTGGCCCTTTTTGTTCTTTGCCTTGGGTTTCTCTGCCCTCCACTTTTCCTCATCTCCTTTCTGTCTTTTGCTTTTGTCTCCTTTTTGTTTCCCTCTGTCTCCCTGCATTGGTTCCTATCCCCCTGCCATATTAGTTTAACTCCTCCCCAACAGCACGAGCAAACACTCCCCCTAGGACATTGGTTCCGGTCCTGCCCAGGTACAGACCGTCTGGTTTGTACTGGTCCCACCTCCCCCAGAACCGGTTCCAATGCCCCAGGAATTCGAATCCCTCCCTGCTGCACCACTGCTCAAGCCACGTATTCATCTGCGCTATCCTGCGATTCCTACTCTGACTAGCACGTGGCACTGGTAGCAATCCCGAGATTACTACTTTTGAGGTACTACTTTTTAATTTAGCTCCTAGCTCCTTAAATTCGTTTCGTAGGACCTCATCCCTTTTTTTACCTATGTCGTTGGTACCAATGTGCACCATGACAACTGGCTGTTCTCCCTCCCTTTTTAGAATGTCCTGCACCCGCTCCGAGACATCCTTGACCCTTGCACCAGGGAGGCAACATACCATCCTGGAATCTCGGTTGCTGCTGCAGAAACGCCTATCTATTCCCCTTACAATTGAATCCCCTATCACTATCGCTCTCCCACTCTTTTTCCTGCCCTCCTGTGTAACAGAGCCAGCCACGGTGCCATGAACTTGGCTGCTGCTGCCCTCCCCTGATGAATCACCCCCCCAACAGTACCCAAAGCAGTGTATCAGTTTTGCAAGGGGATGACCACAGGGGACCCCTGCAGTACCTTCCATAGAAACAGACACAGACACAGAAATAGAAACAGACACTGACACAGACATAGAAACAGACACAGACACAGACACAGACATCGAAACAGAAACAGACACAGACATAGAAACATACACGGACACAGACGTAGAAACGGACACGGACACAGACCTATAAACAGACACAGGCATAGAAACACAGGCATGGAAACAGACAATGACACAGACATGGAAACAGACACAGACATAGAAACAGACACAGACATCGAAACAGACACAGAAAGAGACATAGAAACAGACACAGACAGAGAAACAGACACAGACACAGACATAGAAACAGACACAGACATAGAAACAGACACAGACATAGAAACAGACACAGACACAGACATAGAAACGGACACAGACACAGACATAGAAACAGAAACAGTCACAGACAGAGAAACATACACAGACACAGAAACAGACACAGACACAGGCATCGAAACAGACACAGACACAGACATAGAAACAGACAAGGAAACAGACATAGAAACAGACACAGACATCGAAACAGACACAGACACAGGCATAGAAACCGATACAGACACAGAATCAGACATGTACATAGAAACATACACAGAGACGTACATAGAAACAGACACAGATATAGAAACAGACACAGACACAAACATAGAAACAGACGCAGACAAAGACACAGGCATACAAACAGACACAGACACAGGCATAGAAAAAGATACAGACACAGAAACAGACACAGACACAGAAACTGACAGAGACTCAGACATAGAAACAGACACTGACATAGAAACAGACACAGACATAGAAACAGACACAGACACAGACATAGAAACAGACACAGACATAGAAACAGACACAGACAGACAAAGAAACAGACACAGACACAGGCATAGAAACAGACACAGACATCGAAACAGACACAGACACAGACATAGAAACAGACACGGACACAGACATAGAAACGGATACGGACACAGACCTATAAACAGACACAGACATAGAAACACAGGCATAGAAACAGACAATGATACAGACATGGAAACAGAAACAGACATAGAAACAGACACAGACACAGACATAGAAACGGACACAGACACAGACATAGAAACAGAAACAGTCACAGACAGAGAAACGTAAACAGACACAGAAACAGACACAGACACAGACACAGGCATCGAAACAGACACAGACATAGAAACAGACAAGGAAACAGTCATAGAAACAAACATAGAAACAGACACAGACAAAGACACAGACATACAAACAGACACAGACACAGGCATAGAAAAAGATACAGACACAGAAACAGACACAGATATAGAAACAGACACAGACACGGACATAGAAACAGACACAGACATAGAAACAGACACAGACATCGAAACAGACACAGACACAGACATGGAAACAGACACGGACACAGACATAGAAACGGACACGGACATAGAAACAGACACAGACACAGACATGGAAACAGACACGGACACAAACATAGAAACACAGGCATAGAAACAGACAATGACACAGACATGGAAACAGACACAGAAATCGAAACAGACACAGACAGAGACATAGAAACAGACACAGACATAGAAACAGACACAGGCACCGACACAGACATCGAAACAGACACAGACACAGACATAGAAACATACACAAACATCGAAACAGACACAGACACAGACATAGAAACATACACAAACATCGAAACAGGCACAGACATAGAAACAGAAACAGACACAGACATAGAAACAGACACAGACATAGAAACAGACACAGAAATTGACATAGAAACAGACACAGTCACAGACATAGAAACAGACACAGATATAGAAACCGACACTGACACAGTCATAGAAACGGACACGGACACAGACCTATAAACAGACACAGACATAGAAATTAGGCATAGAAACAGACAATGACACAGACATGGAAACAGAAACAGACATAGAAACAGACACAGACACAGACATAGAAACGGACACAGACACATACATAGAAACAGAAACAGTCACAGACAGAGAAACGTACACAGACACAGAAACAGACACAGACACAGACACAGGCATCGAAACAGACACAGACACAGACATAGAAACAGACAAGGAAACAGACATAGAAACAGACACAGACATCGAAACAGACACAGACACAGGCATAGAAACAGAAACAGACACAGAATCAGACATGTACAGAGAAACATACACAGAGACGTACATAGAAACAGACACAGATATGGAAACAGACACAGACATAGAAACACACACAGACACAAACATATAAACAGACACAGACAAAGACACAGACATACAAACAGACACAGACACAGGCATAGAAAAAGATACAGACACAGAAACAGACACAGATATAGAAACAGACAGAGACACAGACATAGAAACAGAAAGTGACATAGACACAGACACAGACATAGAAACATATACAAACATCGAAACAGACACAGACACAGACATAGAAACATACACAAACATCGAAACAGGCACAGACATAGAAACAGAAACAGACACAGACATAGAAACAGACACAGTCACAGACATAGAAACAGACACAGATATAGAAACCGACACTGACACAGTCATAGAAACAGACACAGACATAGAAACAGACACAGACATAGAAACAGACACAGACATAGAAACAGACACACACATAGTAACTGACACAGTCATAGAAACAGACACAGGCATAGAAACAGACACAGACAGACACAGACATAGAAACAGACATAGAAACAGACACAGGCACAGACATAGAACAGACACAGACACATATAGAAACAGACATAGAAACAGACACAGACACAGACACAGAAACAGACGCAGTCACAGACATAGAAACAGACACAGACATAAAAACAGACACTGACACTGACACAGACACGGACAAAGAAACAGACACAGACATGGACATAGAAACACACACGGACATAGAAACAGATAAAGATACAGAAACAGACACAGACACAGAAACAGACACAGGAATAGAGACAGACACAGACATAGAAACAAACACAGACACATATAGAAACAGACACAGACATAGAAACAGACACGGACATAGAAACAGACGCAGACACAGACATAGAAACAGACACAGACATAGAAACGGACACAGAAATAGACACAGACACGGACAAAGAAACAGACATAGACATGGACATAGAACCAGACACGTACATAGAAACAGACACAGACATAGAAACAGATACGGACACAGAAACAGACACAGACATAGAAACAGACAGACACACACACACACATACACACACACACACATAGAAACAAATGCACACATACACATACACATAGAAACAGACACATGGAAAGAGTCACGGACATAGACATAGAAACAGACATAAAAACTGACAGAGTCATAGAAACAGACACAGGCACGCTATTAGAAACAGACACAGACATAGAAACATACACAGACATGGGAACAGAAACAGACACAGACACAGACACCGAAACAGACACAGACGTGGAAACAGAAACAGACACAGATATAGAAACAGACACAGACACAGACATAGAAATAGACACAGTAACAGACATCGAAACAGACACAGACACAGAAACAGACACAAATACAGACATAGAAAAAGACACAGACACAGAAACAGACACAGACATAGAAACAGACACAGACATCGAAACAGACACAGACATCGAAACAGACACAGACAGAGACATAGAAACAGACACAGACATAGAAACATACACAGACACGAGAAGAAACAGACACAGACACAGACACAGACATAGAAACAGACAAGGAAACAGACATAGAAACAGACATAGAAACAGACACAGACATCGAAACAGACACAGACACAGGCATAGAAACAGAAACAGACACAGAATCAGACATGTACATAGAAACATACACAGAGACGTACATAGAAACAGACACAGATATGGAAACAGACACAGACATAGAAACAGACACAGACACAAACATACAAACAGACACAGACACAGGCATAGAAAAAGATACAGACACAGAAACAGACACAGATATAGAAACAGACAGACATAGAAACAGACACAGACATTGACATAGAAACAGACACAGTCACAGACAGAGAAACAGACACAGATATAGAAACCGACACTGACACAGTCATAGAAACAGACACAGTCATAGAAACAGACACATACATAGAAACAGACACAGGCACAGACATAGAACAGACACAGACACATATAGAAACAGACATAGAAACAGACACAGAAACAGACGCAGTCACAGACATAGAAACAGACACAGACATAAAAATAGATACTGACACTGACACAGACACAGACACGGACAAAGAAACAGACACAGACATGGACATAGAAACACACACGGACATAGAAACAGACACAGACACAGAAACAGACACAGACGCAGAAACAGACACAGGCATAGAAACAGACACAGACATAGAAACAAACACAGACACATATAGAAACAGACACAGACATAGAAACAGACACAGACATAGAAACAGACACAGACACAGACATAGAAACAGACACAGACATAGAAACGGACACAGACATAGACACAGACACGGACAAAGAAACAGACATAGACATGGACATAGAACCAGACACGTACATAGAAACAGACACAGACATAGAAACAGATACGGACACAGAAACAGACACAGACATAGAAACAGACAGACACACACACACACATACACACACAAACACACACATAGAAACAAATGCACACATACACATACACATAGAAACAGACACAGGGAAAGAGTCATGGACATAGACATAGAAACAGACATAAAAACTGACAGAGTCATAGAAACAGACACAGACATAGAAACATACACAGACACGGGAACAGAAACAGACACAGACACAGACATAGAAACAGACACAGACATAGAAACAGATACAGACACGGAGATAGAAACAGACACAGACACCGAAACAGACACAGACATGGAAAAAGAAACAGACACAGACATAGAAACAGACACAGACACAGACATAGAAACAGACACAGTAACAGACAGAAAAACATACACAGACACAGAAATAGACACAGACATCGAAACAGACACAGACACAGAAACAGACACAAATACAGACATAGAAAAAGACACAAACACAGAAACAGACAGAGACATAGAAACAGAAACAGACATCGAAACAGACACAGACATCGAAACAGACACAGACAGAGACATAGAAACAGACACAGACACAGGCACAGACACAGACATAGAAACAGACACAGACATAGAAACAGACACAGACACGGACATAGAAACAGACACAGACACAGACACAGACATAGAAACAGACACAGTCACAGACAGAGAAACATACACAGACACAGAAACAGACACAAATACAGACATAGAAAAAGACACAGACACAGAAGCAGACACAGACATAGAAACAGACACAGACATCGAAACATACACAGACAGAGACATAGAAACAGACACAGACACAGGCACAGACACAGAAACAGACACAGACAGACATAGAAACAGGCACAGACATAGAAAGAGACACGGCCATAGAAAGAGATGAAACAGACAGAGACATAGAATCAGACACAGACATAGAAACAGATACAGACATAGAAACAGGCACAGGCATAGAAAGAGACACAGACACGTATATAGAAACAGACATAGATATAGAAACAGACATAGACACAGGCATAGAAACAGAAACTGACACAGAAACAGACACAGACATAGAATCAGGCACAGGCACCGACATAGAAACAGACACAGACACAGACATAGAAACAGACACAGACATAGAATCAGGCACAGGCACAGACATAGAAACAGATACAAACATAGAAACAGACACAAACAGAGAAACAGACAGACACAAACATAGAAACAGACACAGACACAGACATCGAAACAGATACAGACATAGAAACAGACACAGACATAGAAACAGACACAGGCACAAACATAGAAACAGACACAGACACAGACATAGAAACAGACACAGGCATAGAAACAGACACAGACACACACACACACACAAACACACACATAGAAACAAACACACATATACACATACACATCGAAACAGACACATGGAAAGAGTCACGGATATAGACATAGAAACTGACACAGTCATAGAAACAGACACAGGCACGCTATTAGAAACAGACACAGACATAGAAACATACACAGACACGGGAACAGAAACAGACACAGACAAAGACATAGAAACAGACACAGACATAGAAACAGACACAGACATCGAAACAGACACAGACATCGAAACAGAAACAGACACAGACATAGAAACAGACACAGAGTCAGACATAGAAACAGACACAGTCACAGACATCGAAACAGACACAGACACAGAAACAGACACAAATACAGACATAGAAAAAGACACAGACACAGAAACAGACACAGACATAAAAACAGACACAGACATTGAAACAGACACAGACAGAGACATAGAAACAGACACAGACACAGGCACAGACACAGAAACAGACACAGACAGACATAGAAACAGGCACAGATATAGAAACAGGCACAGACATAGAAACAGATACAGACATAGAAACAGACACAGACTTAGAAAGAGACACAGACACGTACATAAAAACAGACACAGATATAGAATCAGACACAGACATAGAAACAGACACATATATAGAAACAGATACAGGCATAGAAACAGACACAGACTTAGAAAGAGACACAGACACGTACATAGAAACAGACATAGATTATAGAGACAGACACAGACATAGAAACAGACACAGACACGTACAAAGAAACAAACACAGACGTAGAAACAGACACAGACACAGATACAGAAACAGACACAGAAACAGACACAGACATAGAAACAGACATGGACATAGAAACAGACACAGACATAGAAACAGATACAGACACAGAAACAGGCACAGACATAAAAACAGATACAGACACAGAAACAGGCACATGCACAGAAACAGACACAGACACAGAGATGGACATAGAAACAGACACGGATATAGAAACAGGCACAGGCATAGAAACAGACACAGCCATAGAAACAGACACAGACACAGACATAGAAACAGACACAGACATAGAAACAGACACAGACATGGAAATAGAAACAGACACAGACACAGACGTAGAAACAGACACAGACATAGAGACAGACTCAGTCATAGAAACAGAAACAGACACAGACATAGAAACATAGAAACATAGAAACATAGAAAATAGGTGCAGGAGTAGGCCATTCGGCCCTTCTAGCCTGCACCGCCATTCAATGAGTTCATGGCTGAACATGCAACTTCAGTACCCCATTCCTGCTTTCTCACCATACCCCTTGATTCCCCTCGTAGTAAGGACTTCATCTAACTCCTTTTTGAATATATTTAGTGAATTGGCCTCAACAACTTTCTGTGGTAGAGAATTCCACAGGTTCACCACTCTCTGGGTGAAGAAGTTTCTCCTCATCTCGGTCCTAAATGGCTTCCCCCTTATCCTTAGACTGTGTCCCCTGGTTCTGGACTTCCCCAACATTGGGAACATTCTTCCTGCATCTAACTTGTCTAACCCCGTCAGAATTTTAAACGTTTCTATGAGGTCCCCTCTCATTCTTCTGAACTCCAGTGAATACAAGCCCAGTTGATCCAGTCTTTCTTGATAGGTCAGTCCCGCCATCCCGGGAATCAGTCTGGTGAACCTTCGCTGCACGCCCTCAATAGCAAGAATGTCCTTCCTCAGGTTAGGAGACCAAAACTGTACACAGTACTCCAGGTGTGGCCTCACCAAGGCCCTGTACAACTGTAACAACACCTCCCTGCCCCTGTACTCAAATTCCCTCGCTATGAAGGCCAACATGCCATTTGCTTTCTTAACCGCCTGCTGTACCTGCATGCCAACCTTCAATGACTGATGTACCATGACACCCAGGTCTCTTTGCACCTCCCCTTTTCCTAATCTGTCACCATTCAGATAATAGTCTGTCTCTGTTTTTACCACCAAAGTGCATAACCTCACATTTATCCACATTATACTTCATCTGCCATGCATTTGCCCAATCACCTAACCTATCCAAGTCGCTCTGCAGCCTCATAGCATCCTCCTCGCAGCTCACACTGCCACCCAACTTAGTGTCATCCGCAAATTTGGAGATACTACATTTAATCCCCTTGTCTAAATCATTAATGTACAGTGTAAACAGCTGGGGCCTCAGCACAGAACCTAGCGGTACCCCACTAGTCACTGCCTGCCATTCTGAAAAGTCCCCATTTACTCCTACTCTTTGCTTCCTGTCTGACAACCAGTTCTCAGTCCATGTCAGCACACTACCCCCAATCCCATGTGCTTTAACTTTGCACATTAATCTCTTGTGTGGGACCTTGTCGAAAGCCTTCTGAAAGTCCAAATATACCACATCAACTGGTTCTCCCTTGTCCACTCTACTGGAAACATCCTCAAAAAATTCCAGAAGATTTGTCAGGCATGATTTCCCTTTCACAAATCCATGCTGACTTGGACCTATCATATCACCTCTTTCCAAATGCACTGCTATGAAATCCTTAATAATTGATTCCATCATTTTACCCACTACCGATGTCAGGCTGACCGGTCTATAATTCCCTGTTTTCTCTCTCCCTCCTTTTTTAAAAAGTGGGGTTACATTGGCTACCCTCCACTCCATAGGAACTGATCCAGAGTCAATGGAATGTTGGAAAATGACTGTCAATGCATCCACTATTTCCAAGGCCACCTCCTTAAGTACTCTGGGATGCAGTCCATCAGGCCCTGGGGATTTACCGGCCTTCAATCCCATCAATTTCCCCAACACAATTTCCCGACTAATAAGGATTTCCCTCAGTTCCTCCTACTTACTAGACTCTCCGACCCCTTTTATATCCGGAAGGTTGTTTGTGTCCTCCTTAGTGAATACCGAACCAAAGTACTTGTTCAATTGGTCCGCCATTTCTTTGTTCCCCGTTGTGACTTCCCCTGATTCTGACTGCAGGGGACCTACGTTTGTCTTTACTAACCTTTTTCTCTTTACATATCTATAGAAACTTTTGCAATCCGTCTTAATGTTCCCTGCAAGCTTCTTCTCATATCCATTTTCCCTGCCCTAATCAAACCCTTTGTCCTCCTCTGCTGAGTTCTAAATTTCTCCCAGTCCCCGGGTTCGCTGCTATTTCTGGCCAATTTGTATGCCACTTCCTTGGCTTTAATACTATCCCTGATTTCCCTTGATAGCCACGGTTGAGCCACCTTCCCTTTTTTATTTTTACGCCAGACAGGAATGTAAAATTATTGTAGTTCATCCATGCGGTCTCTAAATGTCTGCCATTGCCCATCCACAGTCAACCCATTAAGTATCATTCGCCAATCTATCCTAGCCAATTCACGCCTCATACCTTCAAAGTTACCCTTCTTTAAGTTAGAAACAGACACAGACATAGAAACAGACACAGACACAGACATAGAAACAGACACAGTCACAGACATAGAAACAGACACAGATATAGAAACCGACACTGACACAGTCATAGAAACAGACACAGACATAGAAACAGACACAGATACAGACATAGAAACAGACACACACATAGTAACTGACACAGTCATAGAAACAGACACAGGCATAGAAACAGACACAGACACAGACATAGAAACAGCCACAAACATAGAAACAGACACATACATAGAAACAGTCACAGGCACAGACATAGAACAGACACAGACACATATAGAAACAGACATAGAAACAGACACAGACACAGACACAGAAACAGACGCAGTCACAGACATAGAAACAGACACAGACAGAAAAACAGACACTGACACTGACACAGACACAGACACGGACAAAGAAACAGACACAGATATGGACATATAAACAGACACGGACATAGAAACAGATACAGACACAGAAACAGACACAGACATAGAAACAGACACGGACATAGAAACAGACGCAGACACAGACATAGAAACAGACACAGACATAGAAAAAGACACAGACATAGACACAGACACGGACAAAGAAACAGACATAGACATAGACATAGAACCAGACACATACATAGAAACAGACACAGACATAGAAACAGATACGGACACAGAAACAGACACAGACATAGAAACAGACAGACACATACACACACACATAGAAACAAATGCACACATACACATACACAAACAAACAGACACAGGGAAAGAGTCACGGACATAGACATAGAAACAGACATAAAAACTGACAGAGTCATAGAAACAGACACAGGCATGCTATTAGAAACAGACACAGACATAGAAACATACACAGACACGGGAACAGAAACAGACACAGACACAGACATAGAAACAGACACAGACATAGAAACAGACACAGACACGGAGATAGAAACAGACACAGACATCGAAACAGACACAGACGTGGAAACAGAAACAGACACAGACATAGAAACAGACACAGACACAGACATAGAAACAGACACAGTAACAGACAGAAAAACATACACAGACACAGAAATAGACACAGACAGCGAAACAGACACAAATACAGACAAAGAAAAGGACACAGACACAGAAACAGACACAGACATAGAAACAGACACAGACATCGAAACAGACACAGACAGAGATATAGAAACAGACACAGACATAGAAACATACACAGACACGAGAAGAAACAGACACAGACACAGACACAGACACAGACATAGAAACAGACACAGACATAGAAACAGACACAGACATAGAAACAGACACAGTCACAGACAGAGAAACATACACAGACACAGAAACAGACACAAATACAGACATAGAAAAAGACACAGACACAGAAGCAGACACAGACATAGAAACAGACACAGACATCGAAACAGACACAGACAGAGACATAGAAACAGACACAGACACAGGCACAGACACAGAAACAGACACAGACAGACATAGAAACAGGCACAGACATAGAAAGAGACACGGACATAGAAAGAGACACGGACACAGACAAAGAAACAGACACAGACACATATATAGAAACAGACAGAGACATAGAATCAGACACAGACATAGAAACAGATACAGACATAGAAACAGGCACAGGCATAGAAAGAGACACAGGCACGTACATAGAAACAGATATAGATATAGAGACAGACACAGTCATAGAAACAGACACAGACACGTACATAGAAACAAACACAGACGTAGAAACAGACATGGACACAGGCATAGAAACAGATAGACACAAAAACAGACACAGACACAGACAAAGACATAGAAACAGACACAGACATAGAAACAGGCACAGACACGGACATAGAAACAGACACAGACATCGAAACAGACACAGACGTCGAAACAGAAACAGACACAGACATAGAAACAGACACAGGCACAGACATAGAAACAGACACAGTCACAGACAGAGAAACATACACAGACACAGAAACAGACATCGAAACAGACACAGACACAGAAACAGACACAAATACAGACATAGAAAAAGACACAGACACAGAAACAGACACAGACATAAAAACAGACACAGACATCGAAACAGACACAGACAGAGACATAGAAACAGACACAGACACAGGCACAGACACAGAAACAGACACAGACAGACATAGAAACAGGCACAGATATAGAAACAGGCACAGACATAGAAACAGATACAGACATAGAAACAGACACAGACTTAGAAAGAGACACAGACACGTACATAGAAACAGACATAGACATAGAATCGGACACAGACATAGAAACAGACACATACATAGAAACAGATACAGACATAGAAACAGACACAGACTTAGAAAGAGACACAGACACGTACATAGAAACAGACATAGATATAGAGACAGACACAGACATAGAAACAGACACAGACACGTACAAAGAAACAAACACAGACGTAGAAACAGACACAGACACAGATATAGAAACAGACACAGACACAGAAACAGACACAGACATAGAAACAGACACGGACATAGAAACAGACACAGACATAGAAACAGATACAGACACAGAAACAGGCACAGACATGGACATAGAAACAGACACAGACATAAAAACAGATACAGACACAGAAACAGGCACACGCACAGAAACAGACACAGACACAGAGATGGACATAGAAACAGACACGGATATAGAAACAGGCACAGGCATAGAAACAGACACAGACACAGACACGGAAACAGACACAGACATAGAAACAGACACAGCCATAGAAACAGACATAGACACAGACACAGACATAGAAACAGACACAGACATAGAAACAGACACAGACATGGAAATAGAAACAGACACAGACACAGAAACAGACAAATACATAGAAACAGACACACACCGACACATACAGCCATACAGACACACTCAGACATAGAAACAGACACACACACACACACACACACACATAGAAACACACACACATAGAAACAGACACAAGGAAAGAGTCACAGACATAGACACAGAAACAGACATAGAAACTAGCACAGACATAGAAACAGACACAGGCACGGTAATAGAAATAGACACAGACGTAGAAACAGACATGGACACAGGCATAGAAACAGATAGACACAAAAACAGACACAGACACAGACAAAGACATAGAAACAGACACAGACATAGAAACAGGCACAGACACGGACATAGAAACAGACACAGACATCGAAACAGACACAGACGTCGAAACAGAAACAGACACAGACATAGAAACAGACACAGGCACAGACATAGAAACAGACACAGTCACAGACAGAGAAACATACACAGACACAGAAACAGACATCGAAACAGACACAGACACAGAAACAGACACAAATACAGACATAGAAAAAGACACAGACACAGAAACAGACACAGACATAAAAACAGACACAGACATCGAAACAGACACAGACAGAGACATAGAAACAGACACAGACACAGGCACAGACACAGAAACAGACACAGACAGACATAGAAACAGGCACAGATATAGAAACAGGCACAGACATAGAAACAGATACAGACATAGAAACAGACACAGACTTAGAAAGAGACACAGACACGTACATAGAAACAGACATAGACATAGAATCAGACACAGACATAGAAACAGACACATACATAGAAACAGATACAGACATAGAAACAGACACAGACTTAGAAAGAGACACAGACACGTACATAGAAACAGACATAGATATAGAGACAGACACAGACATAGAAACAGACACAGACACGTACAAAGAAACAAACACAGACGTAGAAACAGACACAGACACAGATATAGAAACAGACACAGACACAGAAACAGACACAGACATAGAAACAGACACGGACATAGAAACAGACACAGACATAGAAACAGATACAGACACAGAAACAGGCACAGACATGGACATAGAAACAGACACAGACATAAAAACAGATACAGACACAGAAACAGGCACACGCACAGAAACAGACACAGACACAGAGATGGACATAGAAACAGACACGGATATAGAAACAGGCACAGGCATAGAAACAGACACAGACACAGACACGGAAACAGACACAGACATAGAAACAGACACAGCCATAGAAACAGACATAGACACAGACATAGAAACAGACACAGACATAGAAACAGACACAGACATAGAAACAGACACAGACATGGAAATAGAAACAGACACAGACACAGAAACAGACAAATACATAGAAACAGACACACACCGACACATACAGCCATACAGACACACTCAGACATAGAAACAGACACACACACACACACACACACACACATAGAAACACACACACACACATAGAAACAGACACAAGGAAAGAGTCACAGACATAGACACAGAAACAGACATAGAAACTAGCACAGACATAGAAACAGACACAGGCACGGTAATAGAAATAGACACAGACATATAAACAGACACAGACAAAGACATAGAGACAGACACAGACATAGAAACAAACACAGACACGGGAACAGAAACAGGCACAGACACAGAGATAGAAACAGACACAGACACAGAAACAGACATGGACATAGAAACAGACACAGACACAGACATAGAAACAGACACAGTAACAGACATAAAAACAGACACAGACATCGAAACAGACAAAGACAGAGACATAGAAACAGAGACAGGCACAGACACAGGCACAGGCACAGAAACAGACACAGATACGGACATAGAAACAGACACATATATAGAAACAGAAACAGACATAGAAAGAGACACGGACAAAGAAAGAGACACGGACACAGAAAAGAAACAGACACAGACAGTAACATAGAAACAGACACAGACATAGAAACACAGACATAGAAACAGACACAGGCAGAGACATGGAAACAGACACAGACATAGAAACAGACACAGACACAGACATACAAACAGACACAGACATACAAACAGACACAGACATACAAACAGACACAGACACAGACATAGAAACAGACACAGGCACAGAAATAGAAACAGACACAGACATAGAAAAAGACACAGACATAGAAACAGACACAGACACGGACATAGAAACAGACACAGGCAAAGAAACAGACACAGACACAGACATGGAAACAGACACAGACGTAGAAACAGACACAGACATAGAACGAGACACACACAGACACATACAGCCAGACAGACAGACAGACAGACACACACAGAGACATAGAAACACAAACACACACATATAAACAAACACTTGGAAAGAGTCACAGATATTGACACAGAAACAGACATAGAAACTGACACAGACATGGAAACAGACACAGACATAGAAACAGACACAGACACAGGCATAGAAACAGACACAGACATGGACATAGAAACCGACACAGACATAGAAACAGACACTGACATAGAAACAGACACAGACATAGAAACAAACACAGACAAAGGCATAGAAACAGCCACAGGCATGGACATAGAAACAGACACAGACAAAGAAACAGACAGACACAGACATAGAAACAGACAGACATAGACATAGAAACAGACACAGACATAGAAACAGATCAGACACAGAAACAGACACTGAAACAGGCACTGACACAGAAACAGACACAGACATAGAAACACACACAGACACAGATATGGAAACAGACACAGACGTAGAAACAGACACAGACATCGGAACAGGCACAGACAGAGACACAGACCTAGAAACAGACAAAGACCCAGACATGGAAACAGACACAGACATAGAAACAGACACAGACATAGAAACAGACTCAGACACACATAGAAACAGACACAGACATAGAAACAGACACAGACACAGACATAGAAACAGACACAGACATAGAAACAGACACAGACATAGAAACAGACACAGACATAGAAACAGACACACACATGGATATAGAAACAGACACAGACATAAAAACAAACACTGACACAGACATAGAAACAGACACTGACATATAAACAGACACAGGCAGACATATAAACAGACACAGACACAAACACAGAAATAGTAACAGACACATACACAGAAACAGACACAGACACAGAAACAGATGACACAGACATAGAAACAGACGACACAGGCATAGAAACAGACACAGACACGGACATAGATATCGAAACAGACACAGACACAGGCATGCACATAAACACAGACACAGAAACAGACACAGACACAGAAACAGACACAGACACACAAACAGATCAGACACAGAAACAGACACAGACACAGAAACAGACACAGACACAGACATAGAAACAGACACTGACATAGAAACAGATACTGACATAGAAACAGACACAGATGTAGAAACAGACAAACTTAGACATAGAAACAGACACAGGCATAAAAACAGACACAGGCATCGAAGCAGACACTGACCCAGAGATAGAAACAGACACAAAGAAACAGACACAGACATAGAAACAGACACAGACATCGAAACAGACACAGACATAGAAACAGACACAGACGCAGACACAGGCATGGACATAGAAACAGACACAGACATAGACACAGAAATAGAAACAGACACAGACACAGAAACAGACGACACAGACATAGAAACAGACACAGACATAGAAAGAGACACAGACATAGAAACAGACAGACACAGACATAGAAACAGACACAGACATAGAAACAGACACAGGCACAGTCATAGAAACAGACACTGACATAGAAACAGACACAGACATAGAAACAGACACAGACATAGAAACAGATACAGACATGGACATAGAAACAAACACAGACATAGAAACAGACACAGACAAAGAAACAGACACAGACATAGAAACAGACATAGAAACAGACACTGACATAGAAACAGACACAGACGCAGACACAGACACGGACATAGAAACAGAGACAGACACAGAAACAGACACAGAAACAGACACAGACACAGAAACAGACACAGACACAGAAACAGATGACACAGACATAGAAACAGACAGACACAGACATAGAAACAGACACAGACATAGAAACAGATACAGACACGGACATAGAAATAGATACAGACACAGGCACAGAAACAGACACAGACGTAGAAACAGACACAGACATGGAAACAGACACAGACATAGAAACAGACACAGACACAGAAATAGAAACAGAGGCAGACACAGAAACAGACGGAGACACAGACACGGACATAGAAGCAGACACAGACACAGACACAGAAATAGAAACAGAGACAGACACAGAAACAGACAGACACAGAAACAGACGACACAGACATAGAAACAGACACAGACATAGAAACAGACACTGACATAGAAATAGACAGACACAGACATAGAAACAGACACAGACACGGACATAGAAATAGATACAGACACAGACACAGAAACAGAAACAGACATAGAAACAGACACAGACACAGGCATAGCAACAGACACAGACATGGACATAGAAACAGACACAGGCATAGAAACAGACACAGACATAGAAAGAGACACAGACACAGACATATAAACAGACACACACAGACACATACAGCCACACAGACACACACAGACATAGAAACAGAAACACACACACACAGACATAGAAACACACACACACATAGAAACAGACACTTGGAAAGTTTCATAGATATCGACACAGAAACAGACATAGAAACAGACACAGACACAGGCATAGAAACAGACACAGACACAGACATAGAAACAGACACAGACATAGAAACAGACACACACAGACACATACAGTCACACAGACACACACAGACATAGAAACAAACACACACACATACAGACATAGGAACTCACACACACACAGAAACAGACACTTGGAAAGAGTCACCGATATAGACACAGAAACATACATAGAAACTGACACAGACACAGACACAGACATAGAAACAGACACAGACATGGAAACAGATACTGCCACGGACATAGAAACAGACCGAGACACAGTCATAGAAACAGACACAGACATAGAAACAGACACAGGTGTAGAAACAGACACAGACATAGAAACAGACACAGGTGTATAAACAGATACAGACATATAATCACACACAGACACGGACATAGAAACAGACACATACATAGAAACAGACACAGAAATAGAAACAGACACAGGCACGGACATAGAAACGACACAGACACAGACGTGGAAACAGACACAGACATAGAAACAGACACAGGCAGACACACAAACAGACACAGACACAGACAAAGAAACAGACACAGATATAGAAACAGACACAGGCATAGAAACAGACACGGACACAGACATGGAAACAGACACAGACATAGAAACAGACACAGACACAGACACAGAAACAGAAACAGACACAGCCATAGAAACAGATACAGACATAGAAAGAGATACGGACATAGAAACAGACACAGATACAGAAACAGACACAGACATAGAAACATACACGGACATACAAACAGACACAGACATAGAATCAGACACAGACATAGAAACAGAGACAGACACATATAGAAACTTACACAGACATAGAAACAGACACAGATATAGAAACAGACACAGACACAGACACGGACATAGAAACAGACACAGACATAGAAACAGACACAGACACATATAGAAACAGACATAGACACAGACTGTGGCTCGGAGCGGGTGCAAGACATTCTGAAAAGGGAGTTGTCGTGATGCACATTGGTACCAACGATGCAGGTAAAAAAAAGGGATGAGGTCGTACGAGACGAATTAAGGAGCTAGGAGCTAAATTAAAATGTAGGACCTCAAAAGTAGTAATCTCGGGATTGCTACCAGTGCCACGTGCTAGTCAGAGTAGGAATCGCAGGATAGCTCAGATTAATACGTGGCTTGAGCAGTGGTGCAGCAGGGAGGGATTCAAATTCCTGGGGCATTGGAACTAGTTCTGGGGGAGGTGGGACCAGTACAAACCGGGCAGTCTGCACCTGAGCAGGACCGGAACCAATGTCCTAGGGGGAGTGTTTGCTAGTGCTGTTGGGGAGGAGTTAAACTAATATGGCAGGGGGATGGGAACCAATGCAGGGAGACAGAGGGAAACAAAATGGAGACAAAAGCAAAAGACAGAAAGGAGATGAGTAAAAGTGGAGGACAGAGAAACCCAAGGCAAAAAACAAAAAGGGCCACTGTACAGCAAAATTCTAAAGAATCAAAGTGTAATAAAAAGGCAAGCATGAAAGCTTGGTGCCTCAATGCAAGGAGTATTCGGAACCCAGGAGAGGGCTCTGAGCTAGTTAGAGTGGGTGAGAGCTCAGATGAACAGGACCCCAAGAAAGAATGCAAAAGGCAGGAGGCAACAGAGCAGAGTAGCACTGGGGTAAGTGTAAACCACAAGGTGATAGGAAGGGACAATATGTATGAATATAAAGGGGCTGCAGGAGGGGTCAAAACTAAAAATCATGGTTTAAAAACTAGTATTAAAATACTCCTCCTAAATGCATGCAGCATTCGAAATAAAGTAAATGAGTTGACGGCACAAATCATTACAAATGGGTATGATTTGGTGGCCATTACAGAAACGTGGTTGCAGGGTGGCCAAGACTGGGAATTAAACATACAGGGGTATCTGACAATTCGAAAAGATAGACAAGAAGGGAAAGGAGGTGGGGTAGCTCTGTTAATAAAATATGATATCAGGGCAGTTGTGAGAGACGATATTGGCTCTAATGAACAAAATGTTGAATCACTGTGGGTGGAGATTAGAGATAGTAAGGGGAAAAAGTCACTGGTGGGCGTAGTTTATAGGCCCCCAAATAATAACTTCACAGTGGGGCAGGCAATAATCAAGGGAATAATGGAGGCATGTGAAAAAGGAACGGCAGTAATCATGGGGGAATGGGGGATTTTAACCTACATATCGATTGGTCAAACCAAATCGCACGGGGTAGCCTTGAGGAGGAATTCATAGAATGCATACGGGATTGTTTCTTAGAACAGTTTGTTACAGAACCTACAAGGGAGCAAGCTATCTTAGATCTGGTCCTGTGTAATGAGACAGGAATAATAAACGATCTCCTAGTAAAAGATCCTCTCAGAATGAGTGATCACGGTATGGTTGAATTTGTAATACAGATTGAGGGTGAGGAAGTAGTGTCTCAAACGAGCGTACTATGCTTAAACAAAGGGGACTACAGTGGGATGAGGGCAGAGTTGGCTAAAGTAGACTGGAAACACAGACTAAATGGTGGCACAATTGAGGAACAGTGGAGGACATTTAAGGAGCTCTTTCAGAGTGCTCAACAAAAATATATTCCAGTGAAAAAGAAGAGAAGAGATAACCAGCCGTGGATAACCAAGGAAATACAGGAGAGTATCAAATTAAAAACCAATGCATATAAGGTGGCCAATGTTAGTGGGAAACTAGAAGATTGGGAAAATTTTAAACGCCAGCAAAGAATGACTAAGAAAGCAATAAAGAAAGGAAAGATAGATTACGAAAGTAAACTTGCGCAAAACATAAAAACAGACAGTAAAAGCTTTTACAGATATATAAAACGGAAGAGAGTGACGAAAGTAAATGTTGGTCCCTTAGAAGATGAGAAGGGGATTTAATAATGGGAAATGTGGAAATGGCTGAGACCTTAAACAATTATTTTGCTTTGGTCTTCACAGTGGAAGACAAAAAAACCATGCCAAAAATTGCTGGTCACGGGAATGTGGGAAGGGAGGACCTTGAGATAATCACTATCACAAGGGGGGTAGTGCTGGACAGGCTAATGGGACTGAAGGTGGACAAGTCCCCTGGTCCTGATGAAATGCATCCTGGGTATTAAAAGAGATGGCGGAAGTTATAGCAGATGCATTTGTTATAATCTACCAAAATTCTCTGGACTCTGGGGAGGTACCAGCGGATTGGAAAGCAGCTAATGTAACGCCTCTGTTTAAAAAAGGGGGCAGACAATAGGCAGGTAACTATAGGCTGGTTAGTTTAACATCTGTAGTGGGGAAAATGCTTGAAGCTATCATTAAGGAAGAAATAGCGGGACATCTAGATAGGAATAGAGCAATCAAGCAGACGCAACATGGATTCATGAAGGAGAAATGATGTTTAACTAATTTACTGGAATTCTTTGAGGATATAACGAGCATGGTGGATAAAGGTGTATCGATGGATGTGGTGTATTTAGATTTCCAAAAGGCATTCGATAAGGTGCCACACAAAAGGTTACTGCAGAAGATAAAGGTATGCGGAGTCAGAGGAAATACATTAGCATGGATAGAGAATTGGCTAGCTAACAGAAAGCAGAGAGTCGGGATAAATGGATCCTTTTCGGGATGGAAATCGGTGGTTAGTGGTGTGCCACAGGGATCGGTGCTGGGACCACAACTGTTTACAATATACATAGATGACCTGGAAGAGGGGACAGAGTGCAGTGGAACAATATTTGCAGATGACACAAAGATTAGTGGGAAAGCGGGTTGTGTAGAGGACACAGAGAGGCTGCAAAGAGATTTAGATAGGTTAAGCGACTGGGCTAAGGTTTGGCAGATGGAATACAATGTCGGAAAATGTCAGGTCATCCACCTTGGAAAAAAAAAACAGTAAAAGGGAATATTATTTGAATGGGGAGAAATTACAACATGCTGCGGTGCAGAGGGACCTGGGGGTCCTTGTGCATGAATCCCAAAAAGTTAGTTTGCAGGTGCAGCAGGTAATCAGGAAGGCGAATGGAATGTTGGCCTTCATTGCGAGAGGGATGGAGTACAAAAGCAGGGAGGTCCTGCTGCAACTGTACAGGGTATTGGTGAGGCCGCACCTGGAGTACTGCATGCAGTTTTGGTCACCTTTCTTAAGGAAGGATATACTAGCTTTGGAGGGGCTACAGAGACGATTCACTCGGCTGATTCCGGAGATGAGGGGGTTACCTTATGATGATAGATTGAGTAGACTGGGTTTTACTCATTGGAGTTCAGAAGGATGAGGGGTGATCTTATAGAAACATTTAAAATAATGAAAGGGTTAGATAAGATAGAGGCAGAGAGGTTGTTTCCACTGGTCGGGGAGACTAGAACTAGGGGGCACAGCCTCAAAATACGGGGGAGCCAATTTAAAACCGAGTTGAGAAGGAATTTCTTCTCCCAGAGGGTTGTGAATCTGTGGAATTCTCTGCCCAAGGAAGCAGTTGAGGCTAGCTCATTGAATGTATTCAAGTCACAGATAGATAGATTTTTAACCAATAAGGGAATTAAGGGTTACGGGGAGCGGGCAGGTAAGTGGAGCTGAGTCAATGGCCAGATCAGCCATGATCTTGTTGAATGGCGGAGCAGGCTCGAGGGGCTAGATGGCCTACTCCTGTTCCTAATTCTTATGTTCTTATGTTCTTATCTAAACAGACACAGACACAGACATAGATACAGACACAGACAGAGACATGGAAACAGCACATACATAGAAACAGACATAGACACAGACATGGAAACAGACACAGACATAGAAACAGACACAGACAGACAAATACAAACATACAGACACACACAGACATAGAAATAGACACATACACAAACACACACACACAGACATAGAAACAAACACACACACACATAGAAACAGACACATGGAAAGAGTCACAGACATAGACACAGAAACAGACATAGAAACTGACACAGACACAGATATAGAAACAGACACAGACTTAGAAACAGACACTGCCAAGGACATAGAAACAGACAGAGACACAGTCATAGAAACAGACACAGACATAGAAACAGACACAAACATAGAAACAGTCACAGACTTAGAAACAGACATAGACAGAGACATAGAAACAGACAGAGACATAGAAACAGACACAGACATAGAAACAGACACAAAAACAGACACAGACATAGAAAAAGACACAGACACAGAAACAGACACAGGCACAGAAACAGACACAGTGACAGAAAGAGACACGGACATAGAAACAGACACAGACATAGACATAGAAACAGACACAGACATAGAAACAGACACAGACACATATAGAAACAGACACAGACACAGACATGGACAGAGAAACAGATACAGACATAGAAACAGATGCCGACATAGAAACAGACACAGACACAGACATAAAAACAGACACAGACATAGATACAGACATCGTCACAGACATAGAAACAGACAAAGACACAGATAGCAACAGACAGACATAGAATCAGGCACAGGCATAGACTCAAATACAGACATAGAAAAAGACACAGACACAGACAAAGAAACAGATACAGACATAGATAGCAACAGACATAGATATAGAAACAGACACAGACATAGAAACAGACACAGACATCGACACAGAAACAGAAACAGACACAGACATAGAAACAGACAGAGACAGAGACACAGACACAGATATAGAAATGGACACGGACACGGAATTAGAAACAGACACAGACATAGAAACAGACACAGACATAGAAACAGACACAGACACAGACATAGAAATAGAAATGGACACGGACATGGAATTAGAAACAGACACAGACATAGAAATAGACACATACATTGAAACAGAAACAGAAACTGACACAGACATAGAAACAGACACAGACACAGACACAGACATAGAAACAGGCACAGACACGGAATTAGAAACAGACACAGAGATAGAACCAGATACAGACATAGAAACAGACACAGACACAGACACAGATATAGAAATGGACACGGACATGGAATTAGAAACAGACACAGACATTGAAACAGAAACAGAAACAGATACAGACATAGAAACAGACACAGACACGGAATTAGAAACAGACACAGAGATAGAACCAGATACAGACATAGAAACAGACACAGACACAGACACAGATATAGAAATGGACACGGACATGGAATTAGAAACAGACACAGACATAGAAATAGACACAGACACAGGCATAGAAATGGACATGGACATGGAATTAGAAACAGACACAGACATTGAAACAGAAATAGAAACAGACACAGACATAGAAACAGACATAGACATAGAAACAGACACAGACACGGAATTAGAAACAGACACAGAGATAGAACCAGGCACAGACATAGAAACAGAAACAGACTCAGACATAGAAACAGACATAGACACAGACATGGAAACAGACACATAGAAACAGACACAAACATAGAATCAGATGCAGACACAGACATGGAAACAGACACAGACATAGAAACAGTCACAGACATGGAAACAAACACAGAAATAGAAACATACACACACAGACACAAACAGATATACAGACACACACAGACATAGAAACAGACACACACAGAGAGAAACACACACACACATATGCACACACACAGAAACAGACACATGGAAAGAGTCACAGACTTATACATACCAACAGACGCAGACATAGAAACAGACACAGACATAGAAAGAAACACAGACATAGAAACAGACACAGACATAGAAACAGACACAGACGACATACAGATATACAGACACACACAGTCATAGAAACAGACACACACAAAGAGAAACACACACACACATAGAAACAGACATAGAAACAGACACAGACATAGAAACAGACACAGACATAGAAACAGATACGGACATAGAAACAGACACATGGAAAGAGTCACAGACTTATACATACCAACAGACATGGACATAGAAACAGACATAGACAGACATAGAAACAGACACAGACATAGACACAGACATAGACACAGACATAGAAACAGACACAGCACGGACATAGAAAAAGACACAGACATAGAACGAAACACAGACATAGAAACAGACACAGACACAGGAAGAGACACAGACATAGAAACAGACACAGACATAGAAACAGACACAGGCACATACATGGAAACAGACACAGACGCAGACATGGAAACAGACACAGACATGGAAACAGACACAGACATAGAAACAGATGCAGACACAGACATGGAAAGAGACACAGACATAGAAACAGTCACAGACATGGAAACAAACACAGCCATAGAAACAGTCACAGACATAGAAACAGACACGGACATAGAAACAGACACAGACATAGAAACAGACACAGACATAGAAACAGACACAGACATAGACACAGACATAGACATGGACATTGAAACAGACACAGGCACAGACATAGAAACAGAAACAGACACAGACATAGAAACAGACACAGACACAGAAACAGACACAGACATACAAACAGACACAGGCATAGAAACAGACACAGCACGGACATAGAAACAGACACAGGCCCAGACATAGAAATAGAAATGGACACGGACATGGAATTAGAAACAGACACAGACATAGAAATAGACACATACATTGAAACAGAAACAGAAACTGACACAGACATAGAAACAGACACAGACACAGACACAGACATAGAAACAGGCACAGACACGGAATTAGAAACAGACACAGAGATAGAACCAGATACAGACATAGAAACAGACACAGACACAGACACAGATATAGAAATGGACACGGACATGGAATTAGAAACAGACACAGACATTGAAACAGAAACAGAAACAGATACAGACATAGAAACAGACACAGACACGGAATTAGAAACAGACACAGAGATAGAACCAGATACAGACATAGAAACAGACACAGACACAGACACAGATATAGAAATGGACACGGACATGGAATTAGAAACAGACACAGACATAGAAATAGACACAGACACAGGCATAGAAATGGACATGGACATGGAATTAGAAACAGACACAGACATTGAAACAGAAATAGAAACAGACACAGACATAGAAACAGACATAGACATAGAAACAGACACAGACACGGAATTAGAAACAGACACAGAGATAGAACCAGGCACAGACATAGAAACAGAAACAGACTCAGACATAGAAACAGACATAGACACAGACATGGAAACAGACACATAGAAACAGACACAAACATAGAATCAGATGCAGACACAGACATGGAAACAGACACAGACATAGAAACAGTCACAGACATGGAAACAAACACAGAAATAGAAACATACACACACAGACACAAACAGATATACAGACACACACAGACATAGAAACAGACACACACAGAGAGAAACACACACACACATATGCACACACACAGAAACAGACACATGGAAAGAGTCACAGACTTATACATACCAACAGACGCAGACATAGAAACAGACACAGACATAGAAAGAAACACAGACATAGAAACAGACACAGACATAGAAACAGACACAGACGACATACAGATATACAGACACACACAGTCATAGAAACAGACACACACAAAGAGAAACACACACACACATAGAAACAGACATAGAAACAGACACAGACATAGAAACAGACACAGACATAGAAACAGATACGGACATAGAAACAGACACATGGAAAGAGTCACAGACTTATACATACCAACAGACATGGACATAGAAACAGACATAGACAGACATAGAAACAGACACAGACATAGACACAGACATAGACACAGACATAGAAACAGACACAGCACGGACATAGAAAAAGACACAGACATAGAACGAAACACAGACATAGAAACAGACACAGACACAGGAAGAGACACAGACATAGAAACAGACACAGACATAGAAACAGACACAGGCACATACATGGAAACAGACACAGACGCAGACATGGAAACAGACACAGACATGGAAACAGACACAGACATAGAAACAGATGCAGACACAGACATGGAAAGAGACACAGACATAGAAACAGTCACAGACATGGAAACAAACACAGCCATAGAAACAGTCACAGACATAGAAACAGACACGGACATAGAAACAGACACAGACATAGAAACAGACACAGACATAGAAACAGACACAGACATAGACACAGACATAGACATGGACATTGAAACAGACACAGGCACAGACATAGAAACAGAAACAGACACAGACATAGAAACAGACACAGACACAGAAACAGACACAGACATACAAACAGACACAGGCATAGAAACAGACACAGCACGGACATAGAAACAGACACAGGCCCAGACATAGAAATAGAAATGGACACGGACATGGAATTAGAAACAGACACAGACATAGAAATAGACACATACATTGAAACAGAAACAGAAACTGACACAGACATAGAAACAGACACAGACACAGACACAGACATAGAAACAGGCACAGACACGGAATTAGAAACAGACACAGAGATAGAACCAGATACAGACATAGAAACAGACACAGACACAGACACAGATATAGAAATGGACACGGACATGGAATTAGAAACAGACACAGACATTGAAACAGAAACAGAAACAGATACAGACATAGAAACAGACACAGACACGGAATTAGAAACAGACACAGAGATAGAACCAGATACAGACATAGAAACAGACACAGACACAGACACAGATATAGAAATGGACACGGACATGGAATTAGAAACAGACACAGACATAGAAATAGACACAGACACAGGCATAGAAATGGACATGGACATGGAATTAGAAACAGACACAGACATTGAAACAGAAATAGAAACAGACACAGACATAGAAACAGACATAGACATAGAAACAGACACAGACACGGAATTAGAAACAGACACAGAGATAGAACCAGGCACAGACATAGAAACAGAAACAGACTCAGACATAGAAACAGACATAGACACAGACATGGAAACAGACACATAGAAACAGACACAAACATAGAATCAGATGCAGACACAGACATGGAAACAGACACAGACATAGAAACAGTCACAGACATGGAAACAAACACAGAAATAGAAACATACACACACAGACACAAACAGATATACAGACACACACAGACATAGAAACAGACACACACAGAGAGAAACACACACACACATATGCACACACACAGAAACAGACACATGGAAAGAGTCACAGACTTATACATACCAACAGACGCAGACATAGAAACAGACACAGACATAGAAAGAAACACAGACATAGAAACAGACACAGACATAGAAACAGACACAGACGACATACAGATATACAGACACACACAGTCATAGAAACAGACACACACAAAGAGAAACACACACACACATAGAAACAGACATAGAAACAGACACAGACATAGAAACAGACACAGACATAGAAACAGATACGGACATAGAAACAGACACATGGAAAGAGTCACAGACTTATACATACCAACAGACATGGACATAGAAACAGACATAGACAGACATAGAAACAGACACAGACATAGACACAGACATAGACACAGACATAGAAACAGACACAGCACGGACATAGAAAAAGACACAGACATAGAACGAAACACAGACATAGAAACAGACACAGACACAGGAAGAGACACAGACATAGAAACAGACACAGACATGGAAACAAACACAGCCATAGAAACAGTCACAGACATAGAAACAGACACGGACATAGAAACAGACACGGACATAGAAACAGACACAGACATAGAAACAGACACAGACATAGACACAGACATAGACATGGACATTGAAACAGACACAGGCACAGACATAGAAACAGAAACAGACACAGACATAGAAACAGACACAGACACAGAAACAGACACAGACATACAAACAGACACAGGCATAGAAACAGACACAGCACGGACATAGAAACAGACACAGGCCCAGACATAGAAACAGACATAGAAACAGACACAGACATAGAAACAAACAGATGCAGACAAAGAAACATATACAGACATAGAAACAGACACGGACATAGAAACAGACATGGACATAGAAACAGACAGAGATCTGCAAACAGGCACATATGCAGAAATGGAAACAGACACAGACATGGAAACAGACACAGACATAGAAACAGACAGACACACATACACACATACTTAGAAACAGACACATGGAAAGAGTCACAGACATATACATAGAAACAGACACAGACATAGAAACAGCCATAGACACAGCCATAGCAACACAAACAGACACAGATATAGAAACAGACACAGACATAGAAACAGACACAGACACAGATAGCAACAGACATAGACATAGAATCAGACACAGACATAGACATAGAATCAAATACAGACATAGAAACAGACACAGACACAGACATAGAAACAGACACAGACATAGATAGCAACAGACATAGACATAGAAACAGACACAGACATAGAAACAGACACAGACACAGACACAGACACAGATAGCAACAGACATAGACATAGAATCAGACACAGACATAGACATAGAATCAAATACAGACATAGAAACAGACACAGACACAGACATAGAAACAGACACAGACATAGATAGCAACAGACATAGACATAGAAACAGACACAGACATAGAAACAACACAGACATAGATACAGAAACAGAAACAGACACAGACATAGAAACAGACACAGACACAGATAAAGAAATGGACATGGACACGGAATTAGAAACAGACAGACATAGAAATAGACACATACATTGAAACAGACACAGACACAGACATAGAAACAGATACAGACATAGAAACAGACACAGACATGGAATTAGAAACAGACACAGAGATAGAAACAGAAACAGACATAGAAACAGAAACAGACAGAGACATAGAAACAGACAGACACAGACATAGAAACAGACACAGACGTAGAAACAGACACGGACACAGACAAAGAAACAGACACAGACATAGAAACAGTCACAGACATGGAAACAGACGCAGACATGGAAACAGACACAGACATGGAATTAGAAACAGACACAGAGATAGAAACAGAAACAGACATAGAAACAGAAACAGACACAGACATAGAAACAGACACAGATGTAGAAACAGACACGGACACAGACAAAGAAACAGTCACAGAGACAGACATAGAAACAGACACAGACATAGAAACAGACACAGACACAGACATAGACACAGACATAGACACAGTCATAGAAACAGACACAGACATGGACATTGAAACAGACACAGACACAGAAACAGACACAGATACAGAAACAGACATAGAAACAAACAGATGCAGACAAAGAAACATATACAGACAAAGAAACAGACACGGACATAGAAACAGACATGGACATAGAAACAGACAGAGACCTGCAAACAGGCACATATGCAGAAATGGAAACAGATACAGAAATGGAAACAGACACAGGCATAGAAACAGACAGACACACATACACACACATAGAAACAGACACATGGAAAGAGTCACAGACATATACATAGAAACAGACACAGACATAGAAACAGCCATAGACACAGCCATAGCAACACAAACAGACACAGACATAGAAACAGACACAGGCATAGAAACAGACACAGGCACAGATAGCAACAGACATAGTCATAGAAACAGACACAGGCATAGAAACAGACACAGACATAGACACAGAAACAGAAACAGGCACAGACATAGAAACAGACACAGACACAGACACAGATATAGAAATGGACACGGACACGGAATTAGAAACGGACACGGACACGGAATTAGAAACAGACACAGAGATAGAAATAGACACATACATTGAAACAGAAACAAACACAGACATAGAAACAGACACAGACATAGAAACAGACACAGACACGGAATTAGAAACAGACACAGAGATAGAAACAGACACAGAACTAGAAACAGAAACAGACACAAACATAGAAACAGACAGACACAGACATAGAAACAGACACAGACCCAGATATAGAAATGGACATGGACACGGAATTAGAAACAGACACAGAGATAGAAATAGACACATACGTTGAAACAGAAACAAACACAGACATAGAAACAGACACAGACATAGAAACAGACACAGACACGGAATTAGAAACAGACACAGAGATAGAAACAGACACAGAACTAGAAACAGAAACAGACACAGACAGAGAAACAGACAGACACAGACATAGAAACAGACACAGACACAGATATAGAAATGGACATGGACACGGAATTAGAAACAGACACAGACATTGAAACAGAAACAGAAACAGACACAGACATAGAAACAGACACAGACATAGAAACAGACACAGACACAGACATAGAAACAGACACAGACATAGATAGCAACAGACATCGAAACAGACACAGACATAGAAACAGATACAGACATAGACACAGAAACAGACACAGACACAGACACAGATAAAGAAATGGACACAGACACGGAATTAGAAACAGACACAAACATCAAAATAGACACATACATTGAAACAGAAACAGACATAGAAACAGACACAGACATAGAAACAGACACAGAGATAGAAACAGACACAGACATAGAAACAGAAACAGACACAGACATAAAACAGACAGACACAGACATAGAAACAGACACAGACACAGATATAGAAATGGACACGGACACGGAATTAGAAACAGACACAGACATAGAAATAGACACATACATTGAAACAGAAACAGAAACAGACACAGACATAGAAACAGACACAGACATAGAAACAGACACAGACACAGACACAGATATAGAAATGGACATGGACATGGAATTAGAAACAGACACAGACATTGAAACAGAAACAGAAACAGACACAGACATAGAAACAGACACAGACATATAAACAGACACAGACACAGACATGGAAACAGACACAGACATGGAAACAGACACAGACATAGAAACAGACGCAGACATGGAAACAGACACAGACATAGAAACAGACACACGCAGACACAAATAGATATACAGACACACACAGACATAGAAACAGACACACACACAGAGAAACACACACACACATAGGCACACACACAGAAACAGACACATGGAAAGAGTCACAGACTTATACATACCAACAGACATGGACATAGAAACAGACACAGGCACAGAAATAGAAACAGACACAGACATAGAAACAGACATAGACACAGACATAGAAACAGACACAGACATAGAAACAGACACAGGATGGACATAGAAAAAGACACAGACATAGAAAGAAACACAGACATAGAAACAGACACAGACACATAAAGAGACACAGACACAGACATAGAAACAGACACAGACATAGAAACAGAAACAGATGCAGACAAAGAAACATATAAAGACATAGAAACAGACACGAACATAGAAACAGACATGGACATAGAAACAGACAGAGACCTGCAAACAGGCACATATGCAGAAATGGAAACAGACACAGACATGGAAACAGACACAGACATAGATACAGACAGACACACATACACACACACATAGAAACAGACACATGGAAAGAGTCACAGACATATACATAGAAACAGACACAGACATAGAAACAGCCATAGACACAGCCATAGCAACACAAACAGACACAGACATAGAAACAGACACAGACATAGAAACAGACACAGGCACAGATAGCAACAGACACAGAAACAGAAACAGACACAGAAATAGAAACAGACACAGACACAGACACAGATATAGAAATGGACGCGGACATGGAATTAGAAACAGACACAGACATAGAAACAGACACAGACACGGAATTAGAAACAGACACAGACATAGAAACAGACAGACACAGACATAGAAACAGACACAGACTCAGGCACAGAAATAGAAATGGACACGGACACGGAATTAGAAACAGACACAGACATAGAAATAGACACATACATTGAAACAGAAACAGACACAGACATAGAAGCAGACACAGACATAGATATAGAAATGGACACGGACATGGAATTAGAAACAGACACAGGCATTGAAACAGAAAGAGAAACAGACACAGACATAGAAACAGACACAGACATAGATAGCAACAGACATAGACATAGAAACAGACACAGACATAGAAACAGACACAGACATAGACACAGAAACAGAAACAGACACAGACATAGAAACAGACACAGACACCGATATAGAAATGGACATGGACACGGAATTAGAAACAGACACAAACATCGAAATAGACACATACATTGAAACAGAAACAGACACAGACATAGAAACAGACACAGACATAGAAACAGACACAGACACAGACATAGAAACAGACACGGACACAGACATAGAAACAGACACAGACGTAGATAGCAACAGACATAGACATAGAAACAGACACAGACATAGAAACAGACACAGACATAGACACAGAAACAGAAACAGACACAGACATAGAAACAGACACAGACACAGACACAGACACCGATATAGAAATGGACACGGACTCGTAATTAGAAACAGACACAAACATTGAAATAGACACATACATTGAAACAGAAACAGACACAGACATAGAAACAGAAACAGACACAGACATAGAAACAGACACAGACATAGAAACAGACATAGAAACAGACACAGACATAGCAACAAGCAGACGCAGACATAGAAACAGACACAGACACAGAAACAGACAAAGACTTAGAAACAGACACAGGCATAGAAACAGACACAGCACGGAGATAGAAACAGACACAGACCCAGACATAGTAACAGACATAGAAACAGACACAGACATAGAAACAAACAGATGCAGACAAAGAAACATATACAGACATAGAAACAGACATGGACATAGAAACAGACATGGACATAGAAACAGACAGAGACATGCAAACAGGCACATATGCAGAAATGGAAACAGAAACAGAAATGGAAACAGACAGATACATAGAAACAGACAGACATACATACACACACACATAGAAACAGACACATGGATAGATGTCACAGACATATACATAGAAACAGACACAGACATAGGAACAGACACAGACATAGAAACAGACACAGACACAGATAGCAACAGACATAGACATAGAATCAGACACAGACATAGAAACAGATATAGAAATGGACACGGACACGGAATTAGAAACAGACACAGACATAGAAATAGACACATACATTGAAACAGAAACAGACACAGACACAGACATAGAAACAGACAGAGACATAGAAACAGACACAGACACAGATATAGAAATGGACACGGACATGGAATTAGAAACAGACACAGACATTGAAACAGAAACAGAAACAGACACAGACATAGAAACAGACACAGACATAGGAACAGACACAGACACGGAATTAGAAACAGACACAGAGATAGAACCAGACACAGACATAGAAACAGAAACAGACAGAGACATAGAAACAGACACAGAAACAGACATGGGAACAAACACAGACATGGAAACAGACACAGACATAGAAACAGACACAGACACAGACATGGAAACAGACACAGACGTAGAAACAGTCACAGACATGGAAACAAACATAGACATAGAAACAGACACAGACATAGAAACAGACACACGCAGACACAAACAGATATACAGGCACACACAGACATAGAAACAGACACACACACAGAGAAACACACACGCACATATGCACACACAGAGGAACAGACACATGGAAAGAGTCACTGACTTATACATACCAACAGACATGGACATAGGAACAGACACAGACATAGAAACAGACATAGACACAGACATAGAAACAGACACAGACATAGACACAGACATAGAAACAGACACAGACACAGACATAGAAACAGACACAGACATAGGAACAGCCATAGACACAGCCATAGCAGCACAAACAGACACAGACATAGAAACAGACAAAGACATAGAAACAGACACAGACACAGATAGCAACAGACATAGACATAGAATCAGACACAGACATAGACACAGATACAGAAATGGACACGGACACGGAATTAGAAACAGACACAGACATAGAAATAGACACATACATTGAAACAGAAACAGAAACATACACAGACATAGAAACAGACACAGACATAGAAACAGACACAGACACAGATACAGAAATGGACACGGACACGGAATTAGAAACAGACACAGACATAGAAACAGACACAGACATAGAAACAGACACAGACACAGACACAGACATAGAAACAGACACAGACATAGAAACAAACACAGACACGGAATTAGAAACAGACAGAGAGATAGAAACAGACACAGACATAGAAACAGAAACAGACACAGACATAGAAACAGACAGACACAGACATAGAAACAGACACAGACACAGAAATAGAAATGGACACGGACATGGAATTAGAAACAGACACAGGCATTGAAACAGAAACAGACACAGATATAGAAATGGACACGGACATGGAATTAGAAACAGACACAGACATTGAAACAGAAACAGAAACAGACACAGACATAGAAACAGACACGGACACAGACATAGAAACAGACACAGACATAGATAGCAACAGACATAGACATAGAAACAGACACAGACATAGAAACAGACACAGACATAGACACAGAAACAGAAACAGACACAGACATAGAAACAGACACAGACACCGATATAGAAATGGACAGATACATTGAAACAGAAACAGACACAGACATAGAAACAGACAGAGGCATAGAAACAGACACAGACACAGATATAGAAATGGACACGGACACGGAATTAGAAACAGACACAAACATCGAAATAGACACATACACATTGAAACAGAAACAGACACAGACATAGAAACAGACACAGACATAGAAACAGACACAGACACGGAATTAGAACCAGACACAGAGATAGAAACAGACACAGACATGGAAACAGACACGGACATAGAAACAGACACAGACATAGAAACAGACACAGACACAGACACAGACATAGAAACAGACACAGACATAGAAACAAACACAGACACGGAATTAGAAACAGACAGAGAGATAGAAACAGACACAGACATAGAAACAGAAACAGACACAGACATAGAAACAGACAGACACAGACATAGAAACAGACACAGACACAGAAATAGAAATGGACACGGACATGGAATTAGAAACAGACACAGGCATTGAAACAGAAACAGACACAGATATAGAAATGGACACGGACATGGAATTAGAAACAGACACAGACATTGAAACAGAAACAGAAACAGACACAGACATAGAAACAGACACGGACACAGACATAGAAACAGACACAGACATAGATAGCAACAGACATAGACATAGAAACAGACACAGACATAGAAACAGACACAGACATAGACACAGAAACAGAAACAGACACAGACATAGAAACAGACACAGACACCGATATAGAAATGGACAGATACATTGAAACAGAAACAGACACAGACATAGAAACAGACAGAGGCATAGAAACAGACACAGACACAGATATAGAAATGGACACGGACACGGAATTAGAAACAGACACAAACATCGAAATAGACACATACATTGAAACAGAAACAGACACAGACATAGAAACAGACACAGACATAGAAACAGACACAGACACGGAATTAGAACCAGACACAGAGATAGAAACAGACACAGACATGGAAACAGACACGGACATAGAAACAGACACAGACATAGAAACAGACACAGACATAGACACAGACACAGTCATAGACGCAGACATAGAAACAGACACAGACATGGACATTGAAACAGACACAGACATAGAAACAGAAACAGACACAGACATAGAAACAGACACAGACATAGAAACAGACATAGAAACAGACACAGACATAGCAACAAGCAGACACAGACTTAGAAACAGACACAGGCATAGAAACAGACACAGCACGGAGATAGAAACAGACACAGACCCAGACATAGAAACAGACATAGAAACAGACACAGACATAGAAACAAACAGATGCAGACAAAGAAACATATACAGACATAGAAACAGACACGGACATAGAAACAGACAGAGACCTGCAAACAGGCACATATGCAGAAATGGAAAGAGAAACAGAAATGGAAACAGACAGATACATAGAAACAATCAGACATACATACACACACACATAGAAACAGACACATGGAAAGAGTCACAGACATATACATAGAAACAGACACAGACATAGGAACAGACACAGACATAGAAACAGACACAGACACAGATAGCAACAGACATAGACATAGAATCAGACACAGACATAGACACAGATATAGAAATGGACACGGACATGGAATTAGAAACAGACACAGACATAGAAATAGACACATTCATTGAAACAGAAACATAAACAGACACAGACATAGAAACAGACAGAGACATAGAAACAGACACAGACACAGATATAGAAATGGACACGGACATGGAATTAGAAACAGACACAGACTTAGAAATAGACACATACATTGAAACAGAAACAGAAACAGACATAGAAACAGACAGAGACATAGAAACAGACACAGACACAGATATAGAAATGGACACGGACATGGAATTAGAAACAGACACAGACATTGAAACAGAAACAGAAACAGACACAGACATAGAAACAGACACAGACATAGAAACAGACACAGACACGGAATTAGAAACAGACACAGAGATAGAACCAGACACAGACATAGAAACAGAAACAGACACAGACATAGAAACAGACACAGAAACAGACATGGAAACAGACACAGACATGGAAACAGACACAGACATAGAAACATACGCAGGCACAGACATGGAAACAGACACAGACATAGAAACAGTCACAGACATGGAAACAAACACAGACATAGAAACAGACACATGCAGACACAAACAGATATACAGACACACACAGACATAGAAACAGACACACACACAGAGAAACACACACGCACATATGCACACACACAGGAACAGACACATGGAAAGAGTCACTGACTTATACATACCAACAGACATGGACATAGGAACAGACACAGACATAGAAACAGACATAGAAACAGACACAGACATAGACACAGACATAGAAACAGACACAGACACAGACATAGAAACAGACACAAGCACAGGAAGAGACACAGACACAGACCTAGAAACAGACACAGACATAGAAACAGACACAGGCACATACATGGAAACAGACTTCGGAACAGACACCGACATAGAAACAGACACAGACGTAGAAACAGAAACGGACACAGAAACAGAAACAGTCACAGAGACAGACATAGGAACAGACACAGACATAGAAACAGACACACACAGACACAAACAGATATACAGACACACACAGACATAGAAACAGACACACACACAGAGAAACACACACGCACATATGCACACACACTGGAACAGACACATGGAAAGAGTCACTGACTTATACATACCAACAGACATGGACATAGGAACAGACACAGACATAGAAACAGACATAGACACAGACATAGAAACAGACACAGACACAGACACAGACATAGAAACAGACACAGACACAGACATAGAAACAGACATGGACACAGACAAAGAAACACTCACAGAGACAGACATAGGAACAGACACAGACATAGAAACAGACACAGACATAGAAACAGACACCGACACAGACATAGAAACAGACAGAGACACAGAAACAGACACAGACATAGAAACACAGACATAGAAATAGACACAGACACAGACATGGAAACTGACACAGACATGGAAACAGACACAGACAAAGAAACAGACACAGACATAGAAACAGACACAGGCATAGAAATAGACACCGACAGAGACATAGAAGCAGACACAGACATAGAAACAGACACGGACACAGACGTAGAAACATCCAGAGACATAGAAACAGACACAGACACAGACATAGAAACAGGCACAGACAAAGATACAGACACAGACACAGAGATAGAAACAGATACAGTCACAGACATAGAAACAGACAGAGACATAGATAGCAACAGACATAGACATAGAATCAAATACAGACATAGAAACAGACACAGACTCAGACACAGAAACAGAAACAGACACAGACATAGAAATGCACACAGACATAGAAACAGACATAGGCACAGACACAGGTATAGAAATGGACACGGACACGGAATTAGAAACAGACACAGACATAGAAATAGATACAGACATTGAAACAGAAACAGAAACAGACGCAGACATAGAAACAGACACAGACATAGAAACAGACACGGACACAGATACAGACATAGAAATGGACACGGACATGGAATTAGAAACAGACACAGACATAGAAATAGACACAGACATTGAAACAGAAACAAAAACAGACACAGACATAGAAACAAACAGATGCAGACAAAGAAACAGATACAGACAAAGAAACAGATACAGACATAGAAACAGACATGGACATAGAAACAGACATGGACATAGAAACAGACAGAGACCTGCAAACAGGCACATATGCAGAAATGGAAACAGAAACAGAAATGGAAACAGACAGATACATAGAAACAGACAGACATACATACACACACACATAGAAACAGACACATGGAAAGGATCACAGACATACATAGAAACAAACACAGACATAGGAACAGACACAGACATAGAAACAGACACAGACACAGATAGCAACAGACATAGACATAGAATCAGACACAGACATAGACACAGATATAGAAATGGACACGGACACGGAATTAGAAACAGACACAGACATAGAAATAGACACATACATTGAAACAGAAACAGAAACAGACACAGACATAGAAACAGACACAGACATAGAAACAGACACAGACATAGAAACAGACACAGACACAGACATGGAAACAGACACAGATATGGAAACAGACACAGACATAGAAACAGACGCAGACACAGACATGGAAACAGACACAGACATAGAAACAGTCACAGACATAGAAACAGACACACGCAGACACAAACAGATATACAGACACACACAGACATAGAAACAGACACACACATATATGCACACACACAGGAACAGACACATGGAAAGAGTCACTGACTTATACATACCAACAGACATGGACATAGGAACAGGCACAGACATAGAAACAGACACAGACATAGACACAGACATAGAAACAGACACAGACACAGACATAGAAACAGACACAGACATAGAAACAGACACAGGCACAGGAAGAGACACAGACACAGACATAGAAACAGACACAGACACAGACATAGAAACAGACACAGACATAGAAACAGACACAGGCACATACATGGAAACAGACTTCGGAACAGACACCGACATAGAAACAGACACAGACGCAGAAACAGACACGGACACAGAAACAGAAACAGTCACAGAGACAGACATAGGAACAGACACAGAAACAGACACAGACACAGACATAGAGACAGACATGGACACAGACAAAGAAACAGTCACAGACAGACATAGGAACAGACACAGACTTAGAAACAGACACAGACATAGAAACAGACACGGACACAGACATAGAAACAGACAGAGACATAGAAACAGATACAGACATAGAAACACAGAAATAGAAATAGACACAGACACAGACATGGAAACTGACACAGACATGGAAACAGACACAGACAAAGAAACAGACACAGACATAGAAACAGACACAGGCATAGAAATAGACACCGACAGAGACATAGAAGCAGACACAGACATAGAAACAGACACAGACACAGACGTAGAAACATCCAGAGACATAGAAACAGACACAGACACAGACATAGAAACAGGCACAGACATAGATACAGACACAGACACAGAGATAGAAACAGATACAGACATAGAAACAGACACAGGCATAGAAACAGACACAGTCATAGACATAGAAACAGACACAGACATAGAAACAGACACAGACTCAGACACAGAAACAGAAACAGACATAGAAATGCACACAGACATAGAAACAGACATAGGCACAGACACAGGTATAGAAATGGACACGGACACGGAATTAGAAACAGACACAGACATAGAAATAGATACAGACATTGAAACAGAAACAGAAACAGACGCAGACATAGAAAAAGACACAGGCATAGAAACAGACATGGACACAGACACAGACATAGAAATGGACACGGACACGGAATTAGAAACAGACACAGACATAGAAATAGACACAGACATTGAAACAGAAACAAAAACAGACACAGACACAGAAACAGACACAGACACGGAATTAGAAACAGACACAGAGATAGAAACAGACATAGAAGCAGAAACAGACACAGACATAGAAACAGACAGACACAGACATAGAAACAGACACAGACACAGACATGGAAACAGACATGGACATAGAAACAGACACAGGCACAGAAATAGAAACAGGCACGGACATAGAAACAGAAACAGACACAAACATAGAAACAGACAGACACAGACATAGAAACAGACACAGACACAGACATGGAAACAGACACAGACATAGAAACAGACACACACAGACACATACAGATATACAGAAACACACGGTCATAGAAACCGACACACACAAAGAGAAACACACACACACATATGCACACACATAGAACAGACACATGGAAAGAGTCACAGACTTATACATAGCAACAGACATGGACATAGAAACAGACACAGGCACAGAAATAGAAACAGGCACGGACATAGAAACAGAAACAGACACAAACATAGAAACAGACAGACACAGACATAGAAACAGACACAGACACAGACATGGAAACAGACACAGACATGGAAACAGTCACAGACATAGAAACAGACACAGACATGGAAACCGACACAGACACAGACATGGAAACAGACACAGACATGGAAACAGTCACAGACATAGAAACAGACACAGACATGGAAACCGACACAGACATAGAAAGAAACACAGACATAGAAACAGACACAGACATAGAAACAGATGCTCACAGACACATACAGATATACAGAAACACAGAGTCATAGAAACAGATACACACAAAGAGAAACACACACACACATATGCACACACACAGAACAGACACATGGAAAGAGTCACAGACTTATACATAGCAACAGACACGGACATAGAAACAGACACAGGCACAGAAATAGAAACAGGCACAGACATAGAAACAGAAACAGACACAGACAGAGAAACAGACACAGACATGGACATTGAAACAGACACAGACATAGAAACAGAAACAGACACAGACATAGAAACAGACACAGACATGGACATTGAAACAGACACAGACATGGACATTGAAACACACACAGACATAGAAACAGAAACAAACACAGACATAGAAAAAGACACTGACACAGACATAGAAACAGACGTAGAAACAGACACAGACATAGAAACAAACACAGACATAGAAACAGACACAGACATAGATACAGACACAGACACAGGCACAGACATAGAAACAGACACAGACATGGACATTGAAACAGACACAAACATAGAAACAAAAATAGACACAGACATATAAACAGACATAGAAACAGACACAGACATAGCAACAAGCAGACGCAGACATAGAAACAGACACAGACACAGAAACAGACACAGACTTAGAAACAGACACAGACATAGAAACAGACACAGCACGGACATAGAAATAGACACATACCCAGACATAGAAACAGACATAGAAACAGACACAGACATAGAAACAAACAGATGCAGACAAAGAAACATATACAGACATAGAAACAGACATGGACATAGAAACAGACATGGACATAGAAACAGACAGAGACCTGCAAACAGGAACATATGCAGAAATGGAAACAGAAACGGAAACAGACACAGACATGGAAGCAGACAGACACACATACACACACACATAGAAACGGACACATGGAAAGAGTCACAGACATATACATAGAAACATAGACATAGAAAATAGGTGCAGGAGTAGGCCATTCGGCCCTTCTAGCCTGCACCGCCATTCAATGAGTTCATGGCTGAACATGCAACTTCAGTACCCCATTCCTGCTTTCTCACCATACCCCTTGACTCCCCTAGTAGTAAGGACTTCATCTAACTCCTTTTTGAATATATTTAGTGAATTGGCTTCAACAACTTTCTGTGGTAGAGAATTCCACAGGTTCACCACTCTCTGGGTGAAGAAATTCCTCCTCATCTCGGTCCTAAATGGCTTCCCCCTTATCCTTAGACTGTGTCCCCTGGTTCTGGACTTCCCCAACATTGGGAACATTCTTCCATGATCTAACCTGTCTAACCCCGTCAGAATTTTAAACGTTTCTATGAGGTCCCCTCTCATTCTTCTGAACTCCAGTGAATACAAGCCCAGTTGATCCAGTCTTTCTTGATAGGTCAGTCCCGCCATCCCGGGAATCAGTCTGGTGAACCTTCGCTGCACTCCCTCAATAGCAAGAGTGTCCTTCCTCAGGTTAGGAGACCAAAACTGTACACAATACTCCAGGTGTGGCCTCACCACGGCCCTGTACAATTGTAGCAACACCTCCCTGCCCCTGTACTCAAATCCCCTCGCTATGAAGGCCAACATGCCATTTGCTTTCTTAACCGCCTGCTGTACCTGCATGCCAACCTTCAATGACTGATGTACCATGACACCCAGGTCTCGCTGCACCTCCCCTTTTCCTAATCTGTCACCATTCAGATAATAGTCTGTCTCTCTGTTTTTACCACCAAAGTGGATAACCTCACATTTATCCACATTATACTTCATGTGCCATGCATTTGCCCAATCACCTAACCTATCCAAGTCACTCTGCAGCCTCATAGCATCCTCCTCGCAGCTCACACTGCCACCCAACTTAGTGTCATCCGCAAATTTGGAGATACTACATTTAATCCCCTCGTCTAAATCATTAATGTACAGTGTAAACAGCTGGGGCCCCAGCACAGAACCTTGCGGTACCCCACTAGTCACTGCCTGCCATTCTGAAAAGTCCCCATTTACTCCTACTCTTTGCTTCCTGTCTGACAACCAGTTCTCAGTCCATGTCAGCACACTACCCCCAATCCCATGTGCTTTAACTTTGCACATTAATCTCTTGTGTGGGACCTTGTCGAAAGCCTTCTGAAAGTCCAAATATACTGGTTCTCCCTTGTCCACTCTACTGGAAACATCCTCAAAAAATTCCAGAAGATTTGTCAAGCATGATTTCCCTTTCACAAATCCATGCTGACTTGGACCTATCATATTACCTCTTTCCAAATGCACTGCTATGGCATCCTTAATAATTGATTCCATCATTTTACACACTACCGATGTCAGGCTGACCGGTCTATAATTCCCTGTTTTCTCTCTCCCTCCTTTTTTAAAAAGTGCGGTTACTTTGGCTACCCTCCAATCCATAGGAACTGATCCAGAGTCAATGGAATGTTGGAAAATGACTGTCAATGCATCCACTATTTCCAAGGCCACCTCCTTAAGTACTCTGGGATGCAGTCCATTAGGCCCTGGGGATTTATCGGCTTTCAATCCCATCAATTTCCCCAACACAATTTCCCGACTAATAAGGATTTCCCTCAGTTCCTCCTCCTTACTAGATCCTCCGAACTCTTTTATATCCGGAAGGTTGTTTGTGTCCTCCTCAGTGAATATCGAACCAAAGTACTTGTTCAATTGGTCCGCCATTTCTTTGTTCCCCGTTATGACTTCCCCTGATTCTGACTGTAGGGGACCTACGTTTGTCTTTACTAACCTTTTTCTCTTTACATATCTATAGAAACTTTTGCAATCCTTCTTAATGTTCCCTGCAAGCTTCTTCTCGTACTCCATTTTCCCTGCCCTAATCAAACCCTTTGTCCTCCTCTGCTGAGTTCTAAATTTCTCCCAGTCCCCAGGTTCGCTGCTATTTCTGGCCAATTTGTATGCCACTTCCTTGGCTTTAATGCTATCCCTGATTTCGCTTGATAGCCACGGTTGAGCCACCTTCTCTTTTTTATTTTTATGCCAGACAGGAATGTACAATTGTTGTAGTTCATCCATGCGGTCTCTAAATGTCTGCCATTGCCCATCCACAGTCAACCCCTTCAGTATAATTCACCAATCTATCCTAGCCAATTCACTCCTCATACCTTCAAAGTTACCCTTCTTTAAGTTCTGGACCATGGTCTCTGAATTAACTGTTTCATTCTCCATCCTAATGCAGAATTCCACCATATTATGGTCACTCTTCCCCAAGGGGCCTCGCACAACGAGATTGCTAATTAATCCTCTCTCATTACACAACACCCAGTCTAAGATGGCCTCCCCCCTAGTTGGTTCCTCGACATATTGGTCTAAAAAACCATCCCTTATGCACTCCAGGAAATCCTCCTCCACCGTATTGCTTCCAGTTTGGTTAACCCAATCTATGTGCATATTAAAGTCACCCATTATAACTGCTGCACCTTTATTGCACGCACCCCTAATTTCATGTTTGATGCCCTCCCCAACATCACTACTACTGTTTGGAGGTCTGTACACAACTCCCACTAACGTTTTTTGCCCTTTGGTATTCTGCAGCTCTACCCATATAGATTCCACATCATCCAAGCTAATGTCCTTCCGAACTATTGCCTTAATTTGCTCCTTAACCAGCAATGCTACCCCACCTCCTTTTCCTTTTATTCTATCTTTCCTGAATGTTGAATACCCCTGGATGTTGAGTTCCCAGCCCTGATCATCCTGGAGCCACGTCTCCGTAATCCCAATCACATCATATTTGTTAACATCTATTTGTACAGTTAATTCATCCACCTTATTGTGGATACTCCTTGCATTAATCAGACACAGCACGGATATAGAAAAAGGCACAGACATAGAAAGAAGCACAGACATAGAAACAGACACAGACATAGGAACAGCCATAGACACAGCCATAGCAACACAAACAGACACAGACATAGAAACAGACACAGACATAGAAACAGACACAGACACAGACACAGACATAGAAACAGACACAGACACAGAAACAGACACAGACACAGACACAGACACACAGAAACAGGCACAGACTTAGAAACAGACAGACACAGACATAGAAACAAACACAGAAACAGACGTAGAAACAGTCACAGACATAGAATCAGACACAGCACGGATATAGAAAAAGACACAGACATAGAACGAAGCACAGACATAGAAACTGACACAGACGTAGAAACAGACACAGACATGGAACACACACAGACACAGAAACAGACACAGACATAGAAACTGACACAGACACAGAAATAGAAACAAACACAGACACAGACATAGAAACAGACACAGACACAGACACAGACAGAGAAACAGACACAGACACAGACACAAGCAGAGAAACAGACACATACACAGACATAGGAAGAGACACAGACACAGACATAGAAACAGACAGACATAGAAACAGACACAGACACATAGATAGAAACAGACATAGGAACAGACACAGACATAGAAACAGACACAGGCACAGAAACAGACACAGGCACAGACATAGAAACTGACACAGACATATAACAGACACAGACATAGAAACAGACACAGACGTAGAAACAGACACGGACACAGACAAAGAAACAGTCACAGAGACAGACATTGGAACAGACACAGACATAGAAACAGACACAGACATAGAAACAGACACGGACACGGAATTAGAAACAGACACAGACATAGAAACAGACACGGACACGGAATTAGAAACAGACACAGACAAAGAAATAGACACAGACATTGAAACAGAAGCAGAAACAGACACAAACATAGAAACAGAAACAGACACAGACATAGAAATGAGACAGACACAGACATAGAAACAGACACTGACATAGAAACAGACACTGACATAGAAACAGACACAGGCACAGACATATAAACAGACACAGACACAAACACAGAAATAGTAACAGACACATACACAGAAACAGACACAGACACAGAAACAGACGACACAGACATAGAAACAAACACGGACATAGTAACAGACACAGACACGGACATAGATATAGAAGCAGACACAGACATAGATAGCAACAGACATAGACATAGAAACAGACACAGACATAGAAACAGACACAGACATAGACACAGAAACAGAAACAGACACAGACATAGAAATGCAAACAGACATAGAAATAGACACAGGCACAGACACCGACACAGATATAGAAATGGACACGGTCACGGAATGAGAAACAGACACAGACATAGAAATAGACACAGACATAGAAACTGACACAGACACAGACATAGAAACAGATACAGACATAGAAACAGACACAGACATGGAAAGAGATGCAGACATAAAAACAGACACAGACGCAGACATAGAAACAGACACAGGCACAGACATAGAAACAGATACAGACATAGAAACACACTGACAGAGACATAGAAACAGACACAGACATAGAAACAGACACAGACATAGAATAATACACAGACACAGACATAGAAACAGACATAGACATAGAAACAGAAACAGACACAGACATAGAAACAGACACAAACATGGAAACAGGCAGAGACTTAGAAACAGACACAGAGACAGACATAGAAACAGACACAGACAAAGAAACAGACACAGACACAGACATGGAAACAGGCAGAGACATAGAAACAGACAAAGACACAGACATAGAAACAGACACAGACATAGAAACAGACACAGACATAGAAACAGACACTGACAGAGGCATAGAAACAGACACTGAGAAAGAGACACAGACACAGCCTTAGACACAGATATAGAAACAGACAGAGACATGGACATAGAAACAGACTCAGACATAGAAACAGACACAGACATAGAAAGAGACAGAGACTCAGACATAGAAACAGGCACTGACAGAGAAACAGACACAGACACAAATATAGAAACCGACACACATTGAAACAGACATAGACACGGACATAGAAACAGACACAGACATAGATACACACACAGACACAGATATCGAAACAGACACTTAGAAAGAGACATAGACATAAAAACAGATACAGACACTTAGAAAGAGACACAGACACAGATTAGAAAAATAAACAGACATAGAAACAAACACAGACATAGGAACAGTCAGAGACACGGACATAGAAACAGACACAGGTATAGAAACAGACACGGACAAAGCAACAGGCACAGACACAGATATAGAAACAGGCACAGACACAGACATAGAAACAGACACAGACATAGAAACAGACACTGACAGAGGCATAGAAACAGACACTGAGAAAGAGACACAGACACAGCCTTAGACACAGATATAGAAACAGACAGAGACATGGACATAGAAACAGACTCAGACATAGAAACAGACACGGACAAAGCAACAGGCACAGACACAGATATAGAAACAGGCACAGACATAGAAACAGACAAAGACATAGATACACACACATGCACAGATATAGAAACAGACACTTAGAAAGAGACACAGACACAGACTGAAAAACAGACACAGACACAGACATAGAAACAGACACACACATAGGAACAGACAGAGACTCAGACATAGAAACAGGCACTGACAGAGAAACAGACAAAGACACAGAAATAGAAACAGGCACTGACATCGAAACAGACTCAGACATAGAAACAGACACAGACATAGAAAGAGACAGAGACTCAGACATAGAAACAGGCACTGACAGAGAAACAGACACAGACACAGACATAGAAACAGACACACATAGAAACAGACACAGACACGGACATAGAAACAGACACAGACATAGATACACACACAGACACAGATATAGAAACAGACACTTAGAAAGAGACACAGACACAGACTTAAAAACAGATACAGACACAGACATAGAAACAGACACAGACGTAGAAAAAGGGAATGACAGAGAAATAGATACAGAAAGACATAGAAACTGACACAAACACATAATCGAAACATACACAGACATAGAAACAGATACAAGCTCAGACATAGAAACAGACACGGACATAGAAACAGACACAGACATAGATACACACACAGACACAGATATAGAAACAGACACTTAGAAAGAGACACAGACACAGACTGAAAAACAGACACAGACACAGACATAGAAACAGACACACACATAGGAACAGACAGAGACACGGACATAGAAACAGACACAGACATAGAAACAGACAAAGACACAGAAATAGAAACAGGCACTGACATCGAAACAGACACAGACATAGAAACAGACACAGACATATAAACAGCACAGACATAGATACACACACAGGCACAGATATAGAAGCAGACACTTAGAAAGAGCCACAGACACAGACTTAGACACAGATATAGAAACAGACACAGGCATAGAAACAGACAGAGAAACAGACATAGAAACAGGCACTGACAGAGAAACAGACACAGACATAGAAACTGACACACATCGAAACAGGCACAGACACGGACATAGAAACAGACATAGACATAGATACACACACAGACACAGAAATAGAAACAGACGCTTAGAAAGAGACACAGACACAGACTTAAAAACAGATAAAGACACAGACAGAGAAACAGACACAGACATAGAAAAAGGCACTGACATAGAAATAGACACAAACACAGACATAGAAACATACACAGACATAGATACACATACAGACATAGAAACAGACACAGGCACAGACATAGAAACAGACACAGGAACAGACACAGGCACAGACTCAGAAACAGACACAGACATAGAAACAGACACAGGCATAGACATAGAAACAGACACAGGCATAGACATAGAAACAGACACAGACATAGATACACACACAGACACAGATATAGAAACAGACACTTAGAAAGAGACATTGACACAGACTGAAAAACAGACACAGACATAGAAACAGACACACACATAGAAACAGAAAAAGACACGGACACAGAAACAGACACAGACATAGAAACAGACATAGACACAGACATAGAAACAGGCACTGACAGAGAAACAGACACAGACTTAGAAATAGACACAGACATAGAAATAGACACAGACATAGAAACAGACACGGACATAGAAAGAGGCACGGACATAGATACACACACAGGCACAGATATAGAAACAGACACTTAGAAAGACACACAGACACAGACTTAGACACAGATATAGAAACAGACACTTAGAAAGAGACACAGACACAGATTAGAAACAGACACAGACATAGAAACAGACACAGGCATAGAAACAGACAGAGACATGGACATAGAAACAGACACAGGCATAGAAACAGGCACAGACACAGACATACAAACAGACAAAGACAGAGAAACAGACACAGACACGGACATAGAAACAGACACAGAGATAGAAACAGACACAGACACAGACATATCAACAGACACAGACATAGAAACAGACACAGGCATAGAAACAGACACGGACACAGACAAAGAAACAGTCACAGAGACATGGACATCGAAACAGACACAGAGATAGAAACAGACACAGGCACAGACATAGAAACAGACACTGACATCGAAACAGACACAGACACAGACATAGAAACAGACACAGATATTGAAACAGACACAGACATAGAAACAGACAGAGACACGGACATAGAAACAGACAAAGACATAGAAACAGACAGAGACACAGACTTAGAAACAGGCACAGACACAGACATAGAAACAGACAAAGACAGAGAAACAGACACAGATACGGACATAGAAACAGACACAGAGATAGAAACATACACCGACACAGACATAGAAACAGACAAAGACAGAGAAACAGACACAGACACGGACATAGAAACAGACACAGAGATAGAAATAGACACCGACACAGACATAGAAACTGACACAGATATAGAAACAGACACAGGCATAGAAAGATACACCGACAGAGACATAGAAACAGACACAGACATAGATACACACACAGACACAAATATAGAAACGGACACTTAGAAAGAGACACAGACACAGACTTAAAAACAGAGACAGACACGGACATAGAAAGAGACACAGACATAGAAAAAGGCACTGACATAGAAATAGATACAGACAGACATAGAAACTAACACAAACACATAATCGAAACATACACAGATATTGATACACACACAGACATAGAAACAGACACAGGCACAGACATAGAAACAGATACAGGCACAGACATAGAAACAGACACGGACATAGAAACAGACACAGACATAGATACACACACAGACACAGATATAGAAACAGACACTTAGAAAGAGACACAGACACAGACTGAAAAACAGACACAGACACAGACATAGAAACAGACACACACATAGGAACAGACAGAGACACGGACATAGAAACAGACACAGACATAGAAAAAGACAAAGATACAGAAATAGAAACAGACACCGACATCGAAACAGACACAGACATAGAAACAGACACGGACATAGAAACAGCACAGATATAGATACACACACAGGCATAGATATAGAAACAGACACTTAGAAAGAGACACAGACACAGACTTAGACACAGATACAGAAACAGACACAGACATAGAAACAGACAGAGAAACAGACATAGAAACAGGCACTGATAGAGAAACAGACACAGACACAGACATAGAAACTGACACACATCGAAACAGACATAGACACGGACAAAGAAACAGTCACAGAGACACGGACATCGAAAAAGACACAGAGATAGAAACAGACACATACACAGGCATAGAAACAGGCACAGACACAGACATAGAAACAGATACAGGCTCAGACATAGAAACAGACACGGACATAGAAACAGACACAGACATAGATACACACACAGGCACAGATATAGAAACAGACACTTAGAAAGAGACACAGACACAGACTGAAAAACAGACACAGACACAGACATAGAAACAGACACACACATAGGAACAGACAGAGACACGGATATAGAAACAGACACAGACATAGAAAAAGACAAAGACACAGAAATAGAAACAGACACCGACATCGAAACAGACACAGACATAGAAACAGACACGGACATAGAAACAGCACAGATATAGATACACACACAGGCACAGATATAGAAACAGACACTTAGAAAGAGACACAGACACAGACTTAGACACAGATACAGAAACAGACACAGACATAGAAACAGACAGAGAAACAGACATAGAAACAGGCACTGATAGAGAAACAGACACAGACACAGACACAGAAACAGTCACAGAGACACGGACATCGAAACAGGCACAGACACAGACATAGAAACAGACAAAGACAGAGAAACAGACACAGACACAGACATAGAAACAGACACAGACATAGAAACAGACACAAACACAGACATAGAAACCGACACAGGCACAGATACACACACAGACACCGATATAGTAACAGACACTGAGAAAGAGACACAGACACAGACTTAGACACAGATATAGAAAAAGACAGAGACATTGGCCATAGAAACAGACACAGACATAGAAACAGACACAGACATAGAAACAGACAGAGACACAGACATAGAAACTGGCACTGACAGAGAAACAGACACAGACACAGACATAGAAACCGACATACATAGAAACAGACACAGACACGGACATTTAAACAGACACAGACATAGATACACACACAGACACAGAAATAGAAACAGACGCTTAGAAAGAGACACACACACAGACTTAAAAACAGATAAAGACACATACATAGAAACAGACACAGACATAGAAAAAGGCACAGACAGACATAGAAACAGACACAGGCACAGACATAGAATCAGACACAGAAACAGACACAGACACAGACTCAGAAACAGACACAGACATAGAAACAGACACAGGCATAGACATAGAAACAGACACGGACATAGAAACAGAAACAGACACATACATAGAAACAGGCACTGACATCGAAACAGACACAGACATAGAAACAGACACAGACATAGAAACAGACACGGACATAGAAACAGACACAGGCACTGAGAGAGAATCAGACACTTAGAAAGAGACACAGATACAGATTAGAAACAGACACAGACATAGAAACAGACACAGACATAGAAACAGACAGAGACACGGACATAGAAATAGACACAGGCATAGAAATGGACATAGAAACAGGCACAGACACAGACATAGAAACAGACAAAGACAGAGAAACAGACACATACACGGACATAGAAACAGACACAGAGATAGAAACAGACACAGACACAGACATAGAAACAGACACAGACATAGAAACAGACACAGGCATAGAAACATACACAGACAGAGACATAGAAGCAGACACAGATATAGAAACGGACACAGACACAGATACACACACAGACACCGATATAGACACAGACACTGAGAAAGAGACACAGACACAGACTTAGACACAGATATAGAAACAGACAGAGACATGGACATAGAAACAGACTCAGACATAGAAACAGACACAGACATAGAAACAGGCACTGACAGAGAAACAGACATAGAAACCGACACACATGGAAACAGACACAGACACAGATATAGAAACAGACACTTAGAAAGAGACACAGACACAGACTTAAAAACAGATACAGACACAGACATAGAAACAGACACGGACATAGCAACAGACACAGGCACAGACATAGAAACAGGCAAAGACACAGACATAGAAACAGTCAAAGACAGAGAAACAGACACAGACACGGACATAGAAACAGACACAGTGATAGAAAGAGACACAGACACATACATAGAAACAGACACAGACATAGAAACAGACACAGGCATAGAAACAGACATGGACACAGACAAAGAAACAGTCACAGAGACAGACATAGGAACAGACACTGACATGGAAACAGACACAGACATAGAAACAGACAGGGACACAGACATAGAAACAGACAGAGACATAGAAACAGACACAGACATAGAAACACAAACATAGAAACAGACACAGACACAGACATGGAAACTGACACTGACATGGAAACAGACACAGACATAGAAACAGACACAGACATAGAAACAGACACAGGCATAGAAACAGACACTTACAGAGACATAGAAGCAGACACAGACATAGAAACAGGCACAGGCATAGAAACAGACACTGACAGAGACATAGATGCAGACACAGACATAGAAACAGAGACAGACACATATACACACACAGACACCGATATAGAAACAGACACTGAGAAAGAAACACAGGCACAGACTTAGACACAGATATAGAAAAAGACAGACATGGACATAGAAACAGACTCAGACATAGAAACAGACACATATATAGATACACACACAGACACAGATATAGAAACAGACACAGACATAGAAACAGACACAGACATAGAAAAAGGCACTGACATAGAAATAGACACAGACAGACATAGAAACTGACACAAACACAGACATCGAAAAATACACAGACATAGAAACAGACACAGGCACAGACATAGAAACAGACACAGACATAGAAACAGACAGAGACATGGACATAGAAACAGACTCAGACATAGAAACAGACACAGACATAGAAACAGACATAGACACAGACATAGAAACAGGCACTGACAGAGAAACAGACATAGAAACCGACACACATGGAAACAGACACAGACACAGATATAGAAACAGACACTTAGAAAGAGACACAGACACAGACTTAAAAACAGATACAGACACAGACATAGAAACAGACACGGACATAGCAACAGACACAGGCACAGACATAGAAACAGGCAAAGACACAGACATAGAAACAGTCAAAGACAGAGAAACAGACACAGACACGGACATAGAAACAGACACAGTGATAGAAAGAGACACAGACACATACATAGAAACAGACACAGACATAGAAACAGACACAGGCATAGAAACAGACATGGACACAGACAAAGAAACAGTCACAGAGACAGACATAGGAACAGACACTGACATGGAAACAGACACAGACATAGAAACAGACAGGGACACAGACATAGAAACAGACAGAGACATAGAAACAGACACAGACATAGAAACACAAACATAGAAACAGACACAGACACAGACATGGAAACTGACACTGACATGGAAACAGACACAGACATAGAAACAGACACAGACATAGAAACAGACACAGGCATAGAAACAGACACTTACAGAGACATAGAAGCAGACACAGACATAGAAACAGGCACAGGCATAGAAACAGACACTGACAGAGACATAGATGCAGACACAGACATAGAAACAGAGACAGACACATATACACACACAGACACCGATATAGAAACAGACACTGAGAAAGAAACACAGGCACAGACTTAGACACAGATATAGAAAAAGACAGACATGGACATAGAAACAGACTCAGACATAGAAACAGACACATATATAGATACACACACAGACACAGATATAGAAACAGACACAGACATAGAAACAGACACAGACATAGAAAAAGGCACTGACATAGAAATAGACACAGACAGACATAGAAACTGACACAAACACAGACATCGAAAAATACACAGACATAGAAACAGACACAGGCACAGACATAGAAACAGACACAGACATAGAAACAGACAGAGACATGGACATAGAAACAGACTCAGACATAGAAACAGACACAGACATAGAAACAGACATAGACACAGACATAGAAACAGGCACTGACAGAGAAACAGACATAGAAACCGACACACATGGAAACAGACACAGACACAGATATAGAAACAGACACTTAGAAAGAGACACAGACACAGACTTAAAAACAGATATAGACACAGACATAGAAACAGACACGGACATAGCAACAGACACAGACACAGACATAGAAACAGGCAAAGACACAGACATAGAAACAGTCAAAGACAGAGAAACAGACACAGACACGGACATAGAAACAGACACAGTGATAGAAAGAGACACAGACACATACATAGAAACAGACACAGACATAGAAACAGACACAGGCATAGAAACAGACACGGACACAGACAAAGAAACAGTCACAGAGACAGACATAGGAACAGACACTGACATGGAAACAGACATAGACATAGAAACAGACAGGGACACAGACATAGAAACAGACAGAGACATAGAAACAGACACAGACATAGAAACACAAACATAGAAACAGACACAGACACAGACATGGAAACTGACACAGACATGGAAACAGACACAGACATAGAAACAGACACTTACAGAGACATAGAAGCAGACACAGACATAGAAACAGACACAGGCATAGATTCAGACACTGACAGAGACATAGAAGCAGACACAGACATAGAAACAGAGACAGACACATATACACACACAGACACCGATATAGAAACAGACACTGAGAAAGAGACACAGGCACACACAGACTTAGACACAGATATAGAAACAGACAGACATGGACATAGAAACAGACTCAGACATAGAAACAGACACATATATAGATCCACACACAGACACAGATATAGAAACAGACATAGACATAGAAACAGACACAGACATAGAAAAAGGCACTGACATAGAAATAGACACAGACAGACATAGAAACTGACACAAACACAGACATCGAAAAATACACAGACATAGAAACAGACACAGGCACAGACATAGAAACAGACACAGACATAGAAACAGACACGGACATAGAAACAGACACTGACATAGATGCACACACAGGCACAGACATAGAAACAGACACAGACACAGAAACAGACAGGGACATAGAAACAGACACAGACATAGATACACACACAGACCCAGATGTAGAAACAGGCACTTAGAAAGAGACACAGACACAGACTTAGACACAGATATAGAAACAGACACTTAGAAAGAGACACAGAAACAGATTAGAAACAGACACAGACATAGAAACAGACACAGACATAGAAACAGACAGCGACACGGACATAGAAACAGACACAGGCATAGAAACAGACACAGGCATAGAAACAGACACGGACATAGCAACAGACACAGACACAGACATAGAAACAGACAAAGACAGAGAAACAGACACAGGCACGGACATAGAAACGGACACAGGCATAGAAACAGACACAGGCATAGAAACAGACACGGACACAGACGAGTAAACAATCACAGAGACAGACATAGGAACAGACACTGACATAGAAACAGAAACAGACATAGAAACAGACACGGACACAGACATAGAAACAGACACAGACATAGAAACAGACACAGACATAGATACACACACAGACAGAGATATAGAAACAGACACTTAGATAGAGACACAGACACAGACACAGACTTCGAAACAGACACAGGCACAGACATAGAAACAGACACAGACACAGACATAGAAACAGACACAGACATAGAAACAGACACAGACATAGAAACAGACACAGAGAAGAAACAGACAATGACACGGACATAGAAACAGACCCAGACATAGAAACAGACACAGACACAGACATAGAAACAGACACGGACATAGCAACAGACACGGACATAGCAACAGACACAGACACAGACATAGAAACAGGCAAAGACACAGACATAGAAACAGTCAAAGACAGAGAAACAGACACAGACACGGACATAGAAACAGACACAGTGATAGAAAGAGACACAGACACATACATAGAAACAGACACAGACATAGAAACAGACACAGGCATAGAAACAGACACGGACACAGACAAAGAAACAGTCACAGAGACAGACATAGGAACAGACACTGACATGGAAACAGACATAGACATAGAAACAGACAGGGACACAGACATAGAAACAGACAGAGACATAGAAACAGACACAGACATAGAAACACAAACATAGAAACAGACACAGACACAGACATGGAAACTGACACAGACATGGAAACAGACACAGACATAGAAACAGACACTTACAGAGACATAGAAGCAGACACAGACATAGAAACAGACACAGGCATAGATTCAGACACTGACAGAGACATAGAAGCAGACACAGACATAGAAACAGAGACAGACACATATACACACACAGACACCGATATAGAAACAGACACTGAGAAAGAGACACAGGCACACACAGACTTAGACACAGATATAGAAACAGACAGACATGGACATAGAAACAGACTCAGACATAGAAACAGACACATATATAGATCCACACACAGACACAGATATAGAAACAGACATAGACATAGAAACAGACACAGACATAGAAAAAGGCACTGACATAGAAATAGACACAGACAGACATAGAAACTGACACAAACACAGACATCGAAAAATACACAGACATAGAAACAGACACAGGCACAGACATAGAAACAGACACAGACATAGAAACAGACACGGACATAGAAACAGACACTGACATAGATGCACACACAGGCACAGACATAGAAACAGACACAGACACAGAAACAGACAGGGACATAGAAACAGACACAGACATAGATACACACACAGACCCAGATGTAGAAACAGGCACTTAGAAAGAGACACAGACACAGACTTAGACACAGATATAGAAACAGACACTTAGAAAGAGACACAGAAACAGATTAGAAACAGACACAGACATAGAAACAGACACAGACATAGAAACAGACAGCGACACGGACATAGAAACAGACACAGGCATAGAAACAGACACAGGCATAGAAACAGACACGGACATAGCAACAGACACAGACACAGACATAGAAACAGACAAAGACAGAGAAACAGACACAGGCACGGACATAGAAACGGACACAGGCATAGAAACAGACACAGGCATAGAAACAGACACGGACACAGACGAGTAAACAATCACAGAGACAGACATAGGAACAGACACTGACATAGAAACAGAAACAGACATAGAAACAGACACGGACACAGACATAGAAACAGACACAGACATAGAAACAGACACAGACATAGATACACACACAGACAGAGATATAGAAACAGACACTTAGATAGAGACACAGACACAGACACAGACTTCGAAACAGACACAGGCACAGACATAGAAACAGACACAGACACAGACATAGAAACAGACACAGACATAGAAACAGACACAGACATAGAAACAGACACAGAGAAGAAACAGACAATGACACGGACATAGAAACAGACCCAGACATAGAAACAGACACAGACACAGACATAGAAACAGACACGGACACAGACATAGAAACAGACACAGACATAGATACACACACAGACAGAGATATAGAAACAGACACTTAGAAAGAGACACAGACACAGACACAGACTTCTTAACAGACACAGGCACAGACATAGAAACAGACACAGACATAGAAACAGACACAGACATAGAAACAGACACAGAGAAGAAACAGACAGTGACACGGACATAGACACAGACCCAGACATAGAAACAGACACAGACACAGGCATAGAAACAGACACAGACACGGACATAGAAACAGACACAGACATAGAAACAGACACAGGCATAGATACACACACAGACAGAGATATAGAAACAGACACTTAGAAAGAGACACAGACACAGACTTAGACACAGATATAGAAACAGAAACTTAGAAACAGACACAGACATAGAAACAGACACAGACACAGATATAGAAACAGACACAGACATAGATGCACACACAGACACAGATATAGTAACAGATACTTAGAAAGAGACAAAGACTTAGAAACAGACACAGACACAGACATAGAAACAGACATAGACATAGAAACAGACACAAACACAGACATAGAAACAGATGCAGACATTGCAATAGACACAGGCATAGAAACAGACACAGACATAGATACACACACAGACAGAGATATAGAAACAGACACTTAGAAAGAGACACAGACACAGACACAAACTTCGAAACAGACACAGGCACAGACATAGAAACAGACACAGACACAGACATAGACACAGACACAGACATAGAAACAGACAGACATAGAAACAGACACAGAGAAGAAACAGACAGTGACACGGACATAGAAACAGACCCAGACACAGAAACAGACACAAACACAGACATAGAAACAGACACAGACACGGACATAGAAACAGACACAGACATAGATGCACACACTGAAACAGAAACAGACACAGACACAGAAACAGAAACAGACACAGACATAGATGCACACACAGACACAGATATAGTAACAGATACTTAGAAAGAGACAAAGACTTAGAAACAGACACAGACACAGACATAGAAACAGACATAGACATAGAAACAGACACAAACACAGACATAGAAACAGATGCAGACATTGCAATAGACACAGACATAGAAACAGACACAGACATTGAAACAGACACAGACATAGAAACAGACACGGACATAGAAGCAGACACAGACTTAGATACACACACAGACACAGACATAGAAACAGACACAGACATAGAAACAGACAGACATAGAAACAGACACAGAGAAGAAACAGACAGTGACACGGACATAGAAACAGACCCAGACATAGAAACAGACACAGACACAGGCATAGAAACAGACACAGACACGGACATAGAAACAGACACAGACATAGAAACAGACACAGACATAGAAACAGACACAGACAGAGATATAGAAACAGACACTTAGAAAGAGACACAGACACAGACTTAGACACAGATATAGAAACAGAAACTTAGGAACAGACACAGACATAGAAACAGACACAGACACAGATATAGAAACAGACACAGACATAGATGCACACACAGACACAGATATAGTAACAGATACTTAGAAAGAGACAAAGACTTAGAAACAGACACAGATACAGACATAGAAACAGACATAGACATAGAAACAGACACAAACACAGACATAGAAACAGATGCAGACATTGCAATAGACACAGACATAGAAACAGACACAGACATAGAAACAGACACAGACATAGAAAGAGACACGGACATAGAAACAGACACGGACATAGAAGTAGACACAGACTTAGATACACACACAGACACAAGATATAGAAAGTGACACTGAGAAAGAGACACAGACACAGACTTAGACACAGATATCGAACCAGATACTTAGGAAGAGACACAGACACAGACTTAGAAACAGACACAGACATAGAAACAAACACAGGCATAGAGACAGACACAGACATAGAAACAGACAAAAACAGAGAAACAGACACAGACACGGACATAGAAAAAGACACAGACATAGAAACAGACACAGACATAGAAACAGACACAGACACAGACATAGAAACAGACAAAAAAATAGACACAGACACAGACTTAGAAATAGAGACAGCAATAGAAACAGATACAGACACGAACATAGAAACAGACACAGACACAGACATAGAAACAGACAGAAACACAGGCACAGAAACAGACACAGACTTAGAAACAGACACAGACACAGACATAGAAACCGACAAAGAAATAGACACAGACACAGACTTAGAAACAGACAAAGAAATAGACACAGACTTAGAAATATACACAGAAATAGAAACAGACACAGACACAGACATAGAAACAGACAAAGACAGAGAAACAGACACAGATACGGACATAGAAACAGACATAGAGATAGAAACAGACACAGACACAGACATAGAAACAGACACAGACATAGAAACAGTCACGGACACAGACAAAGAAACAGTCACAGAGACAGACATACGAACAGACACTGATGTAGAAACAGACACAGACATAGAAACAGACACGGACACAAAAAAAAACAGATAGAGACATAGAAACAGACACACACATGGAAACTGACACAGACATGGAAACAGACTCAGACATAGAAACAGACACAGACATAGAAACAGACATAGAGATAGATACAGACAAAGGCACAGACATAGAAACAGACACGGACATAGAAACAGACACGGACACAGATAAACACACACACACAGATATAGAAACAGACACTTAGAAAGTGACACAGCAACAGACTTAGACACAGTTATAGAAACAGACACTTTGAAAGAGACATAGACACAGACTTAGAAACAGACACAGACATAGAAACAGACACAGACATAGAAACAGACACGGACAAAGACAAAGAAACAGTCACAGAAACAGACATAGGAACAGACACTGATGTAGAAACAGACACAGACATAGAAACAGACACGGACACAGACAAAAAAACAGATAGAGACATAGAAACAGACACACACATGGAAACTGACACAGACATGGAAACAGACTCAGACATAGAAACAGACACAGACATAGAAACAGACAGAGACACAGACATAGAAACAGGCACTGACATCGAAACAGACACAGACACAGACATGGAAACCGACACACATAGAAACAGACACAGACACGGACATAGATACAGACACAGACAAAGAGACACACACAGACACAGATATAGAAACAGACACTAAGAAAGAGACACAGACACAGATTTAAAAACAGATACAGACACAGACATAGAAACAGACACAGACGTAGAAAAAGGGAATGACATAGAAATAGATACAGACAGACATAGAAACTGACACAAACACATAATCGAAACATACACAGACATAGAAACAGATACAAGCACAGACATAGAAACAGACACGGACATAGAAACAGACACAGACATAGATACACACACAGACACAGATATAGAAACAGACACTTAGAAAGAGACACAGTCACAGACTGAAAAACAGACACAGACACAGACATAGAAACAGACTCACACATAGGAACCGACACAGATATAGAAACAGACACAGACATAGAAACAGACAGAGACACGGACATAGCAACAGACACAGACACAGACATAGAAACAGACAAAGACAGAGAAACAGACAAAGACACGGACATAGAAACAGACACAGAGATAGTAACAGACACAGACACAAGCATAGAAACAGACACAAACACAGACATAGAAACAGACACAGACATAGAAACAGACACAGACACAGATACACACACAGACACCAATATAGAAACAGACACTGAGAAAGAGACACAGACACAGACTTAGACACAGATATAGAAACAGACAGAGACATGGACATAGAAACAGTCGCAGACATAGAAACAGACACAGACATAGAAACAGAAGAGACACAGACATAGAAACAGGCACTGACAGAGAAACAGACACAGACACAGACATAGAAACAGACACACATAGAAACAGACACAGACACGGACATAGAAACAGACACAGACATAGATACACACACAGACACAGATATAGAAACAGACACAGACATAGACACAGACACAGACGTAGAAAAAGGGAATGACATAGAAATAGATGCAGAAAGACATAGAAACTGACACAAATACATAATCGAAACATACACAGACATAGAAACAGATACAAGCACAGACATAGAAACTGACACGGACATAGAAACAGACACAGACATAGATACACACACAGACACAGATATAGAAACAGACACTTAGAAAGAGACACAGACACAGACTTAAAAACAGATACAGACACAGACATAGAAACAGACAAAAACAGAGAAACAGACACAGACACGGACATAGAAAAAGACACAGACATAGAAACAGACACAGACATAGAAACAGACACAGACACAGACATAGAAACAGACAAAAAAATAGACACAGACACAGACTTAGAAATAGAGACAGCAATAGAAACAGATACAGACACGAACATAGAAACAGACACAGACACAGACATAGAAACAGACAGAAACACAGGCACAGAAACAGACACAGACTTAGAAACAGACACAGACACAGACATAGAAACCGACAAAGAAATAGACACAGACACAGACTTAGAAACAGACAAAGAAATAGACACAGACTTAGAAATATACACAGAAATAGAAACAGACACAGACACATACATAGAAACAGACAAAGACAGAGAAACAGACACAGATACGGACATAGAAACAGACATAGAGATAGAAACAGACACAGACACAGACATAGAAACAGACACAGACATAGAAACAGTCACGGACACAGACAAAGAAACAGTCACAGAGACAGACATATGAACAGACACTGATGTAGAAACAGACACAGACATAGAAACAGACACGGACACAAAAAAAAAACAGATCGAGACATAGAAACAGACACACACATGGAAACTGACACAGACATGGAAACAGACTCAGACATAGAAACAGACACAGACATAGAAACAGACATAGAGATAGATACAGACAAAGGCACAGACATAGAAACAGACACGGACATAGAAACAGACACGGACACAGATAAACACACACACACAGATATAGAAACAGACACTTAGAAAGTGACACAGCAACAGACTTAGACACAGTTATAGAAACAGACACTTTGAAAGAGACATAGACACAGACTTAGAAACAGACACAGACATAGAAACAGACACAGACATAGAAACAGACACGGACAAAGACAAAGAAACAGTCACAGAAACAGACATAGGAACAGACACTGATGTAGAAACAGACACAGACATAGAAACAGACACGGACACAGACAAAAAAACAGATAGAGACATAGAAACAGACACACACATGGAAACTGACACAGACATGGAAACAGACTCAGACATAGAAACAGACACAGACATAGAAACAGACAGAGACACAGACATAGAAACAGGCACTGACATCGAAACAGACACAGACACAGACATGGAAACCGACACACATAGAAACAGACACAGACACGGACATAGATACAGACACAGACAAAGAGACACACACAGACACAGATATAGAAACAGACACTAAGAAAGAGACACAGACACAGATTTAAAAACAGATACAGACACAGACATAGAAACAGACACAGACGTAGAAAAAGGGAATGACATAGAAATAGATACAGACAGACATAGAAACTGACACAAACACATAATCGAAACATACACAGACATAGAAACAGATACAAGCACAGACATAGAAACAGACACGGACATAGAAACAGACACAGACATAGATACACACACAGACACAGATATAGAAACAGACACTTAGAAAGAGACACAGTCACAGACTGAAAAACAGACACAGACACAGACATAGAAACAGACTCACACATAGGAACCGACACAGATATAGAAACAGACACAGACATAGAAACAGACAGAGACACGGACATAGCAACAGACACAGACACAGACATAGAAACAGACAAAGACAGAGAAACAGACAAAGACACGGACATAGAAACAGACACAGAGATAGTAACAGACACAGACACAAGCATAGAAACAGACACAAACACAGACATAGAAACAGACACAGACATAGAAACAGACACAGACACAGATACACACACAGACACCAATATAGAAACAGACACTGAGAAAGAGACACAGACACAGACTTAGACACAGATATAGAAACAGACAGAGACATGGACATAGAAACAGTCGCAGACATAGAAACAGACACAGACATAGAAACAGAAGAGACACAGACATAGAAACAGGCACTGACAGAGAAACAGACACAGACACAGACATAGAAACAGACACACATAGAAACAGACACAGACACGGACATAGAAACAGACACAGACATAGATACACACACAGACACAGATATAGAAACAGACACTTAGAAAGAGACACAGACACAGACTTAAAAACAGATACAGACACAGACATAGACACAGACACAGATGTAGAAAAAGGGAATGACATAGAAATAGATGCAGAAAGATATAGAAACTGACACAAATACATAATCGAAACATACACAGACATAGAAACAGATACAAGCACAGACATAGAAACTGACACGGACATAGAAACAGACACAGACATAGATACACACACAGACACAGATATAGAAACAGACACTTAGAAAGAGACACAGACACAGACTTAAAAACAGATACAGACACAGATATAGAAACAGACACAGACGTAGAAAAAGGGAATGACATAGAAATAGATACAGAAAGACATAGAAACTGACACAAACACATAATCGAAACATACACAGACAAAGAAACAGATACAAGCACAGACATAGAAACAGACACGGACATAGAAACAGACACAGACATAGATACACACACAGACACAGATATAGAAACAGACACTTAGAAAGAGACACAGACACAGACTGAAAATCAGACACAGACACAGACATAGAAACAGACACACACATAGGAACAGACAGAGACACGGACATAGAAACAGACACAGACATAGAAACAGACAAAGACACAGAAATAGAAACAGGCACTGACATCGAAACAGACACAGACATAGAAACAGACACGGACATATAAACAGCACAGACATAGATACACACACAGGTACAGATATAGAAACAGACATTTAGAAAGAGCCACAGACACAGACTTAGACACAGATATAGAAACAGACACAGACATAGAAATAGACACAGAAACAGACACAAACACAGACAAAGACATAGAAACAGCCACGGACATAGAAGCAGACACAGATATAGAAAGTGACACTGAGAAAGAGACACAGACACAGACTTAGAAACAGACACAGACATAGAAACAAACACAGGCATAGAAACAGACACAGACATAGAAACAGACAAAGACAGAGAAACAGACACAGACACGGACATAGAAAAAGACACAGACATAGAAACAGACACAGACACAGACATAGAAACAGACAAAGAAATAGACACAGACACAGACTTAGAAATAGACACAGCAATAGAAACAGACACAGACACGAACATAGAAACAGACACAGACACAGACATAGAAACAGACAGAAACACAGGCACAGAAACAGACACAGACTTAGAAACAGACACAGACACAGACATAGAAACAGACACAGACATAGAAACAGACACAGGCATAGAAACAGACACAGACATAGATACACACACAGACAGAGATATAGAAACAGACACTTAGAAAGAGACACAGACACAGACTTCGAAACAGACACAGGCACAGACATAGAAACAGACACAGACACAGACATAGAAACAGACACAGACATAGAAACAGACAGACATAGAAACAGACACAGAGAAGAAACAGACAGTGACACGGACATAGAAACAGACCCAGACATAGAAACAGACACAAACACAGACATAGAAACAGACACAGACACGGACATAGAAACAGACACAGACATAGAAACAGACACAGACATAGAAACAGACACAGACACAGATATAGAAACAGACACAGACATAGATGCACACACAGACACAGATATAGTAACAGATACTTAGAAAGAGACAAAGACTTAGAAACAGACACAGACACAGACATAGAAACAGACATAGACATAGAAACAGACACAGACACAGACATAGAAACAGATGCAGACATTGCAATAGACACAGACATAGAAACAGACACAGACATTGAAACAGACACAGACATAGAAACAGACACGGATATAGAAGCAGACACAGACTTAGATACACACACAGACACAGACATAGAAACAGACACAGACATAGAAACAGACAGACATAGAAACAGACACAGAGAAGAAACAGACAGTGACACAGACATAGAAACAGACCCAGACATAGAAACAGACACAAACACAGACATAGAAACAGACACAGACACGGACATAGAAACAGACACAGACATAGAAACAGACACAGACATAGAAACAGACACAGACACAGATATAGAAACAGACACAGACATAGATGCACACACAGACACAGAAATAGTAACAGATACTTAGAAAGAGACAAAGACTTAGAAACAGACACAGACACAGACATAGAAACAGACATAGACATAGAAACAGACACAAACACAGACATAGAAACAGATGCAGACATTGCAATAGACACAGACATAGAAACAGACACAGACATTGAAACAGACACAGACATAGAAACAGACACGGACATAGAAGCAGACAAAGACATAGAAACAGACACAGACACAGATATAGAAACAGACACAGACATAGATGCACACACAGACACAGATATAGTAACAGATACTTAGAAAGAGACAAAGGACTTAGAAACAGACTCAGACACAGACATAGAAACAGACATAGACATAGAAACAGACACAAACACAGACATAGAAACAGATGCAGACATTGCAATAGACACAGACATAGAAACAGACACAGACTTAGATACACACACAGACACAGACATAGAAACAGACACAGACATAGAAACAGACAGACATAGAAACAGACACAGAGAAGAAACAGACAGTGACACGGACATAGAAACAGACCCAGACATAGAAACAGACACAGACACAGGCATAGAAACAGACACAGACACGGACATAGAAACAGACACAGACACAGATATAGAAACAGACACAGACATAGATGCACACACAGACACAGATATAGTAACAGATACTTAGAAAGAGACAAAGACTTAGAAACAGACACAGACACAGACATAGAAACAGACATAGACATAGAAACAGACACAAACACAGACATAGAAACAGATGCAGACATTGCAATAGACACAGACATAGAAACAGACACAGACATTGAAACAGACACAGACATAGAAATAGACACAGAAACAGACACAAACACAGACAAGGACATAGAAACAGACACAGACATAGAAAGAGACACGGACATAGAAACAGACACGGACATAGAAGCAGACACAGACTTAGATACACACACAGACACAGATATAGAAAGAGACACTGAGAAAGAGACACAGACACAGACTTAGACACAGATATCGAAGCAGATACTTAGGAAGAGACACAGACACAGACTTAGAAACAGACACAGACATAGAAACAAACACAGGCATAGAAACAGACACAGCCATAGAAACAGACAAAGACAGAGAAACAGACACAGACACGGACATAGAAAAAGACACAGACTTAGAAATAGACACAGCAATAGAAACAGACACAGACACGAACATAGAAACAGACAGACACAGACATAGAAACAGACACAGACTTAGAAACAGACACAGACACAGACATAGAAACCGACAAAGAAATAGACACAGACACAGACTTAGAAACAAACAAAGAAATAGACACAGACTTAGAAATATACACAGAAATAGAAACAGACACAGACACAGACATAGAAACAGACAAAGACAGAGAAACAGACACAGATACGGACATAGAAACAGACATAGAGATAGAAACAGACACAGACACAGACATAGAAACAGACACAGACATAGAAACAGTCACGGACACAGACAAAGAAACAGTCATAGAGACAGACATAGGAACAGACACTGACATAGAAACAGACACAGACATAGAAACAGACACGGACACAAAAAAAAAACAGATAGAGACATAGAAACAGACACACACATGGAAACTGACACAGACATGGAAACAGACTCAGACATAGAAACAGACACAGACATAGAAACAGACATAGAGATAGATACAGACAAAGGCACAGACATAGAAACAGACACGGACATAGAAACAGACATGGACACAGATAAACACACACACACAGATATAGAAACAGACACATAGAAAGTGACACAGCAACAGACTTAGACACAGTTATAGAAACAGACACTTTGAAAGAGACAGACACAGACTTAGAAACAGACACAGACATAGAAACAGACACAGACATAGAAACAGACACGGACAAAGACAAAGAAACAGTCACAGAGACAGACATAGGAACAGACACTGATGTAGAAACAGACACAGACATAGAAACAGACACGGACACAGACAAAAAAACAGATAGAGACAGAGAAACAGACACACACATGGAAACTGACACAGACATGGAAACAGACTCAGACATAGAAACAGACACAGACATAGAAACAGACAGAGACACAGACATAGAAACAGGCACTGACATCGAAACAGACACAGACACAGACATGGAAACCGACACACATAGAAACAGACACAGACACGGAGATAGAAACAGACACAGACAAAGAGACACACATAGACACAGATATAGAAACAGACACTAAGAAAGAGACACAGACACAGATTTAAAAATAGATACAGACACAGACATAGAAACAGACACAGAAATAGAAACAGACACAGACATAGAAACAGACACAGGCACAGACATAGAAACAGACACAGAAACAGACACAGACTCAGAAACAGACACAGACATAGAAACAGACACAGGCACAAACATAGAAACAGACACGGACATAGAAACTGACACAGACATAGAAACAGACATAGACACAGAGATAGAAACAGGCACTGACATAGAAACAGACACAGACACAGACATAGAAACAGACACAGACATAGAAACAGACACAGACATAGATACACACACAGACACAGATATAGGGAAACAGACACTGAGAAAGAGACACAGACACAGACTTAGAAACAGATATTGAAGCAGACACTTAGGAAGAGACACAGACACAGACTTAGAAACAGACAGAGACATAGAAACAGACACAGACATAGAAACAATCACAGGCATAGAAACAGACACTGGCATAGAAACAGACAAAGAGAGAAAAACAGACACAGACACGGACATAAAAAAAGACACAGACATAGAAACAGAAACAGACATAGAAACAGACACAAACACAGACATAGAAACACACAGAGACATAGAAACAGACACAGACATAGAAACACACACAGGCACAGATATAGAAACAGACACTTAGAAAGAGACACAGACACAGATTAGAAACAGACACAGACATGGAAACTGACACAGACATGGAAACAGACACAGACACATAAATAGAACCAGACACAGACATAGAAACAGACACAGACATAGAAACAGACACGGACACAGACATAGAAGCAGACACAGACATAGAAACAGAGACAGACACAGATACACACACAGACACCGATACAGAAAAAGACACTGAGAAAGAGACACAGGCACAGACTTAGACACAGATATAGAAACAGACAGAGACATGGACATAGAAACAGACTCAGACATAGAAACAGACTCAGACATAGATACACAGACACAGATATAGAAACAGACGCAGACATAGAAAAAGGAAATGACATAGAAATAGACACAGACAGACATAGAAACTGACACAAACACAGACATCGAAACTTACACAGACATAGATACACACCCAGACATAGAAACAGACACAGGCACAGATATAGAAACAGACACAGAAACAGACGCAGACACAGACATAGAAACAGACAGAGACACGGACATAGAAACAGACACAGACATAGATACACACACAGACCCAGATATGGAAACAGACACTTAGAAAGAGACACAGACACAGACTTAGACACAGCTATAGAAACAGACACTTAGAAAGAGACACAGACACAGATTAGAAACAGACACAGACATAGAAACAGACACAGACATAGAAACAGACACAGACACGGACATAGAAAGAGACACAGGCATAGAAACAGACACGGACATAGCAACAGACACAGACACAGACATAGAAACAGGCACAGGCACAGACATAGAAACAGACATAGAAACAGACACAGGCATAGAAACAGACACGGACACAGATGAGTAAACAGTCACAGAGACAGACATAGGAACAGACACAGACATAGAAACAGACACAGACATAGAAACAGACACAGACATAGAAACACAAACATAGAAACAGACACAGATACAGACATGGAAACTGACACAGACATGGAAACAGACACCGGCAGAGACATAGAAGCAGACACAGACATTGAAACAGACACAAACACAGACATAGAAACAGAGACATAGAAACAGAGACAGACATAGAAACACAGACACAGATACAGACATAGAAACAGACACAGATATAGAAACAGACACAGGCATAGAAACAGACACCGACAGAGACAGAGAAGCAGACACAGACATAGAAACAGACACAGACACAGACATAGAAACAGAGACAGACACAGATACACACACAGACACCGATATAGAAATAGACACTGAGAAAGAGACACAGGCACAGACTTAGACACAGATATAGAAACAGAGAGAGACATGGACATAGAAACAGACACAGACATAGAAACTGACACAGACACAGACTCAGAAACAGACACAGACATAGAAACAGACAGAGACATAGATACACACACAGACACATATATAGAAACAGAAACTTAGAAAGAGACACAGACACAGACTTAAAAACAGACACAGACACAGACATAGAAACAGACACAGACACAGAAACCGACAGAGACACAGACAGTGAAACAGGCACTGACATAGAAACAGACACAGACACAGACATAGAAACAGACATAGAAACAGACACAGACATCGATACACACACAGACACATAAATAGAAACAGATGCTTAGAAAGAGACACAGACACAGACTTAGACACAGATATAGAAAGAGACACTTAGAAAGAGACACAGAAACAGATTAGAAACAGACACAGACATAGAAACAGACACAGACATAGAAACAGACAGAGACACGGACATAGAAACAGACACAGACATAGAAACAGACACGGACGTAGCAACAGACACAGACACAGACATAGAAACAGGCACAGACACAGACATAGAAACAGACACAAACACAGATAAAGAAACAGACACTTAGAAAGAGACACAGACACAGACTTAGACACAGGTAAAAGAAACAGACACTTTGAAAGAGACACAGACACAGACTTAGAAACGGACACAGACACAGACATAGATACAGACACAGGCATAGAAACAGACACAGACCCAGACAAAGAATCAGTCACAGAGACAGACATAGGAACAGACACTGACATAGAAACACAGACATAGAAACAGACACAGGCATAGAAACACAGACACAGATACAGACATAGAAACAGACACAGGCATAGAAACAGACACAGGCATAGAAACAGACACCGACAGAGACAGAGAAGCAGACACAGACATAGAAACAGACACAGACACAGACATAGAAACAGAGACAGACACAGATACACACACAGACACCGATATAGAAATAGACACTGAGAAAGAGACACAGGCACAGACTTAGACACAGATATAGAAACAGACAGAAACATGGACATAGAAACAGACTCAGACATAGAAACTGACACACAGACTCAGAAACAGACACAGACATAGAAACAGACAGAGACATAGATACACACACAGACACATATATAGAAACAGAAACTTAGAAAGAGACACGGACACAGACTTAAAAACAGACACAGACACAGACATAGAAACAGACAGACACAGAAACCGACAGACACAGACATTGAAACAGGCACTGACATAGAAACAGACACAGACACAGACATAGAAACAGACACAGACATAGAAACAGACACAGACACAGAAACAGACAGAGACACAGACATAGAAACAGGCACTGACATAGAAACAGACACAGACATAAAAATAGACACAGACATAGAAACAGACACAGACATCGATACACACACAGACACATAAATAGAAACAGATGCTTAGAAAGAGACACAGACACAGACTTAGACACAGATATAGAAAGAGACACTTAGAAAGAGACACAGAAACAGATTAGAAATGGACACAGACATAGAAACAGACACAGACATAGAAACAGACAGAGACATGGACATAGAAACAGACTCAGACATAGAAACAGACACAGACTCATAAACAGACACAGACATAGAAACAGACACAGGCATAGACAAAGAAACAGACATGGACATAGAAACAGACACAGACATAGATACACACACAGACACAGATATAGAAACAGAAACTTAGAAAGAGACACAGACACAGACTTAAAAACAGACACAGACACAGAAACCGACAGAGACACAGACATAGAAACAGGCACTGACATAGAAACAGACACAGACACAGACATAGAAACAGACACAGACATAGAAACAGACACAGACACAGACACAGAAACAGACAGAGACACAGACATAGAAACAGGCACTGACATAGAAACAGACACAGACACAGACATAAAAATAGACACAGACATAGAAACAGACACACACATCGATACACACACAGACACAAATATAGAAAGAGACAATTAGAAAGAGGCACAGACACAGATTAGAAACAGACACAGACATAGAAACAGACACAGACATAGAAACAGACAGAGACACGGACATTGAAACAGACACAGGCATAGAAACAGACACGGATGTAGCAACAGGCACAGACACAGACATAGCAACAGGCACAGACACAGACATAGAAACAGACAAAGACAGAGAAACAGACCCAGACATGGACATAGCAACAGACACCCAGATAGAAACAGACACAGACACAGATATAGAAACAGACACTTTGAAAGAGACACAGACACAGACTTAGAAACAGACACGGACACAGACAAAGAAACAGTCACAGGGACAGACATAGAAACAGACACTGACATTGAAACAGACACAGATATAGAAACAGACACTTTGAAAGAGACACAGACACAGACTTAGAAACAGACACAGACACAGACAAAGAAACAGAGACATAGAAACAGATACAGACATAGAAACACTGACAGAGACAGAGAAGCAGACACAGACATAGAAACAGACACAGACATAGAAACAGACACAGACATAGAAACAGTCACAAACAGACATAGAAATAGAGACAGACATAGAAAGAGACACATATATAGACACATATATAGAAACAGACACAGACATGAAAACAGGCACAGAAATAGAAACAGGCACAGACATAGAAACAGACACAGACATAAAAACAGACACCCCATCATAGAAAAAGACACAGAAAGAGACACATATATAGACACATATATAGAAACAGACACAGACACAGACATGAAAACAGGCAGAGACATAGAAACAGGCACTGACACAGTAACAGACACAGGCAAAGACATAGAAACAGATAAAGACATAGAAACAGACAGAGAAACAGACACAGATACAGACATAGAAACAGACACAGGCATAGAAACAGACGCAGACACAGAATAGAAACATACACAGTCATAGTAACAGACGCAGGCACAGACATGGAAACAGACACAGCCTTAGAAGCAGACACAGACACAGACATGGAAACACACACAGACATAAAAACAGACACAGACAGACATAGAAATAGACACAGATATAGAAACAGACACAGACAGACATAGAATCAGGCACAGACATAGAATTAGACACAGATTTAGAAACAGACACAGACACAGACATAGAAACAGACAGACACAGACATATAAACAGACACAGACATAGAACCAGACACAGACATAGAAACAGATACAGACACAGGCGTAGAAACAGACACGGGCATAGAAACACACAGAGACACAGATATAGAAACGACATAGACATAGAAACAGACCCAGGCAAAGACATAGAAACAGATACAGACATAGAAACAGACACAGAAACAGACACAGATACAGACATAGAAACAGACACAAGCATAGAAACAGACGCAGACACAGAATAGAAACATACACAGACATAGTAACAGATGCATGCACAGACATGGAAACAGACACAGCCTTAGAAGCAGACACAGACACAGACATGGAAACACACACAGACATAAAAACAGACACAGACAGACGTAGAAATAGACACAGATATAGAAACAGACACAGACAGACATAGAATCAGACACAGACATAGAAATAGACACAGATATGGAAACAGACACAGACATAGAAATAGACACAGATTTATAAACAGACACAGACACAGACATAGAAACAGACAGACACAGACATATAAACAGCCACAGACATAGAACCAGACACAGACATAGAACCAGATACAGAGACAGGCGTAGAAACAGATACGGACATAGAAACACACAGAGACACAGATATAGAAACTACATAGACATAGAAACAGACTCAGATGCAGAAACAGACACAGACATAGAAACAGACACAGACATAGAAACAGACACAGAAGTACAAACAGACACAAGCATGGAAACAGACACAGTCATAGAAACAGATACAGACATAGAAACAGACACATATATAGACACATATATAGAAACAGACACAGGCAGAGACATGAAAACAGGCAGAGACATAAAAACAAACACAGACACAGACATAGAAACAGACACAGACAAAGAAACAGACACAGACACAGACATGGAAACAGGCAGAGACATAGCAACAGACACAGGCACAGACATAGAAACAGACAAAGACATAGAAACAGACACATGCATAGAAATAGACACAGGCGTAGAAACAGACACAGACACAGACATAGAAACAAACACAGACATAGATACACACACAGACACAGATATAGAAACAGACACTTAGAAACAGACACAGACACAGACATAGAAACAGGCACTGACACAGAGACAGACACAGACACAGACATAGAAACAGACACAGACACAGGCATAGAAACAGACACAGACATAGAAACAGATAGAGACACAGACATAGAAACAGGCACAGACATAGAAACAGACACGGACATAGAAACAGACACGGACATAGAAACAGACACAGATATAGATACACACACAGGCACAGCTATAGAAACAGACACAGTCATAGAAACAGATACAGACAGAGAAAAAGACACATATATAGACACATATATAGAAACAGACACAGACACAGACATGAAAACAGGCAGAGACATAGAAACAAACACAGAAACAGACATTGAAACAGACACAGACAAAGAAACAGGCACAGACATAGACATGGAAACAGGCAGAGACATAGAAACAGACACAGGCACAGACATAGAATCAGACAAAGACATAGAAACAGACACAGACATAGAAACAGACACTGACAGAGACATAGAAACAAGCACTGACACAGTAACAGACACAGACAAAGACATAGAAACAGATGCAGACATAGAAACAAACACAGACATAGATACTCACACAGACGCAGATATAGAAACAGACACTTAGAAACAGACACAGACATAGAAACAGACACACACATAGAAACAGACAGAGGCACGGACATAGAAACAGACACAGGCATAGAAACAGGCACAGGCATAGAAACAGACAGAGACACAGACATAGAAACAGGCACCGGCATAGAAACAGGCACAGACACAGACATAGAAGTGGACACAGAAACATACATAGAAACAGACACAGACATAGAAACAGACACAGACATAGAAACAGACACAGAGAAGAAACAGACAGTGACACGGACATAGAAACAGACACAGACATAGAAACAGACACAGACATAGATACACACACAGACACAGATATAGAAACAGATACTTAGAAAGAGACACAGACTTAGAAACATACACAGACACAGACATAGAAACAGACATAGACATAGAAACAGACACAAACACAGACATAGAAACAGATGCAGAGATTGAAACAGACACAGACACAGAAACAGACACAGACACAGACATAGAAACAGATGCAGACATTGAAACAGACACAGACAAAAAAATAGAGACAGAAATAGACACAGACACAGACAAAGACATAGAAACAAACACAGACATAGAAACAGACACAGACATAGATACACACACAGACACAGATATAGAAAGAGACACTGAGAAAGAGACACAGACACAGACTTAGACACAGATATCGAAGCAGACATTTAGGAAGAGACACAGACACGGACTTAGAAACAGACACAGAGATAGAAACAGACACAGGCATAGAAACAGACACAGACATAGAAACAGACAAAGACACGGACATAGAAAAAGACACAGACATAGAAACAGACACAGACATAGAAACAGACACAAACACAGACATAGAAACAGACACAGACATAGAAATAGACACAGAAATAGAAACAGACACAGACACAGACATAGAAGCAGACATGGACACAGACATAGATACACACACAGGCACAGATATAGATAGAAACAGACATTTAGAAATAGATACTGACACAGACTTAGACACAGATATCGAAACAGATACTTTGGAAGAGACACAGACACAGACTTAAAAACAGACACAGATATAGAAACAGACAAAGAATGAGAAACAGACACAGACACGGACATAGAAAAAGACACAGACATAGAAACAGACACAGGCACAGACATAGAAACAGACACAAACATAAAAACTGACACAGACATAGAAACAGACGGAGACATAGACATAGAAACAGGCACTGACATAGAAACAGACACAGACATAGAAATAGACACAGACAGAGAAACAGACACTGAAATAGACACAGACACAGATTTAGAAACAGACACAGGCATAGAAACAGACACAAACACAGACATAGAAACAGGCACAGACATAGAAACAGATACTGAAATAGACACAGACTTAGAAACAGACACAGACATAGAAACAGACACACAGACATAGAAACAGACACAGACATAGAAACACACACAGACACAGCTATAGAAACAGACACTTAGGAAGAGACACAGACACAGACTTAAAAACAGATACAGACATAAAAACAGACACAGACATAGAAATAGACACAGACATAGAAACAGACACAGACATAGACATAGAAACAGGCACTGACGTAGAAACAGACACAGACACAGCCATCAAAACAGACAGAGACAGAGACAGAAACAGACAAAGCCAGAGAAACAGACACAGACACGGACATAGAAAAAGACACAGACATAGAAACAGACACAGGCACAGACATAGAAACAGACACGGACACAGACATAGAAACAGAAGCAGACATAGAACCAGACACAGACACAGACATAGAAACAGACACAAACACAGACATAGAAACTGACACAGACTTAAAAACAGACACAGGCACAGACATAGAATCAGACAAAGAAATAGACACAGACACAGACTTAGAAACAGACACAGACATAGAAACAGACACAGACACAGACATAGAAAAGGACAAAGACAGAGGAACAGACACAGACATGGACATAGAAAAAGACACAAACATAGAAACAGACACAGACGCAGACATAGAAACAGACACGGACACAGACATAGAAACAGACACAGACATAGATAGACACAGACTTAGAAACATACACAGATACAGACACAGACATACAAACAGACACAGACATAGAAACAGACAGACATAGAAACAGACACAGATACAGACATAGAAACAGACACAGACACAGACATAGAAAAGGACAAAGACAGAGAAACAGACACAGACATAGAAAAAGACACAAACATAGAAACAGACACAGACACAGAGATAGAAACAGACACAGACACAGACACAGACATAGAAACAGACACAGACATAGAAACAGACAAAGACAGAGAAACAGATGGAGACATAGACATAGAAACAGGCACTGATATGGAAACAGACACAGACATAGAAACAGACACAGAAATAGACACAGACACAGACTTCGAAACAGAAACAGACACAGACATAGAAACAGACACAGACACAGAAATAGAAACAGACAGTCATAGAAACAGACACTGAAATAGACATAGACACAGACTTAGAAACAGACACAGACATAGAAACAGACACAAACGCAGACATAGAAACAAACACAGACATAGAAACAGACACAGACACAGACATAGAAACAGACAAAGACAGAGAAACAGGCACAGACACGGACACAGACATAGAAACAGACGCTGACATAGATACACACACAGACACAGATATAGATAGAAACAGACAGAATGAGACACAGATACAGACATAGAAACAGACATAGACATAGAAACAGGCACAGACATAGAAACAGACACAGAAATAGATACACACACAGACACAGATTTAGAAACAGACACTTAGAAAGGGACACAGACACAGACTTAGACACAGATATAGAAACAGACACAGATACGGACATAGAAACAGACAAAGACATAGAAACAGACACAGACACAGAAACAGACACAGATACGGACATAGAAACAGACAAAGACATAGAAACAGACACAGACACAGAAACAGACACAGATACGGACATAGAAAAAAACAAAGACAGAGAAACAGACACAGACTCAGACATAGAAACAGACACAGACATAGATACACACACAGACACAGATATAGAAACAGACACTGAGAAAGAGACACAGACACAGACTTAGACACAGATGTAGAAACAGACACTTAGGAAGAGACATAGACACAGACTTAAAAACAGACACAGACATAGAAACAGACACAGACATAGAAACAGACAGCGTCATGGACATAGAAACAGACGCAGATTTAAAAACAGATACAGACATAGAAACAGACACAGACATAGAAACAGACACAGAAATAGACACAGACTTAGAAACAGGCACAAACACAGACATAGAAACAGAAGCAGACACAGACAAAGAAACAGACATAGAAACAGGCACAGACATAGAAACAGACATTGACACAGACATATAAACAGACAAAGAAATAGACACAGACACAGACTTAGAAACAGACACAGACATAGAAACAGACACAGACACAGACATAGACATAGAAACAGACACAGACACAGACATAGAAACAGACACAAACACAGACATAGAAACAGACACAGACTTAGAAACAGACACAGACATAGAAACAGACAGACACAGACATAGAAACAGACACAGACACAGACATAGAAAAGGACAAAGACAGAGAAACAGACACAGACACGGACATAGAAAAAGACACAAACATAGAAACAGACACAGACACAGACATAGAAACAGACACGGACATAGAAACAGACTCAAACACAGACATAGAAACAGACACAGACATAGAAACAGACACAGACACAGACATAGAAACAGACACAGAAACAGACACAGACACAGGCATAGAAACAGACACAGACATAGAAACAGACAAAGACAGAGAAACAGATGGAGACATAGACATAGAAACAGGCACTGATATGGAAACAGACACAGACATAGAAACAGACACAGAAATAGACACAGACACAGACTTCGAAACAGAAACAGACACAGACATAGAAACAGACACAGACACAGACATAGAAACAGACAGTCATAGAAACAGACACAAACTTAGAAACAGACACAGACATAGAAACAGACACAAACACAGACATAGAAACAAACACAGACATAGAAACAGACACAGACACAGACATAGAAACAGACAAAGACAGAGAAACAGGCACAGACACGGACATAGAAAAAAACACAGACAGAGAAACAGACACAGACACGGACATAGAAAAAGACTAAGACAGAGAAACAGACACAGACACGGACACAGACATAGAAACAGACGCTGACATAGATACACACACAGACACAGATATAGATAGAAACAGACAGAATGAGACACAGATACAGACATAGAAACAGACAGAGACATAGAAACAGGCACAGACATAGAAACAGACACAGAAATAGATACACACACAGACACAGATTTAGAAACAGACACTTAGAAAGGGACACAGACACAGACTTAGACACAGATATAGAAACAGACACAGATACGGACATAGAAACAGACAAAGACATAGAAACAGACACAGACACAGAAACAGACAGAGACACTGACATAGAAACTGACACAGACATAGAAACAGACACAAACACAGATACAGAAACGGACACTTAGAAAGAGACACAGACACAGACTTCGAAACAGACACAGACACAGACATAGAAACAGACACAGACTTAGAAACAGACACAGACATAGAAACAGACACAGACATTGAAACAGACACAGACATAGAAACAGACACACCCATAGAAACAGACACAGACACAGACATAGAAATAGACACGGACATAGACATAGAAACAGACACGGACATAGAAGCAGACACAGACATAGATACACACACAGACATTGATATAGAAATAAACACTGAGAAAGAGACACAGACACAGACTTAGACACAGATATCGAAACAGGCACTTAGGAACAGACACAGACACAGACTTAAAAACAGACACAGATATAGAAACAGACACAGACATAGAAACAGACAGAGACACGGACAGAGAAACAGACATAGCCATAGAAACAGACATAGACATAGAAACAGACAGAGACATAGACATAGAAACAGACACAGACATAGAAACAGACACAGACATAGAAACAGACACAAACACAGACAAAGACATAGAAACAGACACAGACATAGAAACAGACACAGAAATAGACACAGACACAGACTTAGAAACAGACACAGACATAGAAACAGACACAGACATAGAAACAGACACAGACACTGAAACAGATGCAGACATGGCGCTATAAACAGTCACAGACACGTAGATGGAAACAGACACAGATATAGAAACAGACCCAGACATAGAAACAGACACAGGCATGGAAACAGACACAGACACAGACATAGAAACAGACACAGGCATAGACACAGACACAGACATAGAAACAGACACAGACATAGATACACACAGAGACACAGATATAGAAACAGACACTTAGAAATGTACACAGACACAGACTGAGAAACAGATATAGAAACAGACACTGAGACTGAGACACAGACACAGATTTAGAAACAGACACAGACACAGACATAGAAACAGACACAGACATAGAAACAGACACAGACACGGACATAGAAACACAGACATAGAGACAGACACAGACATAGGTACACACACAGACACAGAATTAGACACAGATATAGAAACATACACTTAGAAAAAGACAGACACAGACTTAGAAACAGACACAGACACAGACATAGAAACAGAAAAAGACATAGAAACAGACACAGACATAGAAACATACACAAACATAGAAACAGACACCGACATAGACATAGAAACAGACACAGACACTGAACCAGACACAGACAGGGAGATAGAAACAGAGACTGACACGGAGATAGAAACAGACACAGACATTGAAACAGACACAGACATTGAAACAGACACAGACACAGACATAGAAATAGACACAGACATAGAAATAGACACAGACACAGACACAGACTTAGAAACAGACACAGACATAAAAACAGACACAGACACAGACATAGAAACAGACACAGACATAAAAACAGATACAGGCACAGACATAGAAACAGACACAGACACAGAAACAGACACAAACACAGACATGGAAACAGACACAGACATAGAAACAGACACAGACACAGACATAGAAACAGACAAAGACAGAGAAACAGGCACAGACACGGACATAGAAAAAAACACAGACAGAGAAACAGACACAGACACGGACATAGAAAACGACTAAGACAGAGAAACAGACACAGACACGGACACAGACATAGAAACAGACGCTGACATAGATACACACACAGACACAGATATAGATAGAAACAGACAGAATGAGACACAGATACAGACATAGAAACAGACAGAGACATAGAAACAGGCACAGACATAGAAACAGACACAGAAATAGATACACACACAGACACAGATTTAGAAACAGACACTTAGAAAGGAACACAGACACAGACTTAGACACAGATATAGAAACAGACACAGATACGGACATAGAAACAGACAAAGACATAGAAACAGACACAGACACAGAAACAGACAAAGACACTGACATAGAAACTGACACAGACATAGAAACAGACACAAACACAGATACAGAAACGGACACTTAGAAAGAGACACAGACACAGACTTCGAAACAGACACAGACACAGACATAGAAACAGACACAGACTTAGAAACAGACACAGACATAGAAACAGACACAGACATTGAAACAGACACAGACATAGAAACAGACACACCCATAGAAACAGACACAGACACAGACATAGAAATAGACACGGACATAGACATAGAAACAGACACGGACATAGAAGCAGACACAGACATAGATACACACACAGACATTGATATAGAAATAAACACTGAGAAAGAGACACAGACACAGACTTAGACACAGATATCGAAACAGGCACTTAGGAACAGACACAGACACAGACTTAAAAACAGACACAGATATAGAAACAGACACAGACATAGAAACAGACAGAGACACGGACAGAGAAACAGACATAGCCATAGAAACAGACATAGACATAGAAACAGACAGAGACATAGACATAGAAACAGACACAGACATAGAAACAGACACAGACATAGAAACAGACACAAGCACAGACAAAGACATAGAAACAGACACAGACATAGAAACAGACACAGAAATAGACACAGACACAGACTTAGAAACAGACACAGACATAGAAACAGACACAGACATAGAAACAGACACAGACACTGAAACAGATGCAGACATGGCGCTATAAACAGTCACAGACACGTAGATGGAAACAGACACAGATATAGAAACAGACCGAGACATAGAAACAGACACAGGCATGGAAACAGACACAGGCACAGACATAGAAACAGACACAGGCATAGACACAGACACAGACATAGAAACAGACACAGACATAGATACACACAGAGACACAGATATAGAAACAGACACTTAGAAATGTACACAGACACAGACTGAGAAACAGATATAGAAACAGACACTGAGACTGAGACACAGACACAGATTTAGAAACAGACACAGACACAGACATAGAAACAGACACAGACATAGAAACAGACACAGACACGGACATAGAAACACAGACATAGAGACAGACACAGACATAGGTACACACACAGACACAGAATTAGACACAGATATAGAAACATACACTTAGAAAAAGACAGACACAGACTTAGAAACAGACACAGACACAGACATAGAAACAGAAAAAGACATAGAAACAGACACAGACATAGAAACATACACAAACATAGAAACAGACACCGACATAGACATAGAAACAGACACAGACACTGAACCAGACACAGACAGGGAGATAGAAACAGAGACTGACACGGAGATAGAAACAGACACAGACATTGAAACAGACACAGACACAGACATAGAAATAGACACAGACATAGAAATAGACACAGACACAGACACAGACTTAGAAACAGACACAGACATAAAAACAGACACAGACACAGACATAGAAACAGACACAGACATAAAAACAGATACAGGCACAGACATAGAAACAGACACAGACACAGAAACAGACACAAACACAGACATGGAAACAGACACAGACATAGAAACAGACACAGACATGGAAACAGACACACACAGACAGATACAGACATACAGACTCTCACAGACATTGAAGCAGACACACGCAGACACACATACACATAGAAACACACATACACACACACACATAGAAATAGACACACACACACAGACACACGCAGATAGACATGGAGACAGAGACACAGAGTAATCGAAACAGACTCACACATACACACGTAGAAACAGACACACACACACAGGCACGCACACAGACATAGAAACAGACAGACACACACAGATAGACATGGAGACAGACACACACAGACACAGACACAGACATAGAAACAGACAAAGACACGGACATAGAAACAGGCACTGACATAGAAACAGACACAGACAAAGAAACAGGCACAGGCATAGAAAGAGACACAGGCACAGGCATAGCAACAGACACAGACATAGAAACAGACACAGACGCAGGCATAGAAACATACACACACATAGAAACTCAAACAGACTTGGAAACAGACACACAGACACACACACAAACAGATAATACAGACACACACACAGACATACAAACAGACACACACACAGACATAAGGACATACAAACAGACATGGGAACAGACACACAAAGACATACAGACACACACACAGACCTGGAAACAGACACACACAAACATACAGGCACACACACACACATGGAAACAGACACACACAAACATACAGGCACACACAGGCTTGGAAACAAACACACACAGACAGACATAGAAACAGTCACAGACACAGAAACAGACACAGACATAGAACAGACACAGACACGGACATAGAAACAGACACAGTCACGGACATAGAAACAGACAGACAGAAACAGACAGATACACTCAGATAGACATGGTGACAGACACACATAAACATAGAAAGAGACAAACACACACAGATAGACATAGAAACTGACACATAGAAACAGTCACAGACATAGACACAGAGACAGACATAGAAACAGACACAGACATAGAAAAAGATACAGACACAGACATATAAACAGACACAGACATAGACATTGAAACAGACACAGACATAGAAATAGAAACAGACACAGACATAGAAACAGAGACAGACATAGAAACAGACACAGACACAGATATAGAAACAGACACAGACATACAAACAGACACAGACATGGACACAGACATAGAAACAGACACAGACATACAAACAGACATAGACATGGACACAGACATAGAAACAGACACAGACATAGAAACAAACACAGACATAGAAACAGACACAGCCACAGACTTAGAAGCAGACACAGACATAGAAACAGATACAGATATAGAAACAGATTGAGACACAGACGCAGACAGAGAAACAGACACAGGCATAGAAACAGACACAGGCTCAGACATAGAAACAGACACAGAAACAGACATAGAAACAGACACAGACATATAAACAGACACAGACATATAAACAGACACAGACATATAAACAGACACAGAAACAGACACAGACATAGAAACAGACACAGACAAAGGCATAGAAACAGACACAGACACAGAAACAGACACAGGCATAGAAACAGACACAGACATAGAAACAGACACAGAGATAGAAACAGACACGAGCACAGACATTGAAACAGACACAGACACAGACATAGAAATAGTAACAGACACAGAAACAGACACACATAGGAACAGACACGTAGAAACAGAGAGAGGCACAGACATAGAAAGTGACACAGACATAGAAACAGAGACAGACATGGAAACAGACACAGACATAGAAACAGACACAGACATAGAAAGTGACACAGACATAGAAACAGACACAGGCATAGAAACACACACAGACACAGACACGGACATAGAAACAGACACAGACATAGAATAGACACAGACATAGAAACAGACACATACATAGAAACAGACACAGACATAGAAACAGACACAGACACAGACATAAAAACAGATACAGGCACAGCCATAGAAACAGACACAGACACAGAAACAGACACAAACACAGACATGGAAACAGACACAGACATAGAAACAGACACAGACATGGAAACAGACACACACAGACAGATAGACATACAGAGTCTCACAGACATTGAAGCAGACACACGCATGACACACATACACATAGAAACACACATACACACACACACATAGAAATAGACACACACACAGACACACACAGATAGACATGGAGACAGACACACAGAGTAATCGAAACGGACTCACGCATACACACGTAGAAACAGACACACACACACAGACACGCACACAGACATAGAAACAGACAGACACACGCAGACAGACATGGAGACAGACACACACAGACACAGACACAGGCATAGAAACAGACAAAGACACGGACATAGAAACAGGCACTGACATAGAAACAAACACAGACAAAGAAACAGGCACAGGCATAGAAAGAGACACAGGCACAGGCATAGCAACAGACACAGACATAGAAACAGACACAGACGCAAGCATAGAAACAGACACACACATAGAAACTCAAACAGACTTGGAAACAGACACACAGACACACACACAAACAGATAATACAGACACACACATAGACATACAAACAGACACACACACAGACATAAGGACATACAAACAGACATGGGAATAGACACACAAAGACATACAGACACACACACAGACCTGGAAACAGACACACACAGACATACAGGCACACACACACACATGGAAACAGACACACACAGACATACAGGCACACAAAGGCTTGGAAACAAACACACACAGACAGACATAGAAACAGTCACAGACACAGAAACAGACACAGACATAGACACAGACACAGATATAGAAACAGACATAGACACAGACATAGACACAGACATAGAAAGTGACACAGACATAGAAACAGACACAGACATGGAAACAGAAACAGACATAGAAACAGACACAGACACAGACATAGAAAGTGACACAGACATAGAAACAGACACAGACATAGAAACATATACAGATATAGAAACAGATTCAGACACAGACACAGACATAGAAACAGACAGACATAGAAATAGACACAGGCTCGGACATAGACACAGACACAGACACAGACATAGAAACAGATACAGACATATAAACAGACACAAACATATAAACAGACATAGAGATAGAAACAGATACAGACATAGAAACAGACACAGACATATAAACAGACACAGAGATAGAAACAGACACCGACACAGAAACAGACACAGGCATAGAAACAGACACAGACATAGACACAGACACAGATATAGAAACAGACATAGACACAGACATAGAAAGTGACACAGACATAGAAACAGACACAGACATGAAAACAGACACAAGCACAGATATTGAAACAGACACAGACACAGACATAGAAACAGTAACAGACATAGAAAGTGACACAGACACAGACATAGGAACAGACACGTAGAAACAGACAGAGGCACAGACATAGAAACAGACACAGACATAGACACAGACATAGATATAGAAACAGACATAGACACAGACATAGAAAGTGACACAGACATAGAAACAGACACAGACATGGAAACAGACACAGACATAGAAACAGACACAGACACAGACATAGAAAGTGACACAGACATAGAAACAGACACAGACATAGAAACAGATACAGATATAGAAACAGATTCAGACACAGACACAGACATAGAAACAGACAGACATAGAAATAGACACAGGCTCAGACATAGAAACAGACACAGACACAGACATAGAAACAGACACAGACATATAAACAGACACAGACACAGACATAGGAACAGACACATAGAAACAGACAGAGGCACAGACATAGAAACAGACACAGACATAGAAACAGACACAGACATAGAAACAGACACAGACACAGACATAGAAAGTGACACAGACATAGAAACAGAGACAGACATGGAAACAGACACAGACATAGAAACAGACACAGACACAGACATAGAAAGTGACACAGACATAGAAACAGACACAGATATAGAAACAGATTCAGACACAGACACAGACATAGAAACAGACAGACATAGAAATAGACACAGGCTCAGAAATAGAAACAGACACAGACACAGACATAGAAACAGACACAGACATATAAACATACACAGACATATAAACAGACACAGAGATAGAAACAGATACAGATATAGAAACAGACACAGACATATAAACAGACACAGAGATAGAAACAGACACCGACACAGAAACAGACACAGGCATAGAAACAGACACAGACATAGACACAGACACAGATATAGAAACAGACATAGACACAGACATAGAAAGTGACACAGACATAGAAACAGACACAGACATGGAAACAGACACAGACATGGAAACAGACACAGACATGGAAACAGACACAGATATAGAAACAGACATAGACACAGACATAGAAAGTGACACAGACATAGAAACAGACACAGACATGGAAACAGACACAGACACAGACATAGAAACAAACACAGGCATAGAAACAGACACAGCCACAGACTTAGAAGCAGACACAGACATAGAAACAGATACAGATATAGAAACAGATTCAGACACAGACACAGACATAGAAACAGACAGACATAGAAATAGACACAGGCTCAGACATAGAAACAAACACAGACACAGACATAGAAACAGACACAGACATATAAACAGACACAGACATATAAACAGAAACAGAGATAGAAACAGATACAGACATAGAAACAGACACAGACATATAAACAGACACAGGCATAGAAACAGACACAGGCATAGAAACAGACACAGAGATAGAAACAGACACAAGCACAGACATTGAAACAGACAGAGACACAGACATAGAAACAGAAACAGACATAGAAACAGACACAGACACAGACATAGGAACAGACACATAGAAACAGACAGAGGCACAGACATAGAAACAGACACAGACATAGAAACAGACACAGACATAGAAACAGACACAGACATAGAAAGTGACACAGACATAGAAACAGAGACAGACATGGAAACAGACACAGACATAGAAACAGACACAGACACAGACATAGAAAGTGACACAGACATAGAAACAGACACAGGCATAGAAACACACACAGACACAGACACAGACATAGAAACAAACACAGGCATAGAAACAGACACAGCCACTGACTTAGAAGCAGACACAGATATAGAAACAGATACAGATATAGAAACAGATTCAGACACAGACACAGACATAGAAACAGATACATACATAGAAACAGACACAGACATAGAAACAGACACAGACATATAAACAGACACAGACATATAAACAGACACAGAGATAGAAACAGACACAGGCTTAGAAACAGACACAGACATATAAACAGACACAGAGATAGAAATAGACACAGACATAGAAACAGACACCGACACAGAAACAGACACCGACACAGAAACAGACACCGACATAGAAATAGACACAGAGATAGAAACAGACACAGGCACAGACATTGAAACAGACACAGACATAGAAACATACAGAGGCATAGAAACAGATGCAGACTCAGACGCAGATATAGAAACCGACACAGACATAGAAACAGACACAGACTCAGACATAGAAACAGACACAGACATAGAAACATACACAGATATAGAAACAGACGCAGACTCAGACGTAGACATAGAAACAGACACAGACACATAATAAGACACAGACATATAAACAGACACAGAGATAGAAACAGACACAGAGATAGAAACAGACACAGAGATAGAAACAGACACAGTCATAGAAACAGACATCGACATAGAAGCAGACACAGACACAGACATAGAGACAGACACAGATATAGAAATAAACACAGACACAGACATATAAACAGACACAGAGATAGAAACAGACACAGACATAGAAACAGACACAAAGACATAGAAACTGACACAGACATAGAAACAGACACCGACACAGAAACAGACACAGGCATAGAAACAGACACAGACATAGAAACAGACACAGAGATAGAAACAGACACAGGCACAGACATTGAAACAGACACAGACACAGACATAGAAACAGAAACAGACATAGAAACAGACACAGACACAGACATAGGAACAGACACGTAGAAACAAACAGAAACAGACATAGAAACAGACACAGACACAGACATAGGAACAGACACGTAGAAACAGACAGAGGCACAGACATAGAAACAGACACAGACAGAAACACAGACACAGAGATAGAAACAGACACAGACACAGACATAGAAAGTGACACAGACATAGAAACAGACACAGACATGGAAACAGACACAGACACAGACATAGAAACAGACATCGACACAGAAACAGACACAGGCATAGAAACAGACACAGACATAGAAACAGACGCAGAGATAGAAACAGACACAGGCACAGACATTGAAACAGACACAGACACAGACATAGAAACAGACACAGGCATAGAAACATACACAGACACAGACACGAACACGGACATAGAAACAGACACAGACATAGACATAGAAACTGACACAGGCATAGAAACAGACACAGCCACAGATATAGAAACAGATAAATACCCAGAAACAGACACAGACATAGAAACAGACACAGCCACAGACATAGAAACAGATAAAAACACAGAAACAGACAGAGACATAGAAACAGACACACACGTAGAAACAGACATGGTTTTTGAAACAGACACACACATAGAAACAGACACAGACATAGAAACAGACAGAGACATAGAAACATACATAGACATAGAAACATATACAGACATAGAAACAGGTGCAGACTCAGACGTACACATAGAAACCAACACAGACATAGAAACAGACACAGATTCAGACATAGAAACAGACACAGACATAGAAACATACACAGACATAGAAACATACAGAGGCATAGAAACAGATGCAGACTCAGACGCAGATATAGAAACCGACACAGACATAGAAACAGACACAGACTCAGACATAGAAACAGACACAGACATAGAAATATACACAGATATAGAAACAGACGCAGACTCAGACGTAGACATAGAAACAGACACAGACATATAATAAGACACAGACATATAAACAGACACAGAGATAGAAACAGACACAGAGATAGAAACAGACACAGTCATAGAAACAGACACAGACATAGAAGCAGACACAGACACAGACATAGAGACAGACACAGATATAGAAATAAACACAGACACAGACATATAAACAGACACAGAGATAGAAACAGACACAGACATAGAAACAGACACAGACAAAGACATAGAAACTGACACAGACATAGAAACAGACACCGACACAGAAACAGACACAGGCATAGAAACAGACACAGACATAGAAACAGACACAGAGATAGAAACAGACACAGGCACAGACATTGAAACAGACACAGACACAGACATAGAAACAGAAACAGACATAGAAACAGACACAGACACAGACATAGGAACAGACACGTAGAAACAGACAGAGGCACAGACATAGAAACAGACACAGACAGAAACACAGACACAGAGATAGAAACAGACACAGACACAGACATAGAAAGTGACACAGATATAGAAACAACACAGACATGGAAACAGACACAGACACATACATAGAAACAGACACCGACACAGAAACAGACACAGGCATAGAAACAGACACAGACATAGAAACAGACGCAGAGATAGAAACAGACACAGGCACAGACATTGAAACAGACACAGACACAGACATAGAAACAGACACAGGCATAGAAACATACACAGACACAGACACGAACACGGACATAGAAACAGACACAGACATAGACATAGAAACTGACACAGGCATAGAAACAGACACAGCCACAGATATAGAAACAGATAAAGACCCAGAAACAGACACAGACATAGAAACAGACACACACATAGAAACAGACACGGACTTTGAAACAGACACACACATAGAAACAGACACAGACTCAGACATAGAAACAGACAGAGACATAGAAACATACACAGACATAGAAACATACACAGACATAGAAACAGATGCAGACTCAGACGCAGATATAGAAACCGACACAGACATAGAAACAGACACAGACACTGACATAGAAACTGACACAGACATAGAAACATACACAGACATAGAAACAGACGCAGACTCAGACGCTGACATAGAAACAGACACAGACATATAATAAGACACAGACATATAAACAGACACAGAGCTAGAAACAGACACAGAGCTAGAAACAGACACAGAGCTAGAAACAGACACAGACATAGAAACAGACACAGTCATAGAAACAGACACCGACATAGAAACAGACACCGACATAGAAACAGACACAGACATAGAAGCAGACACAGACATAGAAGCAGACACAGACACAGACATAGAGACAGACACAGATATAGAAATAAAGACAGACACAGACGTAGAAACAGACACAGACATATAAACAGACACAGAGATAGAAACAGATACAGACTTAGAAACAGACACAGATATAGAAACAGACACAGACAAAGACATAGAAACTGACACAGACATAGAAACAGACACCGACACAGAAACAGACACAGGCATAGAAACAGACACAGGCATAGAAACAGACACAGAGATAGAAACAGACACAGGCACAGACATTGAAACAGACACAGACACAGACATAGAAACAGAAACAGACATAGAAACAGACACAGACACAGACATAGGAACAGACACGTAGAAACAGACAGAGGCACAGACATAGAAACAGACACAGACAGAGACACAGACACAGAGATAGAAACAGACACAGACACAGACATAGAAAGTGACACAGACATAGAAACAGACACAGACATGGAAACAGACACAGACATAGAAACAGACACAGACAGAGAAACAGACACCAACACAGAAACAGACACAGGCATAGAAACAGACACAGACATAGAAACAGACACAGAGATAGAAACAGACACAGGCACATACATTGAAACAGACACAGACACAGACATAGAAACAGACACAGGCATAGAAACACACACAGACACAGACACGAACACGGACATAGAACCAGACACAGACATAGAAACAGACACAGGCATAGAAACAGACACAGCCAAAGATATAGAAACAGATAAAGACCCAGAAACAGACACAGACATAGAAACAGACACACACATAGAAACAGACACGGACTTTGAAACAGACACACACATAGAAACAGACAGAGACATAGAAACATACACAGACATAGAAACATACACATACATAGAAACAGATGCAGACTCAGACGCAGATGTAGAAACCGACACAGACATAGAAACAGACACAGACACTGACATAGAAACTGACACAGACATAGAAACATACACAGACATAGAAACAGACGCAGACTCAGAAGCAGACATAGAAACAGACACAGACATATAATAACACACAGACATATAAACAGACACAGAGATAGAAACAGACATAGACACAGACATAGAAACAGACACAGTCATAGAAACAGACACCGACATAGAAACAGACACCAACATAGAAGCAGACACAGACACAGACATAGAGACAGACACAGATATAGAAACAGACACAGACACAGACATAGAAACAGACACAGAAACAGACACAGAAACAGACACAGACACAGACATAGAAACAGAAACAGACATAGAAACAGACACAGACACAGGCATAGGAACAGATACGTAGAAACAGACAGAGGCACAGACACAGACATAGAAACAGACACAGACACAGACATAGAAAGTAACACAGACATAGAAACAGACACAGACATGGAAACAGACACAGACATAGAAACAGACACAAACACAGACATAGAAACTGACACAGACATAGAAACAGACACAGACATAGAAACAGACACAGACATGGAAACAGACACACATAGACAGATACAGACATACAGGCACTCACAGACATTGAAGCAGACACACGCAGACACACATACACATAGAAACACACATACACACACACATAGAAATAGACACACACAGACACACACAGATAGACATGGAGACAGACACAGAGTAATCGAAACAGACACACACATACACATGTAGAAACACACACACACACACAGACACACACACAGACACAGACACAGACATAGAAACAGACAAAGACATGGACCTAGAAACAGGCAATGACATAGAAACAGACACAGACAAAGAAACAGGCACAGACATAGAAACAGACACAGGCACAGGCATAGCAACAGACACAGACATAGAAACAGACACACACTTATAAACTCAAACAGACTTGGAAACAGACACACAGACACACACACAAACAGGTAATACAGACAGACACACACAGACATGGAAACAGACACACACACAGACATAAGGACATACAAACAGACCTGGAAACAGACACACACAGACATACAGGCACACACACACACATGGAAACAGACACACACAGACATACAGGCACACAATGGCTTGGAAACAAACACACAAAGACAGACATAGAAACAGTCACAGACACAGAAACAGACACAGACATAGAACAGACACAGACATGGACATAGAAACAGATGCAGTCACGGGCATAGAAACAGACAGACATAAACAGACAGATACACTTAGATAGACAAGGTGACAGACACACATAAACATAGAAACAGACAAACACACACAGATAGATATAGAAACTGACACATAGAAACAGTCACAGACATAGACACAGAGACAGACATAGAAACAGACACAGACATAGAAAAAGATACAGACACAGACATATAAACACAGACACAGACATTGAAACAGACACAGACACAGACATGGAAACATACACAGACACAGACATAGAAACAGACACAGTCATAGAAACAGACACAGACATAGAAACAGAGACAGACATAGAAACAGACACAGACACAGATATAGAAACAGACACAGACATACAAACAGACACAGACATACAAACAGACACAGCCACAGACTTAGAAGCAGACACAGACATAGAAACAGACGCAGACATAGAAACAGATACAGAGATAGAAACAGATTCAGACACAGACACAGACATAGAAACAGACACAGACATAGAAACAGACACAGACTCAGACATAGAAACAGACACAGACACAGACATAGAAACAGACACAGACATATAAACAGACACAGAGATAGAAACAGACACAGACATAGAAACAGACAGACAAAGACATAGAAACAGACACAGACATAGAAACAGACACCGACACAGAATTAGACACAGGCATAGAAACAGACACAGACATAGAAAGAGACACAGAGATAGAAACAGACACAGGCACAGACATTGAAACAGAAACAGACACAGACACAGAAACAGAAACAGACATAGAAACAGACACAGACACAGACATAGGAACAGACACATAGAAACAGACACAGGCACAGACTAGAAACAGACACAGACATAGAAACAGAAACAGACATAGAAACAGACACAGACACAAACATAGGAACAGATACGTAGAAACAGACAGAGGCACAGACATAGAAACAGACACAGACATAGACAGACACAGACATAGAAACAGACACAGACACAGACATAGAAAGTGACACAGACATAGAAACAGACACAGACATGGAAACAGAGACAGACATAGAAACAGACACAGACATAGAAACAGACACAAACACAGACATAGAAACAGACACAGACATAGAAAAAGATACAGACACAGACATATAAACAGAAACAGACACAGACATAGAAAGAGACACAGATAGAAACAGACACAGGCACAGACATAGAAACAGAAACAGACATAGAAACAGACAAGACATAGGAACAGACACGTAGAAACAGACAGAGGCACAGACATAGAAACAGATGCAGACATAGACACAGACATAGAAACAGACACAGACACAGACATAGAAAGTGACACAGACATAGAAACAGACAGAGACATATAAACAGACACAGACATAGAAACACAGACATAGAAACATACACAGACACGGACATAGAAACAGACACTGACACAGAAACAAACACAGACATAAAAACAAACACAGACATAGAAACAGACACAGGCACGGAAACAGACACAGACATAGAAACAGACACAGACATAGGAACAGACACATAGAAACAGACAGAGGCACAGACATAGAAACAGACACAGACATAGACACAGACACAGATAGAGAAACAGACACAGACATAGAAACAGACACAGGCACAGACATAGGAACAGACACATAGAAACAGACAGAGGCACAGACATAGAAACAGACACAGACATAGAAACAGACACTGACATAGAAGCAGACACAGACATAGAAACAGACACAGACATAGAAACAGACACAGACGCAGACATAGAAAGTGACACAGACACAGAAAGAGATACACACATGGAAACAGACACAGACATGGAAACAGACAGACATAGACACAGAAACAGACACAGACATAGAAAGTGACACAGACATAGAAACAGACACAGACATAGAAACAGACACAGACACGGACATAGAAACAGACACAGACATAGAAACAGACACAGACACAGAAATTTAAAGCACATGGGATTGGGGGTAGTGTGCCGAGGTGGATTGAGAACTGGTTGGCAGACCGGAAGTGAAGAGTAGGAGTAAATGGGTACTTTTTAGAATGGCAGGCAATGACTAGTGGGGTACCGCACTAATGCATTAATGATTTAGATGAGGGGAATAAAAGTAGTATCTCCAAATTTGCGGATGACACTAAGTTGGGTGGCAGTGTGAGCTGCGAGGAGAATGCTATGAGGCTGCAGAGTGACTTGGATAGGCTAGGTAAGTGAGCAAATGCATGGCAGATGAAGTATAAAGTGGATAAATGTGAGGTTGTCCACTTTGGTGGTAAAAACAGAGAGACAGACTATGATCTGAATGGTGACAGATTAGGAAAAGGGGAGGTGCAATGAGACCTGGGTGTCTTTGAAGGTTGGCATGCAGGTACAGCAGGCAGTTATGAATGCAAATGACATGTTGACCTTCATAGCGAGGGGATTTGAGTACAGGGGCAGGGAGGTGTTACTACAGTTGTACAGGGCCTTTTGCGGCCACACCTGGAGTATTGTTTACAATTTTGTTCTCCTATCTTGAGGAAGGACATTCTTGCTATTGAGGGAGTGCAGCGAAGGTTCAACAGGCTGATTCCCGGGATGGCGGGACTGACATATCAAGAAAGACTGGATCAACTGGGCCTGTATTCACTGAAGTTCAGAAGAATGAGAGGGGATCTCATAGAAATGTTTAAAATTCTGACGGGTTTAGACAGGTTAGATGCAGGAAGAATGTTCCCAATGTTGGGGAAGTCCAGAACCAGGGGGTCACAGTCTAAGGATTCGGGGTAAGCCATTTAGGACCAAGATGAGGAGAAACTTCTTCACCCAGAGAGTGGTGAACCTGTGGAATTCTCTACCACAGAAAGTTGTTGAGGCCAATTCACTAAATATATTCAAAAAGGAGTTAGATGTAGTCCTTACTACTAGGGGGAATCAAGGGGTATGGCGAGAAAGCAGGAATGGGGTACTGAAGTTGCATGTTCAGCCATGAACTCATTGAATGGTGGTGCAGGCTCGAAGGGCCGAATGGCCTACTCCTGCACCTATTTTCTATGTTTCTATGTTTAACACACACAGACATAGAAACAGACAGACACACACAGATAGACATGTAAACAGACACACACAGACATCATCATCATAGGCAGTCTCTCGGAATCGAGGAAGACTTGCTTCCACTCCTGAAGTGAGTTCTTTGGTGGCTGAACAGTCCAACATGAGAACCACAGACCTTCTCACAGGACATGGAGATAGACATGGAGATAGGAGTGACTGGTTTGCTGCACAGACACAGACACACACACAGACAGACACAGACACAGGGACAGACACAGAGAGAGAGAGACAGACAGACAGAGAGACACATAGAGAAACGCAGACATGGAAACAGACAGACAGGGATGTCAAAAATTACACAGACATAGACATAGTCAGACACATATGTGGAGAAAGACTAACATATAGAGACATACAAAGAGAAAGAAACAGACAGTTGCACATGCAGAAAAATGCACAGCCATAGCAAGAGACAGAAAAAGACAGAAGATTACCAAGACAGACATTAGTGACTTACGCAGATGTAGGAATGGACATTTGACACACAAAACATAGAGAGCTGGACCGACACATGCAGAATAATACACAGACAGACACTCGCGAAGAGAAACACAGACATAGAAACAGAGAGACACACGAAGAATTGCAAAGGTGTAGAAATAGACAGACAAATGTGCAGTAATACACAGGCATGGAAATGGACATAGAGATATAGAAACACACACACAGCAAGCGCAACAGTCCAACAGATCCCCACATGGAGAATTAACAACCAGCGCCCGGAGAGGGATACAGGAAGCAGGCATTGACACTGTATAAAACATACAGAGACATGGGCCGGAATACTGACTTTCCGGCCTGTATAGCCGTGTGGTGCGCAGGGAACCTGCAGGCTCCAGCAGCACATTTGTCAGCGGCCTGTTAATGCAGTGACAGCATCAGCGACGGACTCCCGGGATTCCCCACCAAACAGCCACGCACACGTCTATTTCAACAGAACTTGTTATGTATGTAATCCTTGGCAACCTGTATCACACCACCACCAGAGGGCCTACCTGTTGGGAGTCCCAAGGGATCCCAGCATCCCTTGGGAGCACTGTATACAAGAGGGCCTCCCATGTTGTACCAGGACTCTGGAGTTTAATTAAAGGAGCTAAGGTCACACTTACTCTTTGCATACAATATTCAGTCGTATCACTTTATTATGAGCGTAACAATTGGCGACAAGATAACGAACAAGCGTTGCGAAAATGCAAAAAACTGTTGGTATCCTGGAGAAATTCTTAGAAGGGGACGATTGGGAGGCCTTCGTGGAGCAACTCGACCAATACTTCGTGGCCAACGGGCTGGAAAGGGACAAGAACACTGCCAAACGAAGGGTGATCCTCCTTTTGTCTGTGAGGCAACAACCTATGGCCTCAGGAAGAATTTTCTCGCTCCGGTGAAACCAACAACCAAATCCTATGAAGAACTGTGTACGTTGGTCCAGGAGCACTTAAACCTGAAAGAAAGCGTTTTGATGGCAAGGTATCAGTTCTACACGTGTCAACGGTCTGAAGGCCAGGAAGTGACGAGCTACGTCATCGAACTAAGGCGCCTTGCAGGACATTGCAAATTCGATGGATTCCTTGAGCAAATGCTAAGAGACTTTTTTGTGCTTGGCATTGGGCATGAGGTTATCCTTCGCAAAATATTGACTGTTGAAACACCGAACCTGAGCAAAGCCATAATGACATCCCAGGCATTTATGTCCACCAGCGATAACTCCAAACAAATTTCGCAGACATAAAGAGGTTTCGGCAAGTATTGTACACAAAGTAACGTCGTTTTCAGGCAGGAATGCATATGGCAGAATGTACACGCCAGCAACTGCATGACCTCAGATGACCCAGAGTCCGCCATCAATCATTAATGCGAGGCAGTTAACACCTTGTTGGCGTTGCGGAGGTGATCATTGAGCCCATCAATGCTGCTTCAAACACTATGTGTGCAAAGGCTGTGGAACAATGGGACACCTCCAGCGAATGAGCAGATGAGCTGCAAACCCTGCAAACCACCACGTTGCAGAAAAAGACCGATCCATGGTAGATCAGGCTGAACTAGAGACTTGAACTGAGGAGGCAGAAGTGTACGGGGTACACACCTTCACCACGAAATATCCACTGATCATGTTAAAAGTTGAACTGAACGGAATTCCAGTATCCATGGAACTGGACACGGGTGCGAGTCAGTCCATCATGAGCAAAAAGGCCTTCGACATTCTGTGGTGCAACAAGGCCCACAGGCCCAAGCTTAGCCCCATTCATACCAAGCTAAGAACTTACACTAAAGCGCTGATCCCTGTAATTGGCAGTGCAGCAGTAAAAGTCTCCTATGATGGAGCAGTGCACTAACTCTCACTATGGATTGTGCCAGGAGATGGCCCCACACTGTTCGGCAGAAGCTGGCTGGGAAAAATCCGCTGGACCTGGGATGACATCCGAGCGCTTTCGTCCGTCGACCACGCCTCGTGTGCCCAGGTTCTGAGCAGGTTCCTGGCGTTGTTTGAGCCAGGCATCGTAAGTTTCTCGGGGCCAATGGTGCAGATCCACTTGGTTCCCTGTACCTGGCCCATCCATGACAAGGCACGGGCGGTGCCATATATGATGCGAGAGAAAGTGGAAATTGAGCTGGACATGCTGCAATGAGAAGGCATCATCGTGCTGGTGGAGTTCAAAGAATGGGCCAGTCCGATTGTTCCAGTTCTCAAAGGCAACGGCATGGTCAGAATTTGTGGGGACTATAAAGTAATGATTAACCATTTTTCGCTACAGGACCAATACCCGCTACCCAAGGCAGATGACCTATTTGCGACCCTGGCTGGAGGAAAGATGTTCATCAAGTTGGACCTGACCTCGACGCAGGAGCTGGAGGAATCTTCGAAAGGCCTCACCTGCATCAACATGCACAAAGGTCTGTTCATCTACAATAGATGCCCATTTGGGATTCGTTCGGCTGCGGCAATTTTCCAAAGGAACATGGAAAGCCTGCTTAAGTTGGTTCCGCGCACCGTGGTTTTCCAGGACGACATACTGGTCACAGGTCGGGACACCATCGAACACTTGCAGAACCTGGAAGAGGTTCTAAGTTGGCTAGATTGTGTGGGACTCAGATTGAAACGCTCGAAGTGTGTTTTCCTGGTGCCAGAGGTTGAGTTCTTAGGGAGAAGAATCGCAGCAGACGGCATCAGACCCACCGACGCCAAGACAGAGACCATCAAGAACGTACCGAGACCACAGAACGTGATGGAGCTGCGGTCGTTCCTGGGACTAATCAACTATTTCGGTAATTTCCGACCCGGGTTAAGCACCTTGCTAGAACCCCGACATGTGTTACTGCACAGGGGAGACGACTGGGTATGGGGGAAATCACAAGAGGCTGCCATTGAGAAAGCCAGAAATCTGTTTTGTTCCAACAAACTGCTTGTTCTGTATAACTCATGTAAACGATTAGTGCTAGCTTGCAATGCGTCGTCATACGGGGTCAGCTGTGTGTTACAACAAGCTAATGAATTGGGATCATTGCAACCGATCGCCTATGCATCCAGGAGTTTATCCAAGGCCAAAAGGGCTTACAGCATGATTGAAAAAGAAGCTCTGGCATGCACCTACGGGGTGAAAAAAATGCACCAGTATCTGTTTGGTCTCAAGTTTGAGTTAGAAACTGACCATAAGCCACTCATATCGCTATTCTCAGAGAGCAAAGGGATTAACACCAATGCCTCTGCCCGCATCTAAAGATGGGTGCTCACGCTGTCTGCATATAACTATGTAATTCGCCACAGGCCAGGCACAGAGAACTGCGCTGATGCCCTCAGTCGGTTACCATTGCCCACAACCGGGGTGGAAATGGCACAGCCTGCAGACTTTCTCTCGGTGATGGATGCATTCGAAAACGAAAAGTCACCTGTTACGGCCTGCCAGATCAGAACCTGGACCAGCCAGGATCCTTTACTGTCCCTTGTAAAAAACTGTGTCCTCCATGGGAACTGGTCCAGCGTCCCAGCGGAGATGCCTGAAGGGATCAAGCCGTTCCAGCGGCGCAAAGACGAAATATCCATACAGGCAGACTGTCTTTTATGGGGTAATCGCATGGTTTTGCCGAAGAAAGGCAGAGAAACGTTCATACGCGACCTACACAGTACCCACCCAGGCATAGTAATGATTGAAAGATATAGCCAGATCCCATGTGTGGTGGCCCGGCATCGACTCAGACTTAGAGTCATGCATGCGCCAATGCAACACTTGCTCTCAACTGAGCAATGCACACAGGGAGGCACTGCTAAGTTTGTGGTCATGGCCCTCCAAACTGTGGTCAAGGATCCACGTTGACTTTACAGACCCATTCCTAGGCAAAATGTTTTTGGTTGTTGTGGATGCTTATTCAAAATGGATTGAATGTGTAATAATGTCTGTAAGCACGTCCACGGCCACTATTGAAAACCTACGAGCCATGTTTGCCACGCACGGCCTGTCTGATGTCCTTGTCAGCGACAATGGGCCGTGTTTCACCAGTGTTGAATTCAAGGAAGTCATGACCCGCAACGGGATCAAACACATCATATCTGTCCCGTTCAAGCCCGCATCCAACGGCCAGGCAGAACGGGCAGTCCAAATCATCAAGCAAAGCTTGAAACGTGTGTCGGAAGGCTCCCTGCAGACCCTCCTGTCCCGAGTCCTGCTCAGCTACCACACCAGACCCCACTCGCTCACCGGGATTCCCCCATCCGAGCTGCTCATGAAAAGGGTGCTCAAAACAAGGCTCTCTCTCGTCCACCCTGATCGCCATGATCACGTGAAGGGCAGGCAGCATCTACAATGCATGTACCATGATAGCGCAAACTTGTCACTTGATATTGAAGTCAATGACCCTGTATTTGTACTCAACTATGGACATGGTCCCAAATGGCTTGCTGGCACTGTCATAGCCAAAGAAGGGAGTAGGGTGTTTGAGGTCAAACTTGCAAAAAGCATTTGGACCAAACAAAACTGTGATTCACAGTCAGCCACGAGCAACCTGAAGAGGACACAACCAACTTCGACCCTCTGACACACACACAAGTGGCAACCGACATCACGGTTGACCACGAAGCTGAACTCACCATCCCCAGCTGCCCAGCAAGGCCAGCTGTGCAGCAGTCCAGCGAAGGCCCAACCAACTCACCTGCACCTGCATTTGTACTGAGACGATCGACGAGGTAGCAAAAAGCCCCAGATCGTCTCACCCTGTAAATAAGTGTACTATTGACTTCACGAGGAAGTGATGTTAAGTATTTAACCCTTGGTAACCTGTATCACACCACCACCAGAGGGCATATCTGTTGGAGCCCCAAGAGATCCCAGCATTCCTTGGGAGCAAGGTATATAAGCAGGCCTCCCATGCTGTACCAGGACTCTGGAGTTTAATTAAAGGAGCTAAGGTCACACTTACTCTTTGCATGCAGTACTCAGTCGTACCACTTTATTATGAGTTTAACAGAACTCATCATAGAATTATAGAAGTTTACAGCATGGAAGGAGGCCATTTCGGCCCATTGTGTCCGCGCCGACCGACAAAGAGCTATCCAGCCTAATCCCACTTTCCAGCTCTTGGTCCATAGCCTTGTATGTTACAGCACTTCAAGTGCACATCCAAGTACTTTTTAAATGTGGTGAGGGTTTCTGCCTCGACCGCCCTTTCAGGCCGTGAGTTCCAGACACCCACCACCCTCTGGGTGATGAAATTTCCCATCAAATCTCCTCTAAACCTCCTTTCAGTTACTTTAATTCTATGCCCCCGGTTGTTGACCCCTATGCCAAGGGAAACAGGTCCTTCCTATCCACTCTACCCAGGCCCCTCATAATTTTATACACCCCAATCAGGTCTCCCCTCAGCCTCCTCTGTTCCAAAGAAAACAGACCCAGCATCTCCAATCTGTCCTCATAGCTAAACATTCTCCAGTCCAGGCAACATTCTTGTAAATCTCCTCTGCACCCTTTCCAGTGCAATCACATCTTTCCTGTTACGTGGTGACCAGAACTGCACGCAGCACTCCAGCTGCGGCCTAACCAGTGTTTTATACGGTTCAAACATAACTACCTTGCTATTGTATTCTATGCCTCTACTAATAAAGGCAAGTATTCCGTATGCCTTCTTAACCACCTTATCTACCTGGCCTGCTACCTTCAGGGATGTGTGGACATGCACTCCAAGGTCCCTTTATTCCTCTACACTTCTCAGTGTCCTACCGTTTAATGTGTATACCTTTGCCTTGTTAGCCCTCCCCAGATGCATTTGCTCACACGTATCTGGATTGAACTCCATTTGCCACTGTTCTGACCACCTGACCAGTCATCTATTTAAAACGACCCTGTGAAGGTGAAAGTTGAAAGGTTGTCCAGGTGGGGGAACATTAATGAAGTGCCAAGTGTCAGGGCTGCACCTTGTCGAAATGATGCCTCCCTGGAGCTGATGCTGTAAGATCCCACAGGGAGATTCTCTTTGCAAGCTGACTCCAGCACATCATTCCTCGTACGTACTTACCTTGCAGGTGCACCCATTAATATCGATCCAGGCACCTAAAGCACATCTTCGGGCTGCCAATTGCTTGCTTGCCGACAGTTCTCGTGGTCTCGTGTCTTTGATTTAATCTCTCCTGGGCCTCATTAATGGGCACTATCAAAAAATGTAACATCCCCACTGACATCTGGGAATCCCTGGCCAGAGACCGCTCTGAGTGGAGGGAGAGCATCCGGGAGGGCACTGAGCACCTCGAGTCACATCACCGAGAGCATGCAGAAATCAAGCGCAGGCAGCGGAAGGAGCGTGCGGCAAACCAGTCCCTCCCACCCTTTCCCTCAACCACTGTCTGTCCCACCTGTGACAGAGACTGTAATTCCCGTATTGGACTGTTCAGTCACCTGAGAACTCACTTTTAGAGTGGAAGCAAGTCTTCCTCGATTTCGAGGGACTGCCTAAGAAGAAGATGAAGAAAGCGAATCTTCAGCGCACTGAATGCTTGCCTGACGACAGCCCTCGTGATCACGTGGCTTTGATTGTGTCTCTCTCGGGCCTCGTTAATGGGCGCCTTCAGCCATGCCTTGAGCGGGGCCACCCTGGTCTCCGTGGAGCCAGCCGTTGACTCAGCTTCGAGGCCCGCAGAGCTGTGGGAGGGTGGGCCGGTGCAGGATGAAAGCATGACGCGAGCGGCTGGCTGAGAACGCTGCACCGGCCAGCGCGGCCAGCGATTGGGCGATTGCACACGAGCCGAGCGTTGACGGAGTGGAAGCCCTCGCGGGGGACGAAGACTCCAGGGTGATGTGGGGGGGGGGTTTAGCCTTGCGCCCAGTCGATGATTCCCCCCCCCCCCCCCCTCCTGGGGGACCTGCGGAGAGCCGAGCCCTGAGCCGCAAAGCCGAAGCGCCAGGCTCGGTCCGACTGGCCTCCCCCCCCCCCCCCCCTCCCCCCGGTGGCAAAGTGCGCGGAATTGCCGGCTCGCTCCGCCGGCCGTCGGTTAACCCCGAGCGGCATGTTTGCGGGCGTTTGTGGGTGGCGGGGTTCCGCAGCCGTCGCCCGCAGCTCCCTGGGGAAGGAGCCCGAACTGAGGAACTGGAGGGTGGCGGGTGCCCTTTGACCCTGTGACAGCCACTGGCAAAGCGCGGCCACCAGGGCCCATCTGGCAGGGGGCCTTCCTCCAGCAAACGTCTCGAGACCGACCACCCAGCAGGCTGGGCGGAGCCCTCTGGAAGCCGATGCTCTGCCTGCGTCGGTGGAAGTATCGCCTCCTCGCCAGCTGTGTCCCTGTGCTCGTCCCCTCTCTCCCTGTGGAGCAGCAGGTCAGTGAGCAGAAGGCTGGTGTTGCTGCAGGGGCACTGGGAGTATGTGTGTGTGTACTTGACCCCTGCCTGGTCTCCAGTCATCTCGCTCAACCCTTGCCACTGGACCAAGCCCTTACTCCGACAAGCCCGCGTGGTGGCCCACGTTAAAATAATTCATGCACCTAAGAAATAGGAGGAGGATTAGGCCTCGAGCCTGCTCCGCCATTCAATAAGATCATGGCTGATCCAATCCTGGACTCAGCTCCACTTCCCTGCCCACTCCCCATAACCCTTTACTCCCTTATCATGCAAAAATCTGTCTCTCTCCGCCTTAAATATATTCAATGACCCAGCCTCCACAGCTCTCTGGGGCAGTGAATTCCATAGACTTGCGACCCTCTGAGAGAAGAAATTCCTCCTCATCTCAGTTTTAAATGGGCGGCCCCTTATTCTAAGACTATGTCCCCTAGTTTTAGTTTCCCCTATGGGTGGAAATATCCTCTCTGCATCCACCTTGTCGAGCCCCCTCATTATCTTATAAGTTTCGATAAGATCACTTCTCATTCTTCTGAACTCCAATGAGTAGAGGCCCAACCTACTCAACCTTTCCTCATAAGTCAACCCCCTCATCGCCGGAATCAACCTCGTGAACCTTCTCTGAACAGCTTCCAATGCAAGTATATCCTTCCTTAAATACGGAGACCAAAGCTGCACGCAGTACTCCAGGCCTCACCAATACCCTGTACAGTTGTAGCAGGAATGCCTTCACGACTTGCCACTGGACCAAGACCTAGCTCTGTCAAGCCTGTGTGGTGGCTGGTGTACAACGGCCACCCCACATTACAAGAATTCACGCGCAGGCATCTTCCACGGTTTAAAATGTAGTTTGAGACCTGGAATGTCGGGTTCCTCATGGACACACCTGAGAATTAATTTTTTTGATGTGAAAACAGGTCGTCCTTGACCCGACCGACTGCCTAATACTATACTATACATCTTGGGTGCTCAGCTGAGGTCCAAGGTCAAGGGGCAGAAGTGGCATCCGAGCAGGTGACCTCCAAAGTGTAGCAAACGACCCCCACAGTAGTAAAAGCCCACTCTTGGAACAGATCCGGCCAGCAAACACCGTACGTGTGGGCAAGGAAGTCGATGTGAGGTCTGAGCTTGTCTCGGAGTGTTTGCCTGTGTTTGCCTGTCATTTGGTCAGCACTCCCCCCCCCACCACCTGCCCCCCAATTCGCTCCCTTGTCTCGGCTTTGCTCTCACTGGTGAGTTCCAGGAAGCGCGGGAAACCTGTGCCCTCAGAGTTAAAGCTCAGATCTGGAGCTAAAACAGCTCCGAATTGCCTCCTGACGAATTGTGACTGAGAGGCGGGTTTCTCGGTCGTGACCGTAGGCGCTGCAGTTGAAAACAGAAGTCTGCGGGTTGGAGCCGGCTTGGTGAACCACTGTCACTTTCAGCCCTTTCATCACCCGCCCGATCCCAACACATTGGCTTTTTTAGGTTAAAACTCTACGCCCCCCCCCCCACCCCCACACCATAGAAACAGAAAAAAACATAGCGAAATTCAGGGACATAGAAACAGACAGAGGCAAACATATATAGAGACAGACAGACACACAGACAGAAATAGAGAAGTACAGACACAGAACCAGACAAGCACATGTAGAGAAATACACAGCCATGGAAACAGTCAGAGAATGACAATGCCTTAGAAACAGACAGAGACACACAGACACATGTAGGGACACAGAAGCAGACAGACACAGAGACATGTACAGACACAGACACACGGAGACATGTACAAACACAGAAACACACAGACACAGAGACATGTATAGACACATAGACAGACACACACAGAGACATGTAGAGACACAGAAACAGGCAGACACAAAGAGACATGTACAAACACAGAAACACACAGACACAGAGAGACATGTACAGACACAGAAACAGGCAGACAGAGAGACATGTACAGACACAGAAACAGAGAGACACACAGAGACATGTACAGACACAGAAACAGACAGACAGAAAGACGTGAAGAGACACAGAAACAGACAGGCAGAGACATGTACAGACACAGAAACAGACAGACACAGAGGCATGTACAGACACTGAAACAGAAAGACACAGAGACGTGTACAGACACAGAAACAGACACACAAAGACATGTACGGACACAGAAACAGAGAGATACACACAGACATGTAGAGACACAGAATGAGACAGACAGAGAAACAGACATGCACACAGAGAGATATGTACAGACTTAGAAAGAGACAGAGAGACATGTACAGATACAGAATCAGACAGAGACACAGAGAGACATGTACAGACTCAGAGACACACAGACGCACAAGACACAAGGACACAGGAAAAAGGAGCAGAAGAAGGCTATTTGACCCCTTGAGCCTGCTGCGGCAATTAATAAGATCATGGCTGATCTCATCGTTTGCCGTGAAGGAGTTCTGAGTAGAGCGCTTGCTTTGGGAGTCTCGTGTCTGGCAGGCGGACTATGTGGTCTGCCCAGCGGAGCTGATCGAGTGTGGTCAGTGCTTCAATGTTGGGGATGTTGGCCTGGTCGAGGACGCTAATATTGGTGTGTCTGTCCTCCCAAGGGATTTGAAGGATCTTGCGGATGCATCGTTGGTGGTATTTCTCCAGCGACTTGTGACTACTGTACATGGTCCATGTCTCTGAGCCATACAGGAGGACGGGTATTACAGGGACACCCTGAAAGCCTCCCTGATAAAATGCAACTTCCCCACTGACACCCAAAGACCACCCTAAGTGGAGGAAGTGCATCCGGGAGGGTGCTGAGCACCTCGAGTCAAGCACAAACAGCGGAAAAAGCGTGCGGCAAACCAGTCCCACCCATCCCTTCCCTCAACGACTATCTGTCCCACCTGTGACAGGGACTGTGGTTCTTGTATTGGACTGTTCAGTCACCCGAGAACTCATTTTAAGTGAGGATGCAAGTCTTCCTCGATTCCGAGGGACTGCCTATGATGATGATGATGATCATGGCTGATCTGATCATGGACTCAGTTCCACTTCCCTGCCCGCTCCCCATAACCCTTTACTCCCTTAGCGCTCAAAAATCTATCTATCTCCGCCTTAAATATATTCAGTGACCCAGCCTCCACAGCTCTCTGGGGCAGAGAATTCCTCAGAGAAGACATTTCTCCACATCTCAGTTTTAAATGGGCGGCCCCTTATTCTGAGACTATGCCCCCTAGTTTTAGTTTCCCCCATGAGTGGAAATATACTCTCTGCATCCAACTTGTCGAACCCTCTCATTATCTTATATATTTCGATAAGATTCTTCTGAACTCCAATGAGTATAGACCCAACCTACTCAACCTATCTTCATATGTCAACCCCCTCATCTCCGGAATCACACAGACATGTACAGACACAGAAACAGACAGATACACAGAGACTTGTACAGACACAGAAACAGGCACACACAGGGACATGTACAGACACAGAAACAGACAGACACACAGAGAAGTACAGACACAGAAACAGACAGATACACAGAAACTTGTACAGACACAGAAACAGACACACACAGGGACATGTACAGACACAGAAACAGACAGACACACAGAGACACATTCAGAAGGACAGACAGAAAGGAAAAGGAGGTGGGTAGCTCTGTTAATAAAGAATGAGATCAGTGCATTAGGGAGAAAAATATTGACGCTGAGGATCAAGATGTTGAATCAGTTTGGGTGGAGATAAGGAATAATAAGGGGGAAAGTTGCTGGTGGGTGTAGTCTATCGGCCCCCTAACAGTAGCTACACTGTTGGACGGAGTGTAAATCAAGAAATAATGGAGGCTTGTAAAAAAGGAACGGCAATAATCATGGGCGATTTTAACCTTCATATTGATTGGACAAAGCAAATTGGTCAGGGTAGCCTTGAGGAAGAGTTCATAGAGTATATCCGGGATAGTTTCCCTGAACAGTACATTGCGGAACCAACCAGGGAGCAGGCTATCTTAAATCTGGTACTGTGTAATGAGACAGGATTAATAAACGATCTCCTCGTAAAGGATCCTCTGGGAAAGAGTGACCATAATATGATTGATTTTCAAATTCAGTTGGAGGGTGAGAAAGATGGATCTCAAACCAGTGTCCTGAGCTTAAATACAGGAGACTACAAAGGTATGAGGGCAGAGTTGGCTAAAGTGGACTCGAAAAATAGACTAAAGAATGGGACGGTTGATGAGCAGTGGCAGTCATTTAAGGAGATATTTCATAACGCGCAACAAAAATATATCCCAATGAGAAGGGAAGACTGTAAGAGAAGAGATAACCATCCGTGGCTAACTAAGGAAATAAGGGATGGTATCAAATTGAAAACATGGGCATACAATGTGGCCAAGACTAGTGGGAGGTCAGAGGATTGGGAATTTTTTTAAAGCCAGCAAAGAATGACTAAAAAAATTATTAAGCGAGGGAAGATAGATTATGAAAGTAAACTAGCACAACATATAAAAACAGATAGTAAGAGTTTCTACAGGTACATAAAAAGGAAAAGAGTGGCTAAAGTAAATGTTGGTCCTCTGGAGGATGAGACTGGGGAATTAATAATGGAGAACAGGGAAATGGCAGAGATGTTGAACAAATATTTTGTATCGGTCTTCATGTTAGAAGGCACTAAAAACATCCTAATAATGGATAATCAACGGCTATAGGGAGGGAGGAACTTAATACAATCACTATCACTAATGAAGAAGTACTCTGTAAAATAATGGGACTAAAGGCGGACAGGTCCCCTGGACCAGATGCCTTACATCCTAAAAGAAGTAGCTACAGAGATAGTGGATGCATTGGTTGTAATCTACCAAAATTCCCAGGATTCTGGAGCGCTCCCAGCAGATTGGAAAACCGCAAATGTAACGCCCCTATTTAAAACAGGAGGCAGACAAAAAGCAGGAAACTATAGACCAGTTACCCTAACATCTGTCGTTGGGAAAATGCTGGAGTCCATTGTTAAGGAAGCAGTAGCGGGACATTTGGAAAAGCATAATTCAATCAAGCAGAGTCAGCATGGTTGTATGAAAGGGAAATCATGTTTGACAAATTTGCTGGAATTCTTTGAAGATGTAACGAGCAGGGTGGATAAGGGGGAACCAGTGGATTTGGATTTCCAGAAGGCATTCGATAAGGTGCCACATAAAAGGTTACTGCACAAGATAAAAGTTCACGGGGTTGGGGGTAATATATTAGCATGGATAGAGGATTGCAGCGAACAGAGAGTCGGGAAAAATAGGTCATTTGCGGTTGGCAAACAGTGACTAGTGGGGTACCGCAGGGATCGGTGCTGGGGCCTCAACTATTTACAATCTATTTTAATGACTTGAATAAAGGGACCGAGTGTAATGTAGCCAAGTTTGCTGATGATACAAAGATAGGTGGGAAAGCAAAATGTGAGGCAGACACAAAAAATCTGCAAAGGGATATATACAGGCTAAGTGAATGAGCAAAAAAAATGGTAGTTGGAGTATAATGTGGGAAAATGTGAGGTTTCCATTTTGGCAGAAATAATAGAAAAGCAAATTATAATTTAAATGGAGAAATATTGCAAAGTGTTGCAGTACAGAGAGACCCGGGGTCCTTGTGCATGAAACACAAAAAGCTAGAATGCAGGTACAGCAAGTGATCAGGAAGGCAAATGGAATGTTGGCCTTTTTTGCAAAGGGGACAGAGTATAAAAGCAGGGAAGTCGTGCTACAACTGTACAGGGTATTGGTGAGGCCACACCTAGAATACTGCGTACAGTTTTGTTCTCCGTATTTAAGGAAGGATATACTTGCATTGGAGGTTGTTCAGAGAAGGTTCACTAGGATTCCGGAGATGAGGGGCTTGACTTATGAAGATTGGTTGAGTAAGTTGGACCTATACTCATTGGAGATCAGAAGAATGAGAGGTGATCTTATCGAAACACTTATAAGATAATGAGGGGGCTCGACAAGGTGGATGCAGAGAGGATATTTCCACTCACAGGGGAAACTAAAACGAGGGGACATAGTCTTAGAATAAGGGGCCGCCCATTTAAAACTGAGATGAGGAGAAATTTCTTCTCTCTGAGGGTTGTAAATCTATGGAATTCTCTGCCCCAGAGATCTGTGGTCAATGAATATATTTAAGGCGGAGAGAGACAGATTTTTGCGTGATAAGGGAGTAAAGGGTATGGGGAGCGGGCAGGGAAGTTGAGCTGAGTCCATGATCAGATCAGCCATGATCTTATTAAATGACGGAGCAGGCTCGAGGGGCCAAATGGCTTACTCCTGTTCCTATTTTGTATCATTATGGTAGATGACACTAACAATATTCCAACAGTGGATAGACAAGGGGCTATAGGGGAGGAGGAACTTAACACAATCACAATCACTAAGGAGGTGGTACTCAGTAAGATAATGGGACTAAAGGCAGATAAATCTCCTGGAGCTAGGCTTGCATCCTCGGGACTTAAGAGAAGTAGCGGCAGGGATAGTGGATGCATTGGTTGTAATTTACCAAAATTCCCTGGATTCTGGGGAGGTCCCAGCAGATTGGAAAACTGCAAATGTAATGTCCCTATTTAAAAAAGAAGGCAGACAAAAAGCAGAAAACTATAGACCAGTTAGCCTAACATCTGTGGTTGGGAAAATGTTGGAGTCCGTTATTAAAGAAGTAGTAGCAGGACATTTGGAAAAGCACAATTCAGTCAGGCAGAGTCAGCATGGATTTATGAAGGGGAAGTCATGTTTGACAAATTTGCTGGAATTCTTTGAGGATGTAACGAACAGGGTGGATAAAGGGGAACCAGTGGATGTGGTGTATTTGGACTTCCAGAAGGCATTTGACAAGGTGCCACATAAAAGGTTACTGCACAAGATAAAAGTTCACAGGGTTGGGGGTAATATATTAGCATGGATACAGGATTGGCTAACTAACAGAAAACAGAGTCGGGATAAAAGGTTCATTCTCGGGTTGGCAATCAATAACTAGTGGGGTGCCACAGGGATCTGTGCTGGGACCCCAACTATTTTTCAATCTATATTAATGACTTGGAAGAAGGGACCAAGTGTAAAGTAGCCAAGTTTGCTGACGATACAAAGGTGGGAGGAAAAGCAATGTGTAAGGAGGACACAAAAAATCTGCAAAAGGACAGAGACAGGCTAAGTGAGTGGGCAAAAATTTGGCAAATGGAGTATAATTGGAAAGTGTGAGGTTAAGCACTTTGGCAGAACAAATTAAAGAGCAAGTTATTATTTAAATGGAGGAAGATTGTAAAGTGTCGCAGTACAGCGGGACCTGGGAGTACTTGTGCATGAAACACAAAAGGTTAGTGTGCAGGTACAGCAAGTGATCAGGAAGGCCAATGGAATCTTGGCCTTTATTACAAAGGGGATTGAGTATAAAAGCAGGGAAGTCTTGCTAAGTTATACAGGGTATTGGTGAGGCCACACCTGGAATACTGCGTGCAGTTTTGGTTTCCATATTTATGAAAGGATATACTTGCTTTGGAGGCAGTTCAGAGAAGGTTCACTAGGTTGATTCTGGAGATGAGGGGGTTGACCCGTGAGGAAAGGTTGAGTAGGTTGGGCCTCTACTTATTGGAATTCAGAAGAATGAGAGGTGATCTTATCGAAATGTATAAGATTATGAGGGGGCTTGACAAGGTGGATGCAGAGAGGATGTTTCCACTGATGGGGGAGACTAAAACTAGAGGGCATGAACTTAGAATAAGGGACTGCCCTTTTAAAACTGAGATGAGGAGAAATTTCTTCTCTCAGAGGGTTGTAAATCTATGGAATTCGCTGCCTCAGAGAGCTTTGGAAGCTGGGACATTGAATAAATTTAAGACAGAAATAGACAGTTTCTTAAACGATAAGGGAATAAGGGGTTATGGGGAGCGGGCGGGGAAGTGGAGCCGAGTCCATGATTGGATCAGCCAAGATGGTATTAAATGGCGAAGCAGGCACCTATTTCTTATGTTCTTATGTTACACAGAAACAAACAGACACACAGAGACATGTACAGACACAGAAACATATACAGACTGAGAAACGGACAGACACACAGGGAAACATGTACAGACACACAAAAGTCAGGCACGCAGGGACATAAACAGACATAGAAACTGACAGACCAATACATGTACCGACAGAGAAACAGACACACACACAGACATGCACAGACACAGAAACAGATAGACACAAAGACATGTATAGACACAGAAACAGTTTGGCACAGAGATATGCACAGACACGGACGCAGACCGACAGACAGAAACATACATTTACAGAGAGAGAAGCAGACAAACAGATACATGTACAGACACAGAAACATGTACAGACAGAGAAACAGACAGACACACAGGGAAACATGTACAGACACACAAAGGACAGGCACACAGACACATGTACAGCCACAGAACCAGACACACACAGAGTGACATGTACAGACACAGAAACCGACAGGCTCACAGAGACATGTACAGACACAGAAACAGACAAGCACACAGACATTTACAGACACAGACACAGACAGAGACATGTACGGACATAGAAACAGACAGACAGAGACATATACAGACAGGGCAACAGATAAACAGTGACATGTGCAGACACGGACAGACCCACACAGACATGTACAGACAGAGAAACAGACAAGCACACAAGGACATGTGCAGACACAGAAACAGACAAACAGACAGAGACATGTACAGACACAGAAACAGACACAGAGGGTCATGTACAGACACGGAAACAGACAGATACACAGAGACATGTACAGACACAGAAACAGACAGACACAGAGACACATACAGACAGAGAAAACAGACACACAGAGGGACATGAACAGGCACAGAAACAGACACACACTCACAGACATCTACAGGCACAGAAACAGACAGAGACATGTACAGGCAGAGAAACAGACAGACACACCGAGACATGTATAGACATAGAAGCAGACACACAGAGAGACATGAACAGGCAGAGAGATAGACACACACAGATATTTACAGACACAGAAACAGACTGACACACAGGGGCATGTACAGACACAGACACACAGGGGCATGTACAGACACAGAGACATACAGAGACATGTACAGACACAGAGACATACAGAGACATGTACAGACACAGAAAGAGACAGACAGACAGAGAGACATGTACAGAGAAAGAAACAGATACACACAGGGACATGTTCAGACACAGAAACAAATACACAAATATGTTTACAGACACAGAAACATACACACACACACACATACATGTAGAGACACAGAAACAGACAGACACACATTGACATGTATATACACAGACACAGGGACATGTACAGATGCAGAAACAGACAGACACACAGAGCGACATGTATAGACACAGAAACAGACACACAGAGAGAAATATACAGACACATAATCAGACACAAAGAGGGACATGTACAGATCAGAAACACACACAGACATGTACAGACACAGAAGCAGACGCACAGATAGACGTGAACAGGCAGAGAGATAGACACACAGAGATATGTACAGACACAGATACAGAGAAGCACACCTAAACATGTACAGATACAGAAACAGACAGACAGAGAGACATGTACAGACACACAAGAGACAGACACACAGAGATATGTACAGACACAAACAGACAGACACACACACAGAGACATGTACCAACACAGAAATAGACAGGCACAGAGAGGCATGTAGAGACACAGAAACAGACACACAGAGACATGCACAGATTGAGAAGCAGACACACACAGAGGCATGTACAGAGACAGAAACAGACACACAGAGACATGTACAGACACAGAAATATACACACGCACACAGACATGTATAGACAAAGAAACAGACAGACAAACAGTGACATGTATAAACACAGACACAGGGACATGTGCAGGCACAGAAACAGACAGACACACAGAGGCGTGTACTGGCACAGAAATAGGCAGACACAGAGATATGTACAGATGCAAAAAGAGACAGACATACAGAGACTTGTACAGACACAAACACAGAGAGGCACACAGAGACATGTACAGACACAGAAACAGAAATAGAGAGACTTGTACAGACACAGCAATAGACGCTGAGAGGGACAGACAAAGAAACAGACATACATAGAGACATGTACAGACACCAAAAGAGGCAGATACACAGAGATATGTACAGACAGAGAAACAGGTACACACAAAATCATGTATAGAAACAGAAACAGATACACAGAGACATGTACAGACACAAACAGACAGACACATATAGAGACCTGTACAGGCACAGGCACAGACAGACAAAGACTTGTACAGACACAGACACACAGGGACATGTGCAGACACAGAAACAGACATACAGAGACATGTACAGACACAAACAGACAGACACATATAGAGACCTGTACAGGCACAGGCACAGACAGACAAAGACTTGTACAGACACAGACACACAGGGACATGTGCAGACACAGAAACAGACATACAGAGACATGTACAGACCGAGAAGCAGATAGACACAGATAGAAATATACAGACACAAAACACAGACACTGAGATAGATGTACAGATGCAGCAATAGACAGACACAGGCATGTACAGAGACAGAATTAGATACACAGAGACATGTACAGGCACAGAAACAGACACGGAGAGAGATGTACAGACACAGAAACAGACAGACACACAGAGAGACATGTACAGACAGAGAAACAGACAGACAAAGACATGTACAGATAGAGAAACAGGCAGACACACAGAGAGACATGTACAGACACAGAACCAGACACATACAGGGACTTGTACAGACACAGTAACAGGCAGCCACAGAGACATGTACAGAAGCAGAAACAGACAGACACAGGCATATACAGAGACAGAAACAGATTCACAGACATGTACAGACACAGAAACATACACGCGCACAGGCCTGTACAGAGACAGAAACAGATACATAGAGATATGTACAGACACAGACAGGCACACAGAGACATGTACAGGCATAGAAACAGACAGACACACAGTGACATGTATATACACAGATACAGAGACATGTACAGACACAGAAACAGACAGACACACAGAGACTTGTACAGACACAGAATCTGACAGACACAGAATCTGACAGACACACAGAGATATGTATTGATAGAGAAACAGACACACAGGGACATTGACAGACACAGAAACAGAAAGACACACATAGACTTGTACCGACACAGAAACAGTCAGACACACAGAGACGTGTACAGACACAGAAACAGAAAGGGAAATCATGCTGGACAAATCTAGAATTTTTTGAGGATGTAACTAGTAGAGTGGACAAGGGAGAACCAGTGGATGTGGTGTATTTGGACTTTCAAAAGGCTTTTGACAAGGTCCCACACAAGAGATTGGTGTGCAAAATTAAAGCACATGGTATTGGGGGCAATGTATTGACGTGGATAGAGAACTGGTTGGCAGACAGGAAGCAGTGAGTCGGGATAAACGGGTCCTTTTCAGAATGGCAGGCAGTGACTAGTGGGGTGCCGCAGGGCTCAGTGATGGGACCCCAGCTATTTACAATATACATCAATGACTTGGACGAAGGAATTGAATGTAATATCTCTACGTTTGCAGATGACATTATGCTGGGTGGCGGTGTGAGCTGTGAGGAGGAAGCTAAGAGGCTGCAGGGTGATTTGGACAGTTTAGATGAGTGGGCAAATACATGGCAGATGCCGTATAAAGTGGATAAATGTGAGGTTATACACTTTGGTGGCAAAAACATGAAGGCAGAATATTATCTGAATGGCGGCAGATTAGGAAAAGGGGAGGTGCAACGAGACCTAGCTGTCATGGTACATCAGTCATTGAAAGTTGGCACGCAGGTACAACAGGCGGTGAAGAAGGCAAATGGTATGTTGGCCTTCATAGCTAGGGGATTTGAGTATAGGAGCAGGGAAGTCTTACTGCAGTAGTACAGGGCCTTGGTGAGGCCTCACCTGGAATATTGTGTTCAGTTTTGGTCTTCTAATCTGAGGAAGGACGTTCTTGCTATTGAGGGAGTGCAGCGAAGGTTCACCAGACTGATTCCCGGGATGGCAGGACTGACATATGAGGAGAGACTGGATCGACTGGGCTTGTATTCACTGGAGTTTAGAAGAATGAGAGGGGATCTCATAGAAACATATAAGATTCTGACAGGACTGGACAGGTTAGATGCAGGAAGAATGTTCCCGATGTTGGGGAAGTCCAGAACCAGGGGTCACAGTCTAAGGATAAGGGATAAGCCATTTAAGACTGAGATGAGGAGAAACTTCTTCACTCAGAGAGTTGTTAACCTGTGGAATTCCCTACCGCAGAAAGTTGTTGATGCCAGTTCATTGGATATATTCAAGAGGGAGTTAGATATGGCCCTTACGGCTAAAGGGATCAAGGGGTATGGAGAGAAAGCAGGAAAGGGGTACTGAGGTGAATGATGAGCCATGATCTTATTGAATGGTGGTGCAGGCTCGAAGGGCTGAATGGTCTACTCCTGCACCTATTTTCTATGTTTCTATGTTTCTGTGTTTCAGATACACAGAGACATGTAAAGACACAGAAATAGACAGACACACAGAGAGATGTATAGACACAGAAACAGACAGATACAGAGACATGTACAGACATAGAAACAGACAGACACAGAGACATGTACAGGCACAGAAACAAATACATAGAGGCATGTACAGACACGGAGACATGTACAGACACAGAAACAGACAGACACACAGCGACTTGTACAGACACATACACAGACTGGCACACAGAGACATGTACAGACACAGAAACAGACATAGAGACATTTATAGATAGAGAAACAGACACATAGAGACATATGCAGACACAGAAACATACACATGCACACAGACATGTACAGACTCAGAAACAGACAGACACAGCGAGATATGTACAGACACAGCGAGATATGTACAGACACAGAGACACACACATCGGCATGTTCAGACACAGAAACAGACATACAGAGAGACATGTACAGACACAGACACACACACAAAGACATGTACAGACACAGAAGCAGACACAGAGAGACATATACAGACACAGCAACAGACACATAGAGACATATACAGACACAGCAACAGACACATAGAGACATATACAGACACAGCAACATGCGCACGCACACAGACATGTAGAGACACAGAAACAGACTGACACCCAGTGGCATGTATAGACACAGACACGGACACACAGACATGTACAGACTCAGAAACAGACAGATACACAGAGAGACATGTGCAGACAGAGAACCAGACAACAGAAATATACACAGAGACAGAAACAGACAGACAGAAGCAGGTACAGACACAGAAACAGACATTCAGAGACATGTACAGATGCAGAAGCAGACACACACACAGACATGTACAGACACAGAAACAGGCAGAGAGACATGTACAGACACAGAAAAAAAACAGGGGCATGTACAGACATAGAACCATATACACAGAGACATGTACAGACACACAGACATGTACAGACACAAACATACGGACACACAGAGACATGTACAAACACATACACAGACACACATGAATCCATGTACAGGCAGAGAAACAGACAAATGCAGAGAAATGTACAGACACAGAAACAGACATACAGAGAGACATGTACAGTCAGAGAAACAGACAGACACACAGTGACATGTACAGACACAGAAACAGACAGACACACATACAGAGGCACGCATGGACACAAACAGACAGAAACAGAGAGACATGTACTGGCACAGAGACAGACACGCACGCAGGCATGTACAGACACAGAAACAAATACATAGAGACATGTACAGACATAGAGCCATGTACAGACACAGAAACAGACAGACACACAGAGACACGCACAGAGAATCAGACTGACACACAGAGACATGTACAGATACAGAAACAAATACACAGAGACATGTACAGACACACACAGCCACATACAGACACAGAAATAGACAGAGAGAGAGACATGTACAGACAGAGAAACAGGCAGACAGAGAGACATGTACAGACACAGAAACAGACAGACAGAAGACATGTACAGACACAGAAACAGACAGACAGACACAGAGGGACATGTGCGGACACAGAAACAGATATACAGAGACAAGTACAAAAACAGAAACAAACACACACACATACAGTCATGTACAGACACAGAAACAGACAGACACACAGAGACACGCACAGAGAATCAGACTGACACACAGAGACATGTACAGATACAGAAACAAATACACAGAGACATGTACAGACACACACAGCCACATACAGACACAGAAATAGACAGAGAGAGAGACATGTACAGACAGAGAAACAGGCAGACAGAGAGACATGTACAGACACAGAAACAGACAGACAGAAGACATGTACAGACACAGAAACAGACAGACAGACACAGAGGGACATGTGCGGACACAGAAACAGATATACAGAGACAAGTACAAAAACAGAAACAAACACACACACATACAGTCATGTACAGACACAGAAACAGACAGACACACAGAGACATGCACAGAGAATCAGACTGACACACAGAGACATGTACAGATACAGAAACAAATACACAGAGACATGTACAGACACACACAGCCACATACAGACACAGAAATAGACAGAGAGAGAGACATGTACAGACAGAGAAACAGGCAGACAGAGAGACATGTACAGACACAGAAACAGACAGACAGAAGACATGTACAGACACAGAAACAGACAGACAGACACAGAGGGACATGTGCGGACACAGAAACAGATATACAGAGACAAGTACAAAAACAGAAACAAACACACACACATACAGTCATGTACAGACACAGAAACAGACAGACACACAGAGACACGCACAGACACAAACAGACAGGACACACAGAGGCATGTACAGAGACAGAAACAGACACACACACAGGCATGAACAGACATAGAAACAAATACACAGAGTCATGTACATACACAGAAACAAATACACAGAAAAGTGTACAGACACACGCAGCCACATACAAACACAGAAACAGAGAGACAGAGAGACATGTGCAGACGCAGAAACAAATACATAGAGGCATGTACAGACATAGAGAGACAGGTACAGACACAGAAACAGACCGACACACAGAAGCATGTACAGACAAAGAAACAAATACAGAGACATGTACACACACAGCCACGTACAGACACAGAAACAGACAGACAGATAGACATGTACAGACACAGAAACAAATACTCGGAGGCTTGTACAGACACACACAGCCATGTACAGACACAGAAACACACAGACAGAGAGACATGTACAGACACAGAAATAGACACACACAGAGTCATGTACAGAGACAGAAACAGAAATACACAGAGACATGTACTGATAGAGAAACAGACAGACAGAGAGAGAGTCTTGTACAGACACAGAAACAGACACACACAGTGATATGTGCAGACACAGAAACAGACAAACATAGGAAGACATGTACAGAGACAGAAACAGACACACACAGGTATGTACAGAGACAGAAACAGATGCACAGAGATACGTGCAGACACATACACAGACACACACACAGGCATGTACAGAGACAGAAACAGATACACAGAGACACATGTACAGACAGAAACAGACAGACACACAGAGACATGTACAGAAGCTGAAACAGGCAGACACACAAAGACAGGCACACAGGAACATGTACAGACACAGAAACAGAGAGAGAGAGACATATACAGACACAGAAAGAAACAGAGAGACCTGTACAGACGCAGAAAAGAAACACAGAGGCATGTACAGACACAGAAACAAATACACAGAGACATGTACAGACACACAGACATGTACAGACACATACACAGACACACACAGAGACATGTAGACACAGAAACAGACATACAGAGAGACATGTACAGACACAGAAACAGACGGACACACAGTGACATGTACAGACACAGAAACAGACACGCACAAAGGCATGTACAGACATAGAAACAAGTACAAACACACAGGGACATGTGCGGACACAGAAACAGATATACAGAGAGACATATACAGAGACAGAAAGAGACAGACACACAGAGTCATGTACAGCCACAGAAACAGACAGACACACAGAGACATGCACAGACACAGAAACAGACACGCACAAAGGCATGTACAGACATAGAAACAAGTACACAGAGGTGTGTACAGACACAGAAAAAAATAATTGGAGGCATGTACAGACACACACAGTCATGTACAGACACAGAAAGAGACAGACAGAGAGACATGTACAGACACAGAAACAGACAGACAGAGAGACATATACAGACACAGAAACAGACAGAGAGACATGTACAGACACAGAAACAGACAGACAGAGAGACATGCACTGACACAGAAACAGAGAGAGATATACAAACACAGACACAAATACACAGAGACAAGTACAGGCACAGAAAGAGAGAGACACACACAGGCATATACAGAAACAGAATTGGACACACAAGCATGTACAGACATAGAAACAAATATATAGAGGCATGTACAGACACAGAAACAAATACACAGAGACATGTACAGACACAAACAGACGGACACACAGAGATATGTCCAAAGTCAGAAACAGTTACACAGAGACATATACAGTCACAGAAACAGACACGCACACAGGCATGGACAAACATAGAAACAAATACATAGAGGCATGTACAGACACAGAGACATGTACAGACACAGAAACAGACAGACACACAGAGACATGTACAGACACATACACAGATATACAGAGAGACATGTACAGACACAGAAACAGACAGACTGACAGAGACAAGTACAGACACAGAAACGGACACAGAGGGACATGTGCAGATACAGAAACAGATATACAGAGACAAGTACAGACACAGAAACAGACAAGACACACACAGACATGTACAGACACAGAAACAGACAGACACACAGAGACTTGTACAGCCACAGAAACAGACACACAGGTACATGTGCATACACTGAAACAGACAGAGAGACATGTAGAGACACAGAAATGAATATACAGAGGTATGTACAGACAGAAACAAATACACAGAGATATGTACAGACACACAGACATGTACAGACTCAAACAGATGGACACACAGAGACATGTGCAGACACATACACAGACACACACAGACACATGTACAGACACAGAAACAGGCTGACACACAGAGACATGTACAGACACAAAAAGAGACAGACACACAGAGACATGTACAGACACAGAAACAGACAGACAGAGAGACAGGTACAGACACAGAAATAGATAGACAGAGAGACATGAACAGACACAGACACAAACAGACAGACACAGAAAAGTACAGGCACAGAAACTGACACACACACACACAGACATGCATAGACACTAGAAACAGACAGACAGGAACATGTACAGACAGAGAAACAAATAAACAGAGGCATGTACAGACACAGAAACAAATACACACAGACATGTACAGACACAGAAACAGACACACAAAGACATGTACAGACACAGAAACAGATAAACAGAGACAGTAAAGACACAGAAACACACACACTGACATGCACAGACACAGAAAAAGACACAGTGTCATGTACAGACAAAGAAACAGACAGACACAGGGAGACATGTACATTCACAGAAACTGACACACACACAGGCATGCACAGAGACAGAAACAGATACACAGAGACATGCACAGACACAGACATAGACAGGCACAGAGACATGTACAGACACAGAAACAGACAGACACTCAGAGACATGTACAGACGCTGAAACAAGCAGACACACAGAGAGACATGTACAGACGCTGAAACAAGCAGACACACAGAGAGACATGTACAGACACAGAAACAGACAGACACACAGAGACTTGTACAGACACAGAAACAGACAGACACACACAGACATGTACAGACACAGAAACAGACACACTGGGACATGTACAGACACAGAAACAGACAGAAAGACATGTACAGACACAGAAACAAATACACAGAGGCATGTACTGACACACAGATAGTACAGACACAAACAGATGGACACACAGAGATGTGTACAGACACATACACAGATACAATGGATACATGTACAGACAGAGAAACAGACACAGGCAGAGAAATGTACAGACACAGAAACAGACATACAGAGAGACATGTACTGAAAGAGAAACAGACAGACACAAATTGACATATATAGACACAGAGACAGACACACAGGGACATGTGCAGACACAGAAACAGAGAGACACACAGAGACATGCACAGACACAGAAACAGACACGCACAAAGGCATGTACAGACATAGAAACAAGTACACAGAGGTGTGTACAGACACAGAAAAAAATAATTGGAGGCATGTACAGACACACACAGTCATGTACAGACACAGAAAGAGACAGACAGAGAGACATGTACAGACACAGAAACAGACAGACAGAGAGACATATACAGACACAGAAACAGACAGAGAGACATGTACAGACACAGAAACAGACAGACAGAGAGACATGCACTGACACAGAAACAGAGAGAGATATACAAACACAGACACAAATACACAGAGACAAGTACAGGCACAGAAAGAGAGAGACACACACAGGCATATACAGAAACAGAATTGGACACACAAGCATGTACAGACATAGAAACAAATATATAGAGGCATGTACAGACACAGAAACAAATACACAGAGACATGTACAGACACAAACAGACGGACACACAGAGATATGTCCAAAGTCAGAAACAGTTACACAGAGACATATACAGTCACAGAAACAGACACGCACACAGGCATGGACAAACATAGAAACAAATACATAGAGGCATGTACAGACACAGAGACATGTACAGACACAGAAACAGACAGACACACAGAGACATGTACAGACACATACACAGATATACAGAGAGACATGTACAGACACAGAGACAGACTGACAGAGACAAGTACAGACACAGAAACGGACACAGAGGGACATGTGCAGATACAGAAACAGATATACAGAGACAAGTACAGACACAGAAACAGACAGACACACACAGACATGTACAGACACAGAAACAGACAGACACACAGAGACTTGTACAGCCACAGAAACAGACACACAGGTACATGTGCATACACTGAAACAGACAGAGAGACATGTAGAGACACAGAAATGAATATACAGAGGTATGTACAGACAGAAACAAATACACAGAGATATGTACAGACACACAGACATGTACAGACTCAAACAGATGGACACACAGAGACATGTGCAGACACATACACAGACACACACAGACACATGTACAGACACAGAAACAGGCTGACACACAGAGACATGTACAGACACAAAAAGAGACAGACACACAGAGACATGTACAGACACAGAAACAGACAGACAGAGAGACAGGTACAGACACAGAAATAGATAGACAGAGAGACATGAACAGACACAGACACAAACAGACAGACACAGAAAAGTACAGGCACAGAAACTGACACACACACACACAGACATGCATAGACACTAGAAACAGACAGACAGGAACATGTACAGACAGAGAAACAAATAAACAGAGGCATGTACAGACACAGAAACAAATACACACAGACATGTACAGACACAGAAACAGACACACAAAGACATGTACAGACACAGAAACAGATAAACAGAGACAGTAAAGACACAGAAACACACACACTGACATGCACAGACACAGAAAAAGACACAGTGTCATGTACAGACAAAGAAACAGACAGACACAGGGAGACATGTACATTCACAGAAACTGACACACACACAGGCATGCACAGAGACAGAAACAGATACACAGAGACATGCACAGACACAGACATAGACAGGCACAGAGACATGTACAGACACAGAAACAGACAGACACTCAGAGACATGTACAGACGCTGAAACAAGCAGACACACAGAGAGACATGTACAGACGCTGAAACAAGCAGACACACAGAGAGACATGTACAGACACAGAAACAGACAGACACACAGAGACTTGTACAGACACAGAAACAGACAGACACACACAGACATGTACAGACACAGAAACAGACACACTGGGACATGTACAGACACAGAAACAGACAGAAAGACATGTACAGACACAGAAACAAATACACAGAGGCATGTACTGACACACAGATAGTACAGACACAAACAGATGGACACACAGAGATGTGTACAGACACATACACAGATACAATGGATACATGTACAGACAGAGAAACAGACACAGGCAGAGAAATGTACAGACACAGAAACAGACATACAGAGAGACATGTACTGAAAGAGAAACAGACAGACACAAATTGACATATATAGACACAGAGACAGACACACAGGGACATGTGCAGACACAGAAACAGAGAGACACACAGAGTGACATGTACAGATGCAGAAACAGACAGACACAGAGAGACATGTACAGACACAGAATCAGACAGACACACAGAAACATGTACAGACACAGAAACAGACACACACACAGACATATACAAACACAGAAACAGACAGACATTCAGAGACTTTTACAACCACAGAAACAGAGAGAGACATGTACAGGCACAGAAACAGAGACACACAGAGACGTGTACAGACACAGAAACAGACATACAGAGGGATATGTGCAGACACAGAAACAGATATACAGAGACAAGTACAGATACCGAAACAGATACACACACACAGACATGTACAGACACAGAAACAGACAGACACACAGAATTACATGTACAGATGCTGAAACAGAAACAGACACACAGAGAGACATGTACAGACACAGAAACAGACACACACAGGGGGTCATGTACAAATGCTGAAACAGACAGACACAGAGAGACGTGTACAGACACAGAAACAGACAGACACACAGAGACATGTACAGACAGAGAAACAGATACATAGAGAGACAGAAAAATAGACAGACACACAGTGATTATGTAGACACAGACACACAGGGCATGTACAGTCACAGAAACAGACACAAGTACAGGCGCTGAAACAGACAGACACACAGACAGACAGGTACAGGCACAGAAACAGACGGACACAGAGATATGTACAGAAACAGACACAGACAGATAGACAGAAACACACATTGGCAGTCAGAGAAACAGAAAGACACACAGAGAGATCTACAGACACAGAAACGGACACACACACACAGACATGTACAGACACAGAAACAGACACATAGAGCAACATGTACAGACACAGAAACAGCCATGTACAGACAAAGAGATAGACAGACACACAGAGATAGTGCAGCCACAGAAACAGACACGGAGAGAGACATGTACAGTCACAGAAACAGACACACACACAGACATGTACAGTCATAGGAATAGATAGAGACACAGGGATATGTACAGAGACAGAAACAGGTACACAGAGACACGTACAGACACACAGAGACATGTACAGACACAGAAACAGACAGACACAGACACATGTTCAGGCACAGAAACAGACAGACAGAGACATGTACAGACACAGAAACAGACAGACACAGACGGAGACATATACAGACACAGAAACAGGCACACAGAGACTTGTACAGACACAGAATCAGACAGACACACAGAGAAATGTACAGACACAGAAATAGAGACATGTACAGTCACAGAAATAGACAGAGACAGGGAGGTATGTACAGACACAGCAACAGACAGACACAGTGAGACATATACAGACGTAGAAACAGATCGACCACAGAGACATAGAGACACAGAAACAGACAGAAACACAGTGACATGTACAGACACAGAAACAGACAGACACAGAGACACATGTACAGACACAGAAACAGTGACATGTACAGACACAGAAACAGACACACACACAGCGACATGTACAGGCACAGAAACAGACAGGCACACACACACACACACACAGATGTATAGACACAGAAACAGACAGGCACACACAGACATGTAGACACAGAAACAGACAGACACACAGAGACATGTACAGACACAGAAACAGACAGACAGAAAGACGTGAAGAGACACAGAAACAGACAGACAGAGACATGGTCAGACTCAGAAACAGACAGACACAGAGACTTGTACAGACACAAACAGACAGACAGACACACTGAGACATGTACAGGCACGTTAACAGACAGACACAGAGAGACATATGCAGACATAGAAACAGACTGACCACAGAGACATGTAGAGACACAGAAAGACAGACAGAGACATGTACAGACTTAGAAACAGACAGACACACAGAGACATGTACAGACACAGAAACAGAGACACACAGAGACATGTACAGACACAGAAACAGAGACACACAGAGACATGTACAGACACAGACGCAGATATAGACACAGGCAAGTACAGACACAGAAACAGACACACATACGGAGACATATACTGACACAGAAACAGGTAGACACAGAGAAACATGTGTAGACATAGAAACAGACAGATAGACACACAGGTAGACATGTACAGGCAGAAAATAAGATAGACACAGAGACACGTGCAGACACAGAATTAGATAGACACAAGTACAGACACAGAATCAGACAGATAGAGAGACATGTACAGACACAGAGAGAGGCACACAGAGACATGTACAGACATGGAAACAGTCAAACATAGAGAGAGATTTACAGACACAAAAATGGACAGACACACAGTGAGACATGTATAGACACAGAAACAGACTGACACAGACATGTACAGGCAGAGAATCAGACAGACACACACACAGACCTGTGCAGACACAGAAACAGACAGGCACAGAAAGACATGTACAGACAGAGATACAGACAGACACACAGGAACATGTACAGACACAGAATCAGACTGACACACAGTGACATGTACGGACACAGACACACACACACACAGACATGTACAGCCACAGAAACAGACACAGAGAGAGACATGTACAGACACAGAAACAGACACACACATAGAGACATGTACAGACACAGAAACAGAAATACAGAGAGACATGCATTGGCACAGAAACAGACACACACAGAGGTATATACACAGAAGTAGATAGAGACACAGGGGGACATGTACAGAATCAGAAACAGATACACAGAGACACGTACAGACACACAGAGACATGTACAGACACAGAAACAGACAGACACAGAGGAAGACATATACAGACAGAGAAACACATCGACCACAGAGACATGTACAGACACAGAAACAGACTGACACATGGTGACATGTACAGACACACACACACAGACATGTATGGACACATAAACAGACAGATACACCGGGACATGTACAGACAAAGAAACAGACACACACAGTGACATGTACAGACACAGACACACCACACACACACACACATGTACAGCCACAGAAACAGACAGACAATGAGAGACAATTACAGACACAGAAACAGACAGAGACAGGGAGGCATGTACAGACACAGCAACAGACAGATACAGATAGACATATACAGACGTAGAAACAGACCGACCACAGAGACATATAGAGACACAGAAACATACACAGTGAGACATGTACAGACACAGAAACAGACACGCAGAGAGATGTATAGACACAGAAATAGATAGAGACAAAGAGGGACATGTACAGAGAGAAACAGATACACAGAGACATATATAGACACATAGAGACATGTACAGAACCAGACACAGTGAGACAGGTACAGACACAGAAACAGACAGACACACAGCGACATGTACAGACACAGAAACACACACACACAACGACATGTACAGACACAGAAACAGACAGACAGAAACATGTACAGACACAGAAAAAGACCAACACATGATGACATGTACAGACACACTCACATAGACATGTATGGACGCAGAAACAGACAGACACACAGGGACATGTACAGACACATAAACAAACACACACAGAGACACATGCACATACACAGAAACAGACAGACACAGAGACATGTACAAACACAGAAACAGACAGACACAGGGAGACACGTACAGACACAGACAGAGAAACAGAGACATATACAGGCACAGAAACAGAACCAGACATGTACAGACACAGAAACTGACATATACACACGGACATGTACAGAAACACAAACAGACAGACACAGAAAGACATATGCAGGCACAGAAATAGACTGACAAAGTGACATGTACAGACACAGAAACAGACAGAGTGAGATATGTACAAACACAGAAACAGACAGACACAGGGAGACACGTACAGACACAGACAGAGAAACAGAGACATATACAGGCACAGAAACAGAACCAGACATGTACAGACACAGAAACTGACATACACACACGGACATGTACAGAAACACAAACAGACAGACACAGAAAGACATATGCAGGCACAGAAATAGACTGACAAAGTGACATTTACAGACACAGAATCAGACTGTCACAGAAACACACGTACAGACATAGAATCATCCAGACAGAAAGAGACATGTACAGACACAGAAGCAGACAGACACAGAGAGACATGTACAGAAACAGACAGGCACACAGACATATGTACAGACGCAGAAATAGACAGACACAGAGATTAGGACAGACACTGATGATCTGCATCCCAGAGTACTAAAAGAGGTAGCCATGGAAATAGTGGATGCATTGGTTGTCATCTTCCAAAATTCTATCGATTATAGAACAGTACCTGCAGATTGGAGGGTGGCAAATGTAACCCCACTATTTAAAAAAGGGGGGAGAGAGAAAACGGGGAACTGCAGACCGATTAGCCTGACATCAGTAGGAGGGAAAATGCTTGAGTCTATTATAAAGGATGTGATAATGGGACACTTAGATAATATCAACGGGATTAAACAAAGTCAACATGGATTTATGAAAGGAAAATCATGTTTGACAAACCTACTGGAGATTTTTGGGATGTACTGATAGAATAGATAAGGGAGAACCAGTGGATGGAGTATATTTGGATTTTCAGAAGGCCTTTGATAAAGTCCCACATAAGATTAAAGCACATAGGATTGGGGGTAATAAGAACATAAGAACATAAGAAATAGGAACAGGAGTAGGCCATAAGACCCCTCGAGCCTGCTCAGCCATTCAATAAGACCATGGCTGATCCGATCATGGACTCAGGTCCACTTCCCTGCCCGCTCCCCATAACCCCTTATCCCCTTATCGTTTAATAAACTGTCTATTTCTGTATTAAATTTATTCAATGTCCCAGCTTCCACAGCTCGCTAAGGCAGCGAATTCCACAGATCCACCACCCTCTGAGAGAAGAAATTTCTCCTCATCTCAGTTTTAAATGGGTGGCCCCTTATTCTAAGATCATGCCCTCTAGTTCTAGACTCCCCCATCAGTGGAAGCATCCTCTCTGCATCCACCTTGTCAAGCCCCCTCATAATCTTATACATGTATTGGCATGGATTGAAAATTGGTTAACTGACAGGAAACAGAGAGTAGGAATAAACGGGTCTTTTTCGGGGTGGCGGGCAGTGACTAGTGGGGTATCACAGGGATCAGTGCTTGGGCCCCAGCTATTCACAATATATAGAAATGATTTGGATGAGGGAACTAAATGTAATATTTCCAAGTTTGCTGACGACACAAAACTAGGTGGGGTTGTGAGTTGTGAGGAGGATGCAAAGACCCTGCAAGGCGATTTAGATAGGCTGAGTGAGTGGGCAAACACAAGGCAGATGCAGTATAATGTGGATAAATGTGAAGTTATCCACTTTGATAGGAAAAACATAAGGACAAAGTATTATTTAATTGGTGATGGCTTGGGAAGTGTCGATGTACAGAGGGACCTGGGTGTCCTTGTATACCACTCATTGAAAGCAAACATACAGGTGCAGCAAGCAGTTCGGAAGGCAAATGGTATGTGGCCTTCATTGCAAGAGGATTTGAGTACAGGAGCAAGGATGTCTTACTACAGTTATACAGGGCCTTGGTGGGACCACACCTGGAGTACTGTGTGCAGTTTTGGTCTCCTTACCTAAGAAAGGATATACTTGCCATAGAGAGAGTGCAGCGAAGGTTCACCAGGCTGATTCCTGGGATGGCAGGACTGTTGTATGAGGAGAGATTGGGTCGACTAGGCCTGTATTCACTCGAGTTTAGAAGAATGAGAGGGGGTCTCATTGAAATTCTGACTGGGTTGGATAGACTGGATGCGGGGAGGATGTTTCCCCTGGCTGCGAAATCTAGAACAAGGGATCACAGTCTCAGGATACGTGTAAGAAATTTAGGATCGAGATGAGGAGAAATGTTTTCAGTCAGAGGGTGGTGAACCTGTGGAATTCTCTACCACAGAAGGCTGTGGAGGCCAAGTCACTGAATATATTTAAGAGGGAGATAGATAGATTTCTAGACACAAAAGGCATCAAGGGGTATGGGGAGAAAGTGGGAATATGGTGTTGAGATAGAGGATCAGCCATGATCATATTGAATGGCGGTGCAGGTTCGAAGGGCCGAATGGCCTACTACTACTCCTATTTTCTATGTTTCTATGTTTCTAGAAACAGACACATGTACAGACACAAAATCAGACAGACACAGAGACATGTACAGACACAGAAACAGGCAGACTGAGAGACATGTACAGACACAGAAACAGACAGACACAGAGATGTACAGACACAGAAAGACATGTACAGACACAGAAACAGGCAGACGCAGAGAGACATGTACAGACACAGAAACAGGCAGACTGAAAGACATGTACAGACAGAAACAGACACACAGAGACATGTACAGACAGAGAAACAGACAGACACACAGAGACATTTACAGACACAGAAACAGATAGACACAGAGACATATACAGAGATGGAAGCAGACAGACAGAGACACATGTACAGACACAGAAACAGACAGACGGAGACAGGTACAGACACAGAAACAGAAAGACACAGGGTGACGTGTACAGACAGAGAAACAAACAGGCACAGAGACATGTATAGAAACAGATACGACAGACAGGGACATGTACAGACACAAAACCAGAGGGACACAGAGTGACATGTACAGACACAGAAACAGACACACAGACAGAGACAAGTACAGACACAGAAACAGACACATGTACAGACATAGAAACAGACATACAACACAGACATGTACAGATGGGGGAAGGGATTGACTGGTGATTGGTAAGCAGTTTTTCTTTTTCTTTTTCTTTTTCTTTTCCATATCAGTAAGTAACATTTAGCATTGTTGCTGCCAATTTAAGGGTTAAGTCATGGCAGGACAGCTCGGACACGTGTTATGCTCCTTCTGTACTATGTGGGAAGTCAGGGACGCTTCTGTTGTCCCTGACGACTACATGTGCGGGAAGTGCATCCGCCTGCAGCTCCTGACGGACTGCGTTGTGGCCCTAGAGCTGCGGGTGGATTCACTCTGGAGCATCCACGATGCTGAGAATGATGTGAATAGCACGTTTAGCGAGTTGGTCTTACCGCAGGTAAAGGGTCCACAGCCAGATAGGGATTGGGTGACCAAAAGGAAGAGCAGTGCAAGAAAGGTAGTGCAGGTGTCCCCTGCGGTCATCCCCCTGCAAAACAGATACACCACTTTGGGTACTGTTGAGGGGGATGATTGATCAGGGGAGGGCAGCAGCAGCCAAGTTCATAGCACCGAGGGTGGCTCTGCTGCACAGGAGGGCAGGAAAAAGAGTGGGAGAGCGATAGTGATAGGGGATTCTATTGTAAGGGGAATAGATAGGCGTTTCTGTGGCCACAACCGAGACTCCAGGATGGTATGTTGCCTCCCTGGTGCAAGGGTCAAGGATGTCACGGAGCGGCTGCAGGGCATACTAAAATGGGAGAGAGAACAGCCAGATGTCGTGGTGCATATAGGTACCAACGATATAGGTAAAAAATGGGATGAGGTCCTACAAGACGAATTTAGGGAGCTAGGAGCTATATTAAAAAGTAGGACCTCAAAAGTACTAATCTCAGGATTGCTACCAGTGCCACATGCTAGTCAGAGTAGGAATCGCAGGATAGCTCAGATGAATATGTGGCTTGTGCAGAGGGGAGGGATTCAAATTCCTGGGACATTGGAACCAGTTCTGGGGGAGGTGGGACCAGTATAAACCGGGGCAGGACCGGAACCAATGTCCTAGGGGGAGTGTTTGTTAGTGCTGTTGGGAAGGAGTGAAACTAATATGGCAGGAGGATGGGAACCTATGCAGGGAGACAGAGGGAAGTAGAATGGGGGCATAAGCAAAAGATAGAAAGAAGAAAAGTAAAAGTAGAAGGCAGAGAAACCTAAAGCAAAAAGCAAAAAGGGCCACATTACACCAAAATTCTAAAAGGGCAAAAAGACAAGCCTGGTATTCCGTAGCTCCACCCATACTGATTCCACATCATCCAAGCTAATGTCCTTTCTTACTATTGCATTAATTTCCTCTTTAACCATTAATGACACCCCACCTCCTTTTCCTTTCTGTCTATCCTTCCTAAATGTTGAATATTGGGTTAGAAAGACAAGCCTGAAGGCCCTGTGCCTCAATGCAAGGAGTATTCAGAATAAGGTGGATGAATTAACTGCGCAGATAGCAACATTTAGGAAGGATAGATATTCAACATTTAGGAAGGATAAACAGAAAGGAAAAGGAGGCAGGGTGGCATTGCTGGTTAAAGAGGAAATTAATGCAATAGTAAGAAAAGACATTAGCTTGGATGATGTGGAATTGGTATGGGTGGAGCTACAGAATACCAAGGGGCAGAAAATGCTAGTGGGAGTTGTGTACAGACCACCAAACAGTAGTAGTGAGGTTGGGGACAGCATCAAACAAGAAATTAGGGATGCATGCAATAAAGGTACAGCAGTTATCATGGATGACTTTAATCTACATATTGATTGGGCTAACCAAACTGGTAGCAATGCGGTGGAGGAGGATTTCCTGGAGTGTTTAGGGATGGTTTTCTAGACCAATATGTCGAGGAACCAACTAGGGAGCTGGCCATCCTAGACTGGGTGATGTGTAATATGAAAGGACTAATTAGCAATCTTGTTGTGCAAGGCCCCTTGGGGAATAGTGACCATAATATGGTAGAATTCTTTATTAAGATGGAGAGTGACAGAGTTAATTGAGAAACTAGGGTCCTAAACTTAGGTAAAGGTAACTTAGATGGTTTGAGGCATGAATTGGCTAGAGTAGACTGGCAAATGATACTTAAAGGGTTGACGGTGGATAGGCAATAGCAAACATTTAAGGATCACATGGATGAACTTCAGCAATTGTACATCCCTGCCTGGAGTAAAAATAAAACGGGGAAGGTGGCTCAACCGTGGCTAACAAGGGAAATTAAGCATAGTGTTAAATCCAAGGAAGAGGCATATAAATTGGCCACAGAAAGCAACAAATCTGAGGACTGGGAGAAATTTAGAGTTCAGCAAAAGAGGATAAAGGGTTTAATTAAGAGGGGGAAAATAGAGTACGAGAAGAAGCTTGCCAGGAACATAAAAACTGACTGAAAAAGCTTCTATAGATATGTGAAGAGAAAAAGATTCGTGAAGACAAATGTAGGACCCTTGCAGTCGGATTCAGGTGAATTTATAATGGGGAACAAAGAAATGGCAGACCAATTGAACATATACTTTGGTTCTGTCTTCACAAAGGAAGACACAAATAAGCTTCCGGAAGTATTAGGGGACCGAGGGTCTAGTGAGAAGGAGGAACTGAAGGATATCCTTATTAGGCGGGAAATTGTGTTAAGGAAATTGATGGGATTAAAGGCCGATAAATCCCCAGGGATAGTCTGCATCCCAGAGTACTTAAGGAAGTGGCCCGAGAAATAGTGGATGCATTGGGGATCATTTTCCAACAGTCTATCAACTCTGGATCAGTTCCCATCGACTAGAAAGTAGCTAATGTAACACCATTTTTTAAAAAGGCAGGGAGAGAGAAAACGGGTAATTATAGACTGGTTAGCCTGACATAAGTAGTGGGGAAAATGTTGGAATCAATTATTAAGGATGAAAGCAGTGACAGGATCAGTCCAAGTTAGCATGAATTTATGAAGGAAAAATCATGCTTGACAAATCTTCTGGAATTTTTTGAGGATGTAACTAGCAGAGTGGACAAGGGAGAACCAGTGGATGTGGTGTATTTGGACTTTCAAAAGGCTTTTGACAAGGTCCCACACAAGAGATTGGTATGCAAAATCAAAGCACATGGTATTGGGGTAATATACTGACGTGGATAGAGAACTGGTTGGCAGACAGGAAGCAGAGCGTCTGGATAAACGGATCCTTTTCAGAATGGCAGGCAGTGACTAGTGGAGTGCCGCAGGGCTCAGTGCTGGGACCCCTGCTCTTTGATTTGGATGAAGGAATTGAGTGTAATATCTCCAAGTTTGCAGACGACACTAAACTGGGTGGCGGTGTGAGCTGTGAGGGGGACGTTAGGAGGCTGCAGGGTGAATTGGACAGGTTAGGTGAGTGGGCAAATGCATGGCAGATGCAGTATAATGTGGATAAATGTGAGGTTATCCACTTTGGGGGCAAAAACGCAAAGACAGAATATTATCTGAATGGCGGCAGATTAGGAAAAGGGGAGGTGCAATGAGACCTGGGTGTCATGGTTCATCAGTCATTGAAAGTTGGCATACAGGTACAGCAGGCGGTGAAGAAGGCAAATGGTATGTTGGTCTTCATGGCGAGGGGATTTGAGTATAGGAACAGGGAGGTCTTACTGCAGTTGTACAGAGCCTTGGTGAGGCCTCACCTGGAATATTGTGTTCAGTTTTGGTCTCCTAATCTGAAGAAGAATGTTCTTGCTATTGAGGGAGTGCAGCGAAGGTTCACCAGACTGATTCCCGGGATGGCAGGACTGACATATGAGGATCAACTGGGCCTTGATACATTGGAGTTTAGAGGATGAGAGGGGACCTCATAGAAACGTATAAGATTCTGACGGGACTGGACAGGTTAGATGCAGGTAGATTGTTCCCGATGTTGGGGAAGTCCAGAACCAGGGGACACAGTCTTAGGATAAGGGGTAGGCCATTTAGGACTGAGATGAGGAGAAACTTCTTCACTCAGAGAGTTGTTAACCTGTGGAATTCCCTGCCGCAGAGAGTTGTTGATGCCAGTTAATTGGATATATTCAAGAGGGAGTTAGATATGGCCCTTCTGGCTAAAGAGATCAAGGGGTATGGAGAGAAAGCAGTAAAGGGGTACTGAGGGAATGATCAGCCATGATCTTATTGAATGGCGGTGCAGGCTCGAAGGGCTGAGTGGCCTACTCCTGCACCTATTTTCTATGTTTCTATATTTCTATACAGAAACAGATGGACGCAGAGACAGGTTCAGATACAGAAACAGACAGAGACTTGTACAGACATAGAAACAGGCACACACACAGACATGTACAGACGAAATAGAATGACAGACAGACAGAGAGAGACATGTACAGACACTGAAGCAGACAGACAGAGAGAGACATGTCATCATCATAGGCAATCCCTCGGAATCGAGGAAGACTTGCTTCCACTCTAAAAATGAGTCCTTAGGTGGCTGAACAGTCAAATACGAGAACCACAGTCCCTGTCACAGATGGGACAGATAGTCGTTGACAGAAAGAGTGGGCAGGGAGCCTGGTTTGCCATACACTCTTTCCGCTGCCGACACCTGATTTCTGCATGCTCTTGGCGACGAGACTCGAGGTGCTCAGCGCCCTCCCGGATGCACTTCCTTCACTTAGGGCGGTCTTTGGCCATGGACTCCCAGGTGTCAGTGGGGATGTTGCACTTTATCAGGGAGGCTTTGAGGGTGTCCTTGAAATGTTCCCTCTGCCCACCTTTGGCTCGCTTGCCGGGAAGATGTTCCGAGTAGAGCGCTTGCTTTGGAAGCCTCGTGTGTGACATGCGAACTATGTGGCCTGCCCAGCGGAGCTGGTCGAATGTGGTCAGTGCTTCAATGCTGGGGATGTTGGCCTGTTCGAGGACGCTAAAGTTGGTGTATCTGTCCTCCCAGGGGATTTGCAAGATCTTGTCGAGACATTGTTAGTGGTATTTCTCCAGCGATTTGAGGCGTCTACTGTATATGGTCCATGTCTCTGAGCCATACAGGAGGGAGGGTATCACTACAGTCCTGCAGACCATAAGCTTGGTACCAGATTTAAGGGCCTGATCTTTGAGCACTCTCTTCCTAAGGCGGCCGAAGGCTGCGCTTGCGATCTGGAGGCGGTGCTGAATCTCGTTGTTGATATCTGCCCTTGCTGATAATAGGCTCCTGTGGTGTGGAAAGTGGTCCACGTTGTCCAGGGCCATGTCATGGATCTTGATGACTGGGGGGCAGTGCTGTGCGGTGGGGCCAGGTTGGTGGAGGACCTTTGTCTTACGGATGTTTAGTGTAAGGCCCATGCTTTCGTACGCCTCAGTGAAGATGCTGACTATGACTTGGAGTTCAGTCACAGGCAGACACACAGAGACATGTGCAGACACAGAAACAGACAGACACAGAGACATGTACAGACACAGAAACAGACAGAAACAGAGAGACATGTACAGACACAGAAACAGACAGACACAGAGAGAGACATGGACAGACACAGAAAAGATTGATGCATAGTGACATGTACAGAGACAGAAACAGACACACACCGAGAGACATGTACAGACACAGAAACAGACAGACAGAAAATGACATGTACAGACACAGAAACAGACAGACACAGAGAGACATGTACAGAGACAGAAACAGACACACACAGAGAGGCATGTACAGATAGAAAAACAGACAGACGCAGAGACATGTGCAAACATAGAAACAGACTGACACACAGGGACATGGAGAGACACAGAAATAGACAGACCACAGAGACATTTACAGACACAGAAACAGACAGACGCAGAGACATGTACAAACACAGAAACAGACTGACACACAGGGACATGGAGAGACACAGAAATAGACAGACCACAGAGAGGCATGTACAGACAGAGAAACAGACACACAGGGACATGTACAGATATTGAAATGGACAAACATACAGTGACATGTACAGACACAGATGGACACAAAGTGACATGTACAGACACGTAAACAGACACACACACAGAGACATGCACAGACTTAGGCTTAGAAATTGCATAGTGCCCCGTCTTGGGCGATAACTTTTGCGGGAGCACAGAGGTATCGCTGGTCGCTGCACAATTCCAGCGGTCGGGAACTTCTGGTTTGGCGCCCCAGGAGGGAAGTGCCGCACTAAATCAAGTGCTACCACTTCCCTCGGAGAGCTCAGCGGAGCGAGAGGGGCGATAGTGGCAGAGCGCTGCTCAGTGTCCCGTGCAACACTGCCGGATCCACAGGCTCCTTCCCTGCCTTACAGGGAAGGGCCTTCGCTGCGGTGATTTCAAGGTAAGGCTGGGAATGGTGGGCGACTGCACCTGCCATCCACGAGGAGCAGCACCAAGAGCGCAGGGCTGTTCAATCGCGGGATGAGAAACATTCAAAAAAACAGCTCACAGGGTTCAGAATAAAATGTTGGCCTACCCGACCACCCACTGCCTTTAATTAGTGCTCCCCAAGCAGCGGCCGACCGAGGTGACCACGCCTCCTGCAGCTGCCGTTGTTGACGCCCGGCGATGCTGCAGGGGGTCGGGAGCGAATATCACATCTGGGGCGGTAACGGGGGCGCTGTGCACCGGATGACATCCCGATCTCCGTGGCGCAGGGGAGCAAGGTGGTGAGGTGTAGCACCAGTGCTAACCGGCCGTGCACGTTCGCGGGCGTCGGTAAGCCGGTAGTGCCCCATTATCGCCCCTCGGAGCTGCTCACGGGAGGCACAGAGGAGACCAATTTCTTCCGCCATAGGAGCAGACTGACACAGAGAGACATGTACAGACCATAGATACACAAAGGCAGACACTGACACAGAGACAGACATTGTGGAGAAACACAGAAAGACACAGACGGAGAACTACATGCATGTAGAAACAGAACCACAAGTGGAGAGATACAGATCAAAACAGTGAGACACATATGTAGATAAATACACAGACTTAGAAACAGACATTGACACACATAACATCACACAAACATAGGAACAGGAGTAGAAACAGTCACATGCACACACACACACACACATACAGTGAAATATACAGACATAGAAACAGATATTGACCCAAATAAAGTCAATGAAAGGCATAGCAACAGATACACAAACACACACACACACACACACACACACACACACACACAGAGTGAAATACACAGACTTAGAAACAGACAGACACACACGTAGAAAAAAACAAAGACATAGAAACGGCCACAGATACACAGACACATACAAAGAGATAGAAACAGAAATACTCAGAAAGTCATGCATAAACACAGATCCTAAAACAGAGAGACACTAAAACAGAGGCAGGCACAGAGACAGACACTAACACAGAGACAGAAACAGAGACAGACACAGACACTAACACAGACACTAACACAGAGACAGACACAGAGACAGACACAGAGACAGAGACAGAGACAGAGACAGACACTGACACAGAGACAGAGACAGACACAGAGACAGACACTAACACAGACACAGAGACAGACACTAACACAGAGACAGACACAGAGACAGACACAGAGACAGACACTAACACAAACAAACACTAACACAGACACTGACACAGAGACAGACACTAACACAGACACTAACACAGAGACAGACACTAACACAGACACTAACACAGACACTAACACAGACACAGAGACAGACACAGAGACAGACACTGACACTAACACAGAGACAGACACTAACACAGACACTAACACAGAGACGGACACTAACACAGAGACAGACACAGAGACAGACACAGAGACAGACACTAACACAGAGACAGACACTAACACAGACACTAACACAGAGACGGACACTAACACAGAGACAGACACTAACACAGAGACAGACACAGAGACAGACACAGAGACAGACACTAACACAGAGACAGAAACAGAGACAGACACTAACACAGACACTAACACAGACACTAACACAGAGACAGACACTAACACAGACACTAACACAGACACTAACACAGACACTAACACAGACACAGAAACAGAGACAGACACAGAGACAGACACAGAGACAGACACTAAGACAGAGACAGACACTAACACAGACACTAACACAGAGACAGACACTAACACAGAGACAGATACTGAGACAGAGACAGAGACAGAGACATACACTAACACAGAGACATAGACAGACACAGACACAGAGCCAGAGACAGAGACAGACACTGACACTAACACAGAGACAGTGGATAGTCAAGGGGCTATAGGGGGGAGGAACGTAACACAATCACAATTACTAAGGAGGTGGTGTTCAATAAGATAATGGGACTAAAGGCAGATAAATCCCCTGGACACGATGGTTTACATCCGAGGGTCTTAAGAGAAGTTAGGGCAGGGATAGTGGATGCATTGGTTGTAATTGAACCCAGGGGTGATGGGTGAGCGGGACTTGTTGCGAGTTAGGACACGGGCAGCCGAGTTCTGGATCGCCTCTAATTTATGCAGCGTGGAAATGGGAGGCCAGCCAGGAATGTGTTGGAAGAGTCAAGTCTGGAGGTAACAAAGGCGAGGATGAGCTGAGGCAAGGGGCGGAGACGGGCGATGTTTCGGAGGCGGAAATAGGTGGTCTTGGTGATGGAGTGGATATGTGGTCGGAAGCTCAGCTCTGGCTCATATAGGACGCCGAGGTTGCGAAGGGTCTGGTTCAGGCTCAGACAGTGGTCTGGGAGCGGGTTGGAATTGGTGGTGAGGGAACGGACATGTGCACAGACAGAGACTTACACAATACAAACACGCACACAGAGATACACACGCACACAGAGACGGGGACACTTAAACACACCTAACATACACAATGTAAACACGCGCACAGCGATGCACACACACACACACACACACACACACACACACACGAACAGACACTGAAAGAGTACTCCTACACAAAGGCCCACCGACACAGATAAACCCACAGATCGCAACCCGTGTACTAACTTTCCGTCTGAGAGATTGATGCCTCCAAAGATGGGGTAGTCCTCGGGTGCAGGTTTGCCGCTGTGGTCCTCGTACAGGAAGACCGGCGAGCGTCCCAGCTCCACGCCCACCTGCTGCATGCCTTGGTCACTGTAGATGGAGAGCAGGAAAGCCTGGGTCCCGGCCTTCGGCCTCACCAACGCCATGATGGAGAAGTCCTCGGGGAACCTCGAGACTGTGGGGATGAGAGAAGAGACAACGGGCATCACAGGGCGCTCATCGATCAGGGGAAAGAGGAGCTCGGGGACCAGAGCCAAGGGAGGGCAGTGACCCGGGGTGGGGGGGATCAGTGACCCGGGGGGGGGGGGGGGGGGTCAGTGACCCGGGGGGGTCAATGACCCAGGGGGGGGGAGGGGGTCAGTGACCTGGGGGGGGGGGGGTCAGTGACCCGGGGGGGGAGGGGGTCAGTGACCTGGGGGGGGGGGGGGTCAGTGACCCAGTGTGGGGGAGGGGGTCAGTGACCCGGGGGGAGAGGGGGTCAGTGACCCAGGAGGAGGGGGTCAGTGACCCAGGAGGAGAGGGTCAGTGACCCGGGGGGAGGGGGTCAGTGATCCAGGGCCAAAGGTCAGTGACCCAGAGCCGAGGGGGGTCAGTGACCCGGGGGGGGAGGGGGTCAGTGACCCAGGGCCAAAGATCAGTGACCCAGGGCCAAAGGTCAGTGACCCAGGGCCAAGGGGGGCCGGGGGAAGTGCACTGACCCATCGCCTGGTAAAACGACCCACGGTTATAACAAGTCCAACAAACTCTACTCAGCTCCTGCAGAACACGTAGCAACACATGCACGTAGCATATATAAAAGGAGGGAAGTCCTGCTACAACTGTACAGGGTATTGGTGAGACCATGCCTAGAGTACTGTGTACAGTTTTGGTCTCCGTGTTTAACGAAGGATATGCTTGTATTGGAGGCAGTTCAGAGAAGGTTCACTCGGCTGATTCCTGAAATGAAGAGGATGACTTATGAGGAAAGGTTGAGCAGGTTGGGCCTGTACCTATTGGAGTTTAGAAGAATGAGAGGTGATCTTATTGAAACATTTAAGATTCTGAGGGGGCTTGACAGGGTAGATGCTGAGAGGATGTTTCCCCTCGTGAGGGAATCTAGAACTAGGGGGTATAGTTTCAGAATAAGGGGTCGCCCATTTAAAGCAGAAATGAGGAGGAATTTCTTCTCTCAGAGGGTTGTGAATCTGTGGAATTCTCTGTCCCAGAGAGCTGTGGAGGCTGGGTCACTCGATATATTTAAGACAGAGATAGATAGATTTTTGAGCGATAAGGGAGTGAAGGGTTATGAGGAGCGGGCAGGGAAGTGGAGTTGAGGCCAAGATCAGATCAGCCATGATCTTATTAAATGGTGGAGCAGGCTCGAGGGGCCAAATGGCCTACTCCTGCTCCTATTTCTTATGTGAAGTAACACACATGTCTATTGTAGGCCTATTTATTGTTTCAATTGGGGCTCCTCAAGTGCAACAGAACGTTTTCCAATCAAAGACAGCAAGGGTGAGTTTCAGGCCCTCCACAGGAAGTTGCCCCAGGTACTGACATTGGCCGTGGGTCAGCAGTTTACGGTCTCTGGTTGGTGATGTCACAATGCAGCTGCCAATCACCATGCGGCCGTCACTGGCTCATACGCATATATTAGTATCCTCCAATCGTAAGCCAATGTCACGCTGCATGGCTCCTCCTCCCCTGCACGCGGCATCTGACCTCCCTTCCCCACCCCCAAAATTCCACACCGCCCGTTTCACACACTCCGCAGAGCTCCCCTCCCCCCCAAATTCCACACTGCCCGTTTCACACACTCCGCAGAGCTCCCCTCCCCCCCAAATTCCACACCGCCCGTTTCACACACTCCGCAGAGCTCCCCTCCCCCCCAAATTCCACACCGCCCGTTTCACACACTCCGCAGAGCTCCCCTCCCCCCCAAATTCCACACCGCCTGTTTCACACACTCCGCAGATCTCCCCTCCCCTCCCAAATTCCACACCGCCCGTTTCACACACTCCGCAGAGCTCCCCTCCCCTCCCAAATTCCACACCGCCCGTTTCACACACTCCGCAGAGCTCCCCTCCCCTCCCAAATTCCACACCGCCCGTTTCACACACTCCGCAGAGCTCCCCGACCCACTCCTCCCCCCGTTCTGCTCACCCACTTCTTACCTGGGAACAGTTGTTTGGTGGGGGCGCTGATTTGAGCCTTTTTGGATATTCTGTAAGCCACATCTGAGCTGGATACGGATTTCCTTTTGGGACAGAAGCCTGTAACTTTCCGTACTCCTTCCGGTAACGTATTAAACTGCAACACTCGTAAAACGTCCACGGGGTCGGCTGGAGGGAGAACAGAGAGGAGGGCATTCAGTGCTGCGGTCAAACGGGACCAAAGGATGTTCGCCGTGAGGCCTGCCGACCTAACTGCGGCGGTCAGAAACCCTCTCATCGACCGACCCCCGCCCAGCCCTCAATCCCCTTGGGCTAGAGATTCCACTTGCCTGTCCGGCCTTTGAAACTGGGCTTGGGCGATCAGACGTAAGGTGAACCTCTAGCCCTCTCCCACACCTCGTCTCCCCAGGTTGTCTCTTGGTCTCACCTAGCTTCCTTGGTGGCCCCCCCACTGGACCCTACTGCAAAACTGCCACCCTCCCCAATGACTGGAAGGCCCCAGCTGACTCCCCTTCTTATGCCTGACTCCCTGCACCCCACCCCCACCCACCTCACCCCCTCACCCCTTGAAAGCCCCGCAGAACCTCTCCACCTCCAGAGCAGGCACTGCTAAACCCTTCAGGGTTGTCTGAGAATTGAAGATTAGTCTCCCGGTTCCCCGCTGTGAGTAAAACCTCAGGTATAAAAAAGCATCTGGCAATTTCCAAAGGATCTGTGTGTTTGCTTGCATCTTCTCTGAGCACCAGTTATAAATGATATGAGCAACTAAAAAAGAGGCTGTTTCACTGTTAGTCCAGGGTCATCCAATCGGGTAACAAAAGAGGCCGGTCGCTTTCTGATTGGCCGGGGGAAGAATGATGGCACGAGGATGGCCAATGGCGGGACCACAACAACAACTTGTGTTTATATAGCGCCTTTAACCTAGTGAACCGTCCCAAGGCGCTGCACAGGAGTGTTATGAGATTTAAAATTTGACACCGAGCCGCACAAGTAGAAATTAGCGCAGGAGACCAAAAGCTTGGTCAAAGAGGTACATTTAAAGGAACGTCTTGAAAGAGGAAAGAGGGATAGAGAGGTGGAGAGGTTTAGGCAGGGAGTTCCAGAGCTTGGGGCGCAGGCAACAGAAGGCACGGCCACCGATGGTTGAGCGATTATAATCAGGGAGGCTCAGGAGGGCAGAATTAGAGGAGCGCAGATATCTCGGGGGGTTGTGGGGCTGGAGGAGATTACAGAGGGAGGGGTGAAGGCATGGAGGGGTTTGTAAACAAGGATGTGAATTTTGAAATCGTGACATTGCTTAACCGGGAGCCAATGTAGGTCAGCGATGGGTGAGCGGGATTTGGTGCGAGTTAGGACACGGCAGCCGGGTTTTGGATCACCTCTAGTTTACGTAGGGTAGAATTTGGGTGACCAGCCAGAAGTGCGCTGGAATAGTCAAGTCTGGAGGTAACAAATGCACAGTTAAGGGCTTCAGCAGTGGATGAGCTGAGGCAAGGGGCGGAGATTGGTGAAGTTACGGAGGTGGAAATAAGCGGTCTTAGTTATGCTGCACATTTCAGGGACAATCCCAGTACACAAGGGGTTAAATCACTCACTGTGACACACACCCAGTGCACAAGAGGTTAAATCACTCGCCATGACACACACCCAGTACACAAGGGGTTAACCTGCTCACTGTAAGTCATTCCCAGTGCACAAGGGGTTAAATCACTCACTGTGACACATTCCCAGCACACAAGGGGTTAAATCACACTGTGACACTCTCCCAGTGTACAGGGGGTTAGACTGCTCACTGTGACACACTCCCAGTGCATAGGGGGTTAAACTTCTCACTGACACATTCGCAGTGCACAGAGGGTTAAACTTCTCACTGTGACACATTCCCCCCCCCCCCAGTACACAGGAGGTTAAATCACTCACTGTGACACATTTCTCGTGCACCGGGGGTTAAACTGCTCACTGTGACACACTCCCGGTGCACAGGGGGTTAAATCACTCACTGTGACACATTCCCAGTACACAGGGGATTAAACTGCTCATTGTGACACATTTCCAGTGCACAGGGGGTTAAGTCACTCACTGTGACACATTCCCAGTACACAGGGGGTTAAACTGCTCACTGTGACACACTCCCGGTGCACAGGGGGTTAAATCACTCACTGTGACACATTCCCAGTACACAGTGGGTTAAACTGCTCATTGTGACACATTTCCAGTGCACCGGGGGTTAAACTGCTCACTGTGACACACTCCCGGTGCACAGGGGGTTAAATCACTCGCCGAGTCACATTTCCAGGACACAGGGGGTTAAATCACTCACCGTGACCCATTCCCAGTACACAGGGGGTTAAATCACTCACTGTGACACATTCCCAGTACACAGGGGGTTAAACTGCTCACTGTGTCACCCCTCCAGTACACAGGGGTTTAAATCACTCCCAGTGCACAGGGGGTTAAATCACTCACTGTGACACATTCCCAGTACACAGGGGGTTAAATCACTCACCGTGACCCACTTCCAGTACACTGGGGGTTAAACTGCTCACTGTGACACCCTCCCGGTGCACAGGAAGTTAAACAGCTCACTGTCAGACATCACAGTTGTGGTTGCAACTACCGCTTCTAATTCATCTGAAGTCGGTTTAGAATTAAAGTAATTAACTTCAAGTCTGAGATTTCAGTAAAATATGTAAATATAAAGGTCGCCTGACCCCTCAATGACCCAGGAGTGGCGCAGGAACTAGCTGCTGTGCCTTTAAGTGGATGCCCAGAGTTACGCCCAGCTTTACTTTAGCAGCGGGATATTCCACTTTGAGTTCAAGTCTTGGCTCATTGTTCTTTTGGCAGCACCAACCCCAATCCTGACAACTTGTATTTACATCGCGCCTTTAATGTACTAAAACATCCCAAGGCACGTCACAGGAGCGATTATTAAACACAATTTGACACCCAGCCACTAAAGCAGATATTAGCGCAGGTGACCAAAAGGGTCACAGAGGTAGGTTTTAAGGAATGTCTTAAAGGAGGAAGGAAAGGTAGAGAGGTGGAGAGGTTTAGGGAGGGAGTTCCAGAGCTTGGGGCCCAGGCAGCAGAAGGCACGGCCACCGATGGTTGAGCGATTATAATCAGGGAAGCGTAAGAGGCCATAATTAGAGGAGCGCAGACATCTCGGGGGGTTGTGGGGCTGGAGGAGATTACAGAGATAGGGAGGGGCGAGGTCATGGAGGGATTTGAACACAAGGATGAGAATTTTGAAATTGAGGCGTTGCTTAACCGGGAGCCAATGTAGGTCAGCGAGCACAGGGGGTGATGGGTGAGCGGGACTTAGTGCGGGTTAGGGTACGGGCTGCCGAGTTTAGGATGATCTCAAGTTCACGGATGGTGGAACTAGGGTTGCCAATTCTGGTTGGCCCTATTCCTGGAGGTTTTGAAGACCTCTGGCTTCCAACCGCCCCATACCGCCCCCCCAGGCTCCTGCCATTGGTGGCCTGACATGTCCACCTTGCCTTCCCAGCCAATTGGAAAGCGAACAGGCTCTTCATTACCCGATTGGCTTATTCCTGACTGCCCGTCAAACGGACTTTCTTCCCCCAATCTCCAAAATGTAATTACTAAATAAAGGAGGAGAACAAAACATCAATGATGATGGTGTTTCTCCCGGATTGCAGTGACCTGGAGATTAGACTTCGATTCCTGGAATCTCCAGGGTAATCCTGGAGGGTTGGCGACTGTAATGTAAGCACCGGTGAGGAATGCTCACAAGTTGGTCGAGCTGTTGCATCGTGAGTGGCTCGGCCCGTCACGTGATGTTCACAAGACTCAATAAAACCCCAGCCAGTCGGGTCTGGGTCATCCACGATGAGGCAGGTGGATGTGAGCCTGGTGGATGAACTGGTAATGTGTAGTGCTATTGTTAAACCTTTGTTAATAAACCAATTCATTCTCAATAGCAATGTGTTGCTATGAATTCTTAAGCAAAGAACCCATGAAGCAAATACATTACAGCGATGGTGGAAGGTTGCACAGGCCACCATCGGTCCTCTGGTGGACGAGTGAATGTGTCTCACCCACTCACACCCTGCCCCCCCAGGTGCCACCTAGTTCCACCAGTTCCACATTAAAATGTCCACACTTCTACTGCAGTCTGTCTGAGTTACATTCATCCCTCAACCCATGCCGCTCAAAGCAGATGGCCCGCTCTTTGCCCCATTGTTATTTGTGGGAGCTTGCTGTGCGCAGGCTGGCTGCCGCGTTTCCCTACACTGAGACACTTCAGAAGTAGAAACGGCAGAAGTACGCGACAGGCAGCGAAGCGCTCAGGGTGGCAAGCTTCGACCCAAACGGAGTCACTTTCTCTTTGTATCCCCCGTACTACAGAGCTAGAGATTGTGAGGCAGCCTCCTTGGTTTGTAGCCACAACCCGCTGGCTGTTTATTTGGGATCCTTTCCCTGTTTACATATTTGGGATTGTTATTTGACTGCAGCAGGCTGCTGCTGCCGCTGCTATTCATTCTAGACCCCTGCGGGTATCACAGCGGCTGCCAATGAGCTGAAATTGGCCCTCACCTCTGATATTTTACTCTAAACCGGCCAGATGCAGGGGAAAATAAAACTGCCAAAAGAAATAGATTAATTAAAAAAAACCTGCTTCCCTTTAAAACAAAACGATAGATTTTCTTTTTTAAACACACGACCCTTTCTTAAAAGACCCGGGCTGCCAGCGACCTAAACCAGCGACCTTAAACAGGGCGGCAGGCTGGCTGAGCTGGAGTAGCAGACGGCTAAGTTCAGTGGGTGAGTAACCCACTCAGTCCTCGACTGCCTCACTGGTATTGTTTGGTCTTCTGTCAGCTCTCTGGGAATCTTGCCCGGTAACTGAGTCACTGCCGCTTGGAGCCAGGCCCATCAGGCTCTGAGAACCACTGTTTCCTGACTAGGCCCGATGGAATGCCAGGCATTCCCTACCCTCTCCGTGCCAGCGGGCATTGCTGCACCAGACGGCTGGGTGTATCCAGTCCGGCAAGCTGCAATTTCTAGCATCCTCAGCAACACTTTCCCCCCCCAGATACATCAAGAAAAGAAAAATGGGACTTTTCTTAAAGAGGCGCCGTTTTTCCATTTATGAAAGATAAATTGGTTCTCAGGGCTCGGTCACAGAGCTGAATGGTCATTGGCTCACTCTCTCAGGGCTCGGTAGCCAATCAGAGAGCTGAATGGTCATTGGCTCTCGCTCTCTCAGGGCTCGGTAGCCAATCAGAAAGCTGAATGGTCATTGGCTCTCTCTCTCTCAGGGCTCGGTGGCCAATCAGAGAGCTGAATGGTCATTGGCTATCTTGCTCTCAGGGCTCGGGGGCCAATCAGAGAGCTGAATGGTTATTGTCTCGCTCTCTCAGGGCCCGGTATCCAACCAGAGAGCTGAATGGTCATTGGCTCTTGCTCTCTCAGGGCTCGGTATCCAATCAGAAAGCTGAATGGTCATTGGCTCTCTCTCTCAGGGCCCGGTATCCAATCAGAGAGCTGAATGGTCATTGGCTCTATCGCAGGGCTCAGTATCCAATCAGAGAGCAGGCTGTGTTTTCTGTCCCTTGCTGTTTTCTTGCAATCTGCCAGTCTCAGTCTTTCAGATAAGACGTTAAACCCTGTCTGCCCTCTCAGGTGGACGTAAAACATTCCACGGCCACTAATTCGAAGAAGAGCAAGGGAGTTAAACTCAGTGACCTGGGGCCTGTATTTATTCCTCAACCAACGTCACTGAATGATCACTAAATGATCTGGCTGTCACATTGCTGTGTGTGGGAGATTGCCGTTCGCAAATTGGTTGTGGCATTACCTACATTACAACAGTGACTACACTTCAAATAGTAATTCATTGGCTGTAAAGCACTTTGGAAAGAGCTGGGGCTGTGAAAAGTGCTTTACAAAAATACATATGTCTTTCTTTCTTTGATAGAACTTGAGTTACGGCTGATTTGATATAAATCTCTCTGACAGGAAACTTGCCACCTTAGCTGCACTAACTGAATTCAGAAAGGAAAGTTGCAGAGAGAGGGAGAGAGAGAGTGGACTGTGCCTTTAAGGGGATGGCTGGCCCGTGCTGTTAGGCTGTCTGCCCAATGACATCCAGCACTGTCAATCCATGCTCCAGACAGGCTGGAGGAGACACTGGGCCCAGGGCCCAGGGCAGGCCGACCCCAATCGTATGTGCGGTCCTGCGGGATTTAGAGCCAGGGCTGTTTCTCCTCTGCTTCACTGCCCCCTGCTGCCCAGCCCCGCTCTCCCGTCTCTCTGCCAAATCCCCCCACCCACCACTGAATCCCATCATCTGGCCTCACGGTTAGCCCCCACCTCCACCGAGTCCAGCTGTGCCTAACTTAGCCCAAGATGGTGCATGCCCTCTGACCTCTGACCCCCATATGTCGCTTTGTGCTTTTATTCATTCTGCCCCCAAACCCCCTCCCCCCCCCACCCCGGTTAACTTTCTCCCGCACCCGCCCCCCACACAAAAGGGGCTGACATACACTGGGCTCTAATCACACAGGCAGAAGACACCCTCTGTGGCTTCCTTAATGCATCCATGCTTCACCTGCATGCTTTAGATGGGAGCTTCGGCCGCCAGCTATTCAACTGTGGGGAGCATCGCGACCTGTACTCGTTCACTATCAGCGCAAATACACATTGCAGTTGGTAGGGTTTGGAGCTGGTGGAGTGATGAGGGGGTGCTGCACTGTCAGAGGGACAGTACTGAGGGAGTAAAGCACCATCAGAGGGGCAGTACTGAGGGAGTGCGGCACTGTCAGGGGGCAGTACTGAGGGAGTGCTGCACTGTCGGAGGGGCATACTGAGGGAGCGCTGCACTGTCAGAGGGGCAGTACTGAGGAAGTGCTGCACTGTCGGAGGGGCATACTGAGGGAGCGCTGCACTGTCGGAGAGGCAGTACTGAGGGAGCAGTGCACTGTGGGAGGGGCAGTACTGAGTGAGTGCTGCACTGTCAGAGGGGCAGTACTGAGTGAGTGCTGCACTGTCGGAGAGGCAGTACTGAGGGAGCAGTGCACTGTGGGAGGGGCAGTACTGAGGGAGCACTGCACTGTGGGAGGGGCAGTACTGAGGGAGCGCTGCACTGTCGGAGAGGCAGTACTGAGGGAGCAGTGCACTGTGGGAGGGGCAGTACTGAGTGAGTGCTGCACTGTGGGAGGGGCAGTACTGAGTGAGTGCTGCACTGTGGGAGGGGCAGTACTGAGGGAGTGCTGCACTGTCGGAGGGACAGTACTGAGGGAGTGCTGTACTGTCAGAGGGACAGTACTGAGGGAGTGCTGCACTGTCGGAGGGGCAGTACTGAGGGAGTACTGCACTATCGGAGGGGCAGTACTGAGGGAGCGCGACACTGTCGGAGGGGCAGTACTGAGGGAGTACTGCACTATCGGAGGGGCAGTACTGAGGGAGCGCGACACTGTCGGAGGGGCAGTACTGAGGGAGTGCTGCACTATCGGAGGGGCAGTACTGAGGGAGTGCTGCACTGTCGGAGGGGCAGTACTGAGGGAGCGCGACACTGTCGAAGGGGCAGTACTGAGGGAGCGTGACACTGTCGGAGGGGCAGTACTGAGGGAGCGCTGCACTATCGGAGGGGCAGTACTGAGGGAGCGCGACACTGTCGGAGGGGCAGTACTGAGGGAGCGCTGCACTATCAGAGGGGCAGTACTGAGGGAGCGCGACACTGTCGGAGGGGCAGTACTGAGGGAGTGCTGCACTATCGGAGGGGCAGTACTGAGGGAGTGCTGCAGTGTGGGAGGGGCAGTACTGATGGAGTGCTGCACTGTTGGAGGTGCCGTCTTTCAGATGAGATGTTAAACCGAGGCCTCGTCTGCCCCCTCGGGTGGACATAACAGCTCCCCTGGGGCTGGGTTTGTTTTCTTTGGAGCAGAGGAGGCTGAGGGGAGACCTTATTGAGGTGTATAAAATTATGAGGGGCCTGGATAGAGTGGATAAGAAGGACCTGTTTCCCTTGGCAGAGGGTCAATAACCAGGGGGCATAGATTTAAAGTAATGGGTAGAAGGTTTAGAGGGGATTTGAGGGGAAATTTCTTCATCCAGTGGGTGGTGGTGGTTTGGAACTCACGGCCTGAAAGGGTGGTAGAGGCAGAAACCCTCACCACATTTAAAAGATACTTGGATGTGCCCTTAAAGTAACCTACAGGGCTACGAGCCAAGAACTGGAAAGTGGGATTTGGCTGGATGGCCTCTTGTTCGTCGACGCGGACACGATGGGCCGAAATGGCCTCCTTCCCTGCTGTAAATTTTTATGATTCGATGATTGTGGTCTCCCTCATCTCGACGTCGACCTTAATCCCGAGCTTCCCTGTTGGTGCTCTGCAACCTCCTCACCATCCCCCACCCACCCTGATAGCCAGGCTGGGAGAAGAAGCTCGAGGATGTGAGGAGGCTTCCCGCTAAAGCAGACAGTGTCCCTCGGACAGTAGTCAGGCCCAGCCCCCAGGAGCAGGCGGGCAGAGGATCACATGCTTGAACAAGCGAGGAAGCTGGGCAGCTCACCCGCCAGCACCCCAGGCTCCCAGCCAGCACTTGGCTCCACCTCAAAGAGACGAGGATTTCCGACTGTGGCGTTTAACTGGTGATTTTCCGCTCTGGCAACAACAGCTTGCGTTTATCTAGGGCCTTTAGCATAGTAAAACGCTTCTCAGGAGAGATGACCAAATGAAAATTTGACACCGAGCCGCATAAGGAGAAATTATGGCAGGTGACCAAAAGCTTGGTCAAAGAGGCAGGTTTTAAGGAGCAGCTTGAAGGAGGAAGGAGAGGTAGAGAGGTGGAGAGGTTTAGGGAGGGAGTTCCAGAGCTTGGGCCCAGGCAACAGAAGGCACGGCCACCAAAGGTTGAGTGATTATAGTCAGGGATGCTCAAGAGGGCAGAATTAGAGGAGCGCAGACATCTCGGGGGGTTGTGGGGCTGGAGGAGATTACAGAGATAGGGAGGGGCGAGGGGCCATGGAGGGATTTAAAAATAAGGATGAGAATTTTGAAACCGAGGCGTGGCTGAACCGGGAGCTAATGTAAGTGAGCGAGCACAGGGGTGATGGGTGAGCGGGACTCGGTGCGAGTTAGGACACGGAGCAGCCGAGTTTTGGATGAGCTTCAGGTTATGGAGGGTCAACTCTAGTTCATCAACTGCCTGGGGAGCCATGGAGACAGGGGTGCAGGCAGCCACCCAACCGTGCTCCCTCTGTCACCTCCTCGCTTGCCTCTTCCTCGTTTATCGATGCCACCATGCTCAAGCTGAAGCTCAGTGGGCAGCCCTCTCGCCTCTGAGGCAGTAGATCGTCGTTCCAATTTGAATGTCGGGCCAATGCTCCAGTGCAGTGCTGAGGGAGCGCTGCACTGTGGGAGTCACCACAGTTCAGATGAGACGATAAACCAAGGCTTCAGGTCCTACCGCACTATTTGAAGATGAGCAGGGGAGTTATCCCCGGTATCCTGGGCCAATATTTATTTCTCAACGAAACGTACTAAAATACATTATCTGATCATTTATCTCATTGCTGTTTGTGAAATTCCCAGTAAACGCATTGTAACAGATTCAATGTAATGCACTGTAACAGATTCCCTGTAATGCATTGTAACAGATTCAATGTAACACACTGTAACACAATCCCTGTAACGCATTGTAACAGATTCAATGTAACGCACTGTAACAGATTCCCTGGAACGCATTGTAACAGATTCAATGTAACGCACTGTAACAGATTCCCTGTAACGCATTGTGACAGATTCAATGTAACACACTAACAGATTCCCTGTAACGCACTGTAACAGATTCAATGTTACACACTGTAACAGAGTCCCTGTAATGTATTGCAACATATTCCATGTAACACACTGTAACAGATTCCCAGTAATGCACTGTAACTGATTCTCTGTAATGCACTGTAACTGATTCCCTGTAACGCGCTGTAACAGATTCCCTGTAATCCACTGTAATAGATTGCATGTAACACACTAACAGATTTTCTGTAATGCACTGCAACAGTTTCCCTGTAACGAACTGTAATAGATTTCCTTTAATGCACTGCAACAGTTTCCCTGTAACGAACTGTAATAGATTTCCTTTAATGCACTGTAACAGGTTCCCTGCAACTCACGGTAAAAGATTCCATGTAATGAATTGTAACAGTTTCCCAGTAACAAACTGTAACAGATTCCCTGTAACGCACTGTAACAGATTCCATGTAAAGCACTGTAACAAATTCCCTGTAACACAATGTAACATGTTCCCTGTAACGCATTGTAACAGATTCCAAGTAATGCATTGTAACTAATTCCCTGTAATATGCTGTAACAGATTCTCTGTAATGCACTGTAACTGATTCCCTGTAACGCACAGTAACAGATTCCCTGTAACCCACTGTAATAGATTACATGTAACACACTGTAACAGATTTCCTGTAATGCACTGTAACAGTTTCCCTGTAGCGAACTGCAATAGATGTCCTTTAATGCACTGTAACAGGTTCCCTGCAATGCACGGTAACAAATTCTATGTAATGAACTGTAACAGTTTCCCAGTAACAAATGGTAACAGATTCTCTGTAATGCACTGTAACAGATTCCCTGTAACGTGCTGTAACAAATTGCATGAAACACATTGTAACAGATTCCATATAACACACTGAAACATATTCCCTGTAATACAATGCAACAGGTTCCATGGAATGCAATGTAACAGATTCCCTGTAACAGAATGTAACAGATTCCCTGTAACACAATGTAACAGATTCCCTGTAACGCATTGTAATGGATTCCAAGTAATGCAATGTAAAAGATTCCCTGTAATGCATTGTGACAGATTCCAAGTAATGCAATGTAACAGATTCCCTGTAACAGAATGTAACAGATTCCCTGTAACGCACTGCAACTGATTCCCTGTAACGCACTGTAACAGATTCCATGTAGCACACAGTAACAGATTCCCTGTAACAGTTTCCTTGTAACACACTGTAACAGATCCCCTGTAACGCATTGTAACAGTTTCCCTGTACAGCACTGTAACAGATTTCCTGTACAACACTGTAACAGATTCCATGTAACACAAGGTAACAGATTCCAAGTTGCACATTGTAACAGATTGCCTGTAACACACTAACAGATTCCCTGTAACGCACTGCAACTGATTCCCTGTAACGCACTGTAACAGATTCCATGTAGCACACAGTAACAGATTCCCTGTAACAGTTTCCTTGTAACACACTGTAACAGATCCCCTGTAACGCATTGTAACAGTTTCCCTGTACAGCACTGTAACAGATTTCCTGTACAACACTGTAACAGATTCCATGTAACACAAGGTAACAGATTCCAAGTTGCACATTGTAACAGATTGCCTGTAACACACTAACAGATTCCCTGTAATGCACTGTAACCGATTCCCTGTACAGCACTATCAGATTCCATGTAACGAAAGGTAACAGATTCCCTGTAATGCACTGTAACCGATTCCCTATCCAGCACTGTAACAGATTCCATGTAACGAAAGATAACAGATTCCATGTTACACACTGTAACAGATTCCCTATAAGGCACTGTGACCGATTCCCTGTACAGCACTGTATCAGATTCCATGTAACAAAAGGTAACAGATTCCATGTAACACACTGTAACAGATTCCCTGTAATGCACTGTAACCGATTCCCTATCCAGCACTGTAACAGATTCCATGTAACGAAAGGTAACAGATTCCACGTAATACACTGTAACGGATTCCATGCAACACATTGGAACAGATTCCCGATAACACACTGTAACGGATTCCCTGTGATGCACTGTAACAGATTCACTGCAACACATTGGAACAGATTCTCGATAACACACTGTAAAAGGTTCCCTCAAATGCACTGTAACAGCTTCCCTGTAATGCACTGTAACAGATTCCCTGTAACACATTGTAATAGATACCCTGTAACACAATGTACCAGGTTCCATGTAACACATTGTAACAGATTCCCAGTAGTGCATTGTACCAGATTCCCAGTAATGCACTGTAACAGAGTCTTTGTAACGCATTGTAACAGATTCCATGCAACACATTGTAACAGATTTCCTGTAACTCATTGTTACAGACTCCCTGTGAGCACTGTAACAGATTTCCTGTAATGAACTGTAACAGATTTCCTGTAACACATAGCAACAGATTCCCTGTAATGCACTGTAACACATTCCCTGTAACACAATGTACCAGGTTCCATGTAACACATTGTAACAGATTCCCAGTAGTGCATTGTACCAGATTCCCTATAATGCACTGTAACAGATTCCCTGAAACGCATCATAACAGATTCCCTGTAACGCACTGTAGCAGATGCCATGTAACACATTTTAACAGATTTCCTGTAATGCATTGTAACAGATTCCATGTAACGCACTGTAACAGTTTCCCAGTAACATGCTGTAACAAATTGCATGAAACACACTGTAACAGATTCCATGTACCACATTGTAACAGATTCCTTGTAACATAATATAACAGATTCCAAGTAATGCACTGTGACAGATTCCCTGTAACACATTGTAACCGATTCTCTGTACAGCACTGTAACATATTCCATGTAATGCAAGGTAACAGATTCCCTGTAACACACTGTAACAGATTCCACGTAACACATTGGAACAGACTCACGATAACACACTAACAGATTCCCTGTGATGCACTGTAACAGATTCCCTGTAACACATTGGAACAGATTCTCGATAACACTCCCTCTAATGCACTATAACACATTCCTTGTAATGCACTGTAACAGATTCCCTGTAGCACATTGTAACAGATTCCATGTAACACAATTTACCAGATTCCATGTAACGCATTGTAACATATTCCCTGTAATGCATTTTAAAAGATTCTCTGTAATGCACTGTAACAGATTCCCTGTAGCACACTGTAACAGATTGCATGTAACACATTGTAACAGATTTCCTGTAACTCATTGTAACAGATTCCCTGTAATGCACTGTAACGGATTTTCTGTAATGCACTGTAACACATTCCCTGTAACACATGGTAACAGATTCCCTGTAATGCATTGTACCAGATTCCCTATAATGCGCTGTAACAGATTCCCTGTAATGCATTGTAACATATTCTCTATAATGGACTGTAGCAGATGCCATGTAACACATTGTAACAGATTTCCTGTAATGCACTGTAACATATTCCATGTAACGAACTGTAACAGTTTTTCAGTAATGTGCTGTAACAAATTGCATGAAACACACTGTAATAGATTCCATGTAACACAATGTAACAGATTTCAAGTAATGCAATGTAACAGATTCCCTGTAACAGAATGTAACAGATTCCATGTAACGCACAGTAACAGATTCCATGCGATGCAATGTAACAGATTCATTGTAACACACTGTAACAGATTCCCTGTAACACAAGGTAACAGATTCCCAGTGATGCACTGTAACAGATCTCCTGTAACACACTGTAACAGATTCCAAGTAACACACTGTAACAGATTTCATGTAATGTAAGGTAACAGATTCCCTGTAACACAAGGTAACAGATTTCCAGTGATGCACTGTAACAGATCTCCTGTAACACACTGTAACATATTCCGTGTAACACACTGTAAAAGATTCCTTGTAACACATTGGAACAGATTCTCGATAACACACTAACAGATTCCCTGAATGCACTGTAACAGATTCCCTGTAATGCACTGTAACAGATTCTCTGTAATGCCATGTAACAGATTCCCAGTGATGCACTGTAACAGATCTCCTGTAACACACTGTAACAGATTCCCTGTAACACACTGTAATAGATTCCCTGCAATACACTGTAATAGATTCCCTGCAATGTATAGTAACAGATTCTCTGTAACACAATGTAGCAGATTCCGTGTAATGCATTGTAACAGATTCCCTATAAAGCACTGTAACAGGTTCCCTGTAACACATTGTAACAGATTCCTTGTAACACACTGTAACAGATTCTCTGTGATGCACTGTAACAGATTTTCTGTAATGCATTGTAACAGATTCCCTGTAACACATTGTAACAGATTCACTGTAATGCAATGTAACAGATTCCCTGTAATGCACTGTAACAGATTCCCTGTAATGCACGCAAACAGATTCCCTGTAATACATGGTAACAGATTCCTTGTAATGCAATGTAACAGATTCTCTGTAACACTCTGTAACAGATTCACTGTAATGCACTGTAATAGATTCCCTGTAATGCAATGTACCAGATTCCCTATAACACACTAACAGATTCGCTGTAATGCAATGTAACAGATTCCCTTTAACACGTTGTAACAGATTCCCTGTAACACAATGTACCAGTTTCCGTGTAATGCATTGTAACAGATTCCCTGTAATGCATTGTACCAGATTCCCTATAATGTGGCTTAACAGATTCCCTGTAACGCACTGTAACAGATTCCCTGTAACACATTGTAACAGGTTCCATGTAACACATTGTAACAGATTTCCTGTAATGCACTGTAACAGATTCCATGTAACACATTGTAACAGATTTCCTGTAACTCAATGTAACAGATTCCCTGTAAGCACTAGCATATTCCCTGTAACGCACTGTAACACATTCCCTATAATGCACTGTAACAGATTCTCTGTGATGCACTGTAACAGATTTTCTGGAACACTCTAACAGATTCCCTGTAATGCACTGTAATAGATTCCATGAAATGCAATGTAACAGATTCCCTGTGACACAATGTAACAGATGCCCTGTAACACGTTGTAACAGATTTCCTGTACCACACTGTAACAGATTCACTGTAATGCAATGTAACAGATTGCCTGTAACATGAGTAAAAGATTCCCTGTAATGCACAGTAGCAGATTCCCTGCAACATACTGTAACATATTTCCTGTGATGCAATGTAACAGGTTCCCTGTAACACACTGTAACATATTTCTTGTAATGCACTGTAACAGATTCCCTGTAATGCACTGTAACAGATTTGCTGTAAGCACTATAACAGATTCCCTGAAATGCACTGTAACAGATTCCCTGTAACACAGTGTAACAGATTCCCGTTAACACAAATTAACAAATTTGTTGTAATGCACTGTAACAGATTACCTGTAACACAATGTAACAGATTGCCTGTAACGCACTGTAACAGATTCCCTGGTACGCACTATAACAGATTAACCTGATTCACACTGTAACAGTTTCCCAGTAACACACTGTGACAGATTCCATGTAACACACTGTGACAGATTCCATGTAACACACTGTAATATTCCCTGTAATACACTGTAACAGATTCTCTGTAATACACTGTCACAGATTCCCTGTAACACTGTCACAGATTCCCTGTAACACACTGTGAGTAGATTCCGTGTAATTCACTGTAACAGATTCCTGTAATACACTGTAACAGCTTCCATGTAACAACAGTAACAGATTCCCTATAACATACTATTAGTAAATTCCCTTTAATGCACTGTAGCAGATTCCCTGTAAACAACTGTAACATATTGTATGAAACACACTGTACTAGTTTCCTTGTAATGCACTGTAAATGTATTACCTTTAACACACTGTAGTTGATTCCCTGTAATCACTGTAGCAGATGCCCTGAAACGCCATGCCACTGATTCCCTGTACCACTCCGCGGACGATCACCTGTAATGCACTGTAACAGAATCCAATTAACACTTAGTCACACATTCCAAGTAACACACAGTAAATTTCATGTAACGCACTGTAACAGATTCAATGTAACGCAATGTAAAGGTTTCCTGCATCGCACTGTAACATACTCCCTGTAACAAACTGTAACAAATTCCCTGTTATGCACTGCAACAGGTTACTTTTAATGCACTTTTAAAGGATTCCATGTAACACACTGTAACGGATTCCTTGTAACACACTGTAACAGATTCCCTGTAACACACTGTCACAGATTCCCTATAATGCAGCGCATCAGCGTCCATATAATGCACGTTTAATGGATTTGGTGTAAAGCACTGCACCAGTTTCCCTATCACACACTGTAACAGATTCCCTGTAATATACTAAAACAGATTCTCTATAATACACTATAACACATTCCATGTAATGCACTATAACAGATTCCCTGTAATGCACAGTTACAGATTCCCTATAACACATGTTAGCAGATTCCTGTAACACAATGTAACAGATACCCTGTAACGTACTGTAATAGATTCCCTATAACAACCATTAACGGATTCCATGTAACGCATTGTAACAGATTCCCTGTAATGCACTGTAACAGATTCCCTGTAATGCATGGTAACAGATTCCCTGTAATGCACGGTAACAGATTCCCTGCAAGTCACATCAACAGATTCCCCATAACACACTGTAACAGATTCCATGTACCACACTGTAACAGATTCCCTGTAACACGTTGTAACTGATTCCGTGTAACACAGTGTAACGGATTCCTTGTAATGCACTGTAACAGATTCCCTGTACCTCACTGTAACAGAAACCCTGTAACACACTGTAACAGATTCCCTGTAATGCTTTGTAACACACTCCCCGTAACACATTGTAACATATTTCCTGTAACGCACCACAACAATTCCCTGTAACACACTGTAACAGATTCCCTGCAACTCACATCAACAGATTCCCCATAAAACACGGTAACAGACTCCCTGTAATGCACTGTACCAGATTCTTTAATGCACTGTAACAGATTCCCTGTAACACACTGTAACATATTCCATATAATGCACTGCAACAGATTCCCTGCAACACACATCAACAGATTCTCCATAAAACACGTAGCAGATTTCATGTAACCATCTGTAAACAGATTAACTGTAACCCAATGTAACATATTTCCTGTAATGCACTGTAAGACTCCCTGTAACGCATTGTAACAGATTCTATGTAATGCACAGTAACAGATTCCATGTAACATACTGTAACAGATTCTCTGTAATGTTATGCAACAGATTCCCCATCATGCAATGTAACAGATTCCCTGTAAAGCAGTGTGACCAATTCGCTGTAATGCACTGTAACCAATTCCCTGTAACATACTGTAACCGATTCCCTGTAGTGCATTGTAACAGATTCTCTGTAATGCACTGTTATAGATTCCCTGTCACACACTGTAACAGATTCCCTGTAGAGCAGTGTAACCGATTCCCTGTAGCACACTGTAACAGATTCCCTGTAATGCATTGTAACAGATTCTCTGTAACGCACTGTAACAGATTCCCTGTCACACACTGGAACGGATTCCCTGTAAAACAATGTAACCGATTCCCTGTAGCACACTGTCACATATCCCCTGTAATGCATTGTAACAGATTCTTTGTAACGCACTATAACAGATTCCCTGTAATGCACTGTAACAGATTCCCTCTAATGCACTGTAACAGATTCCGTGTAACAAACTGTAACAGATTACCTGTAACACACTGTAACAGATTACCTGTAATGTACTGTAACAGATTACCTGTAACACACTGTAACAAATTCCCTGTCACACACTGTTACCGATTCCCAGTAATGCACTTTAACTGATTCCCTGTAACGCAATGTAACAGATTCCCTGTAAAGCACTTAACAGATTACATGTAACACACTAACAGATTCGCTGTGATGCACTGTAACATATTCCCCATAATGCATTTTAAACAGATTCCTGTAACGCACTGTAACAGATTCCCTGTAATGCACTGCAACTGGTTTCCTATAACATACTGTAACAGATTACCTGTAAAGCACTGTAAGAGATTCCCTGTAATGCACTGTAACATATTACATGTAATGTACTGTAACAGATTGCCTATAATGCACTGTAACAGATTCCCTGTAACGCACTAGAACAGATTCCCTGTAATGCACTATAACAGATTCCCTACAACACACATTAACAGGTCCCAGGTAACACAATCTAACAGATTCCCTGTAACACACTGTAACAGAATCCTGTCAACTCACATCAACAGATTCCACATAAAACACTGTAACACATCCCTGTGATGCATTGTAACTGATTCCCTATAACGCCCTGTAACAGATTCACTGTAACACACTGTAACAGGTTCCCCATAACACACTGTAACAGTTTCCATGTACCACACTGTAACAGATTCCCTGTAACACATTGTAATAGATTCCATGTAACCATCTGTAAACAGATTAGCTGCAACCCAATGTAACAGATTTCCCGTAATGCACTGTAACAGACTCCCTGTAAACCATTGTATCAGATTCTATGTAACACACTGTCACAGATTCCATGTAACGCACTGTAACAGATCTCCTGTAATGCACTGTAACAGATTCCCCCATCATGCAAAGTAACAGATTCCCCATAACGCTGTGTAACAGATTCCCTGTAATGCACTGCAACAGATTCCCTGTGACACACTGTAACAGATTCCCCGTAATGCACTGTAACTGATTACCTGTAATGCACTGTAACAGATTCTCTGTAACACACTGTAACAGGTTCCCTATAACGCACTGTAACAGATTCCCTGTAACGCACTGCAACAGATTCCATGTAACATATTGTAACAGATTCCATGTAATGCACTGTAAAAGTATCCCTTAAAAGCACTGTAAAAGATTACATGTAACAAACTGGAACAGATTTCTTGTAACACACTGGAACAGATAACCAGCAATGCACAGTAACAGATTCACTGTAACGCACTGTAACTGATTCCCTGTAATGCACTGTAACATAAGAACATAAAAATTAGGAACAGGAGTAGGCCATCTAGCCCCTCGAGCCTGCTCCGCCATTCAATAAAATCATGGCTGATCTGGCCGTGGACTCAGCTCCACTTACCCACCCTCTCCCCGTAACCCTTAATTCCCTTATTGCTTAAAAATCTATCTATCTGTGACTTGAATACATTCAATGAGCTAGCCTCAACTGCTTCTTTGGGCAGATTATTCCACAGATTCACAACCCTCTGGGAGAAGAAATTCCTTCTCAACTCGGTTTTAAATTGGCTCCCCCGTATTTTGAGGCTGTGCCCCCTAGTTCTAGCCTCCCCTACCAGTGGAAACAACCTCTCTGCCTCTATCTTGTCTATCCCTTTCATGATTTTAAATGTTTCTATAAGATCACCCCTCATCCTTCTGAACTCCAATGAGTAAAGACCCAGTCTACTCAATCTATCATCATAAGGTAACCCCCTCATCTCCGGAATCAGCCTAATGAATCGTCTCTGTACCCCCTCCAAAGCCAGTATATCCTTCCTTAAGTAAGGTGACCAAAACTGCACGCAGTACTCCAGGTGCGGCCTTACCAATACCCTATACAGTTGCAGCAGGACCTCCCTGCTTTTGTACTCCATCCCTCTCGCAATGAACCATCCCTCTCGCAATGAAACAGATTCCCTGGAACACAATGTAACATATTTCCTGTAATGCACTGCAATAGATTCCCTGTAACACACTGTAACAGATTCCCTGTAATGCACTGTAACAGATTCCATGTAACACATTGTACCAGATTCCCTATAAAGCAGTGTTACAGATTCCCTATAATGATCTGTTACAGATTACCCATAATGCACCTTAATGGATTCCATGTACCACAATGTAACAGATTCCATGTAATGCACTGTACCAGATTCCCTGCAATGCATATTAACAGATTCCCTGTAACACACTGTAACAGATTCCCTATAACACACTGTCACTGATGCTCTGTAATGCACTGTTACAGATTCCCTATAACACACTGAAACAGAGACCCAGTAGTGCACTGTAACAGATTCCGTGTAATGCGCTGTAATGGATTCTCTGTAACATGCTGTAACAGATTCCCTCTAACGCAACTTAACAGATTCCCTGTAACACATTGTAACTGATTCACTGTGACACACTAACAGATTCCCTGTAATGCGCTGTAATAGATTCCTTTTAACGCATTGTAACAGATTTCCTGTACCTCACTGCAACAGTTTCCATGTATGCATTGTAACAGGTTTCCTGTAACGCATTGTAACAGATTCCCTGTAGCACACCGTGGCTGATTCACTGTAACACACTGTAGCAGATTCCATGTATGCATTGTAACAGATACCTGTAATGCACTGTAACAGATTCCCTTAAACGCATTGTAACAGATTCCCTGTAACTCACTGCAACAGATTCCATGTATACATTGTAACAGATTCCCTGTAACGCATTGTAACAGATTCTCTGTAACACACTGTAACTGATTTGCTGTTACACATTGTAACAGATTGCCTGTCATGCACTGTAACAGATTTCCTGTAACACACAGTAATGGATTCCCTGTAACGTACTGTTACAGATTTCCTGTAACACATTGCAACAAATTCCCCATAATGCATTTTAACAGATTCCCTGTATGAACTGTAACAGATTCCCTGTAATTCACTGTAACAGATTTCCTTCAGCACACTGAAACAGATTCCACATAACACACTGCAACAGATTCCATGTACGCATTGTAACAGATTTCCTGTAAAGCACTGTAACAGATTCCCTGTGATGCACTATAACGGATTCCCTGTAACATGCTGTAACAGATTCCCTGTAACACAATTTAACAGATTCCCTGTAACACATTGTAACTGATTCGCTGTAGCACACTGTAACAGATACCTTGTAATGCATCGTATCAGATTCTCTGTAATGCAATTTAACAGATTCCCTGCAACACACTGTAACTGATTCACTGTGACACACTGTAACAGATTCCCTGTAATGCACTGCAACAGATTCCCTGAAACACACTGTAACAGATTCCCTGTAACTCACTGCAACAGTTTCCATGTATGCATTGTAACAGATTCCCTGTAACGCATTGTAACAGATTCTCTATAACATACTGTAACTGATTCGCTGTTACACATTGTAACAGATTGCCTGTCATGCACTGTAACAGATACCCTGTAACACACATAACTGATTCACTGTAACACACTGTAACAGATTTCATGTACGCATTGTAACAGATTTCCTGTAAAGCACTGTAACAGAGTCCCTGTAATGCACTGTAACAGATTCCCTATAATACGCTGTAACAGATTCCCTCTATCACAATTTAACAGATTCCCTGTAACACACTGGAACTGATTCCATGTATGCATTGTAAAAGCTTCCCTGGAACGTACTGCAACAGATTTCCTGTAACAAACTGCAACATATTCCCTTTAATGCACTGTTACAGACACCGTGTAGCGCAGTGTAAAAGATTCCCTGTAATGCACTGTAACATATTTCCTGTAATGCATTGTAACACATTCCCTGTAACGCACTGTACCAGATTATCTGTAAAATGCTGTCATAGATTCCCTGTAATGCACAGTGACAAATTCCCTCTAACACACTATAACAGGTTCCCTGTAACACACTGTAACAGATTCCCTGCAACTCATATCAACAGATTTCCCATAACACACTGTAACAGATTCCATGTAATGCAACGTAACTGATTCCCTGTGACACACTGCAACAGATTCCCTGTAATGCACTGTAACCAATTCCCTATAACGCATTGTAACAGATTCCCTGTAACACATTGTAACAGATTCCCTGTAACACACTGTAACTGATTCCCTGTTACACACTGTAACTGATTCCCTGTAACACACTGCAACAGATTCCCCATAATGCAGTTGAACAGATTCCCTGTAATGCACTATAACCTATTCCCCGTAATGCACTGTAACAGATACACTGTAATGCTTTGTAACAGATTCTCAGTAACACACCATAACAGATTCCCTGTTATGCACTGTAACAGATTCCCTGTAACACGCAGGAACTGATTTGCTGTAACGGACTGTAACAGATTCGCTGTAACACTCTAACAGATTTTCTGCAATGCATTGTAACTAATTCCCTGTAACACACTAACAGATTCCATGTACGCATTGTTACACACTCCCTGTAACACACTGTAACTAATTTGCTGTAACGCACTGTAACAGATTCCCTGTAATGCATTGTAACTGATTACCTGTAACACACTGTAACAGATTCCCTGTAATGCACTTTAACAAATTCCCTGTCACACAATGTAACATATTTCATGTAACACACTGTAACAGATTCCATGTAACACACTGTTACATATTCATTGTAATGCATTGTAACAGTTTTCCTGTAACACACTGCAACTGATTCGCTGTAACGCACTGTAACAGATTCACTGTAATGATCTGTAACAGATTTCCTATAACACACTGTAATTGATTCCCTGTAATGCACTGTAACTGATTCACTGTAACAACTGTAACACATTTCCTTTAATGCACTGTAACAGATTCCTTGTAACACATTGCAACAGATTCTCTGTAACACAATGTAACAGATTCCCTGTAACGCACTGTAAAAGATTCTATGTAACGCACAGTAAAAAATTCCCTGTTATTCACTGTAACAGAATTACTGTAACATACTGTAACAGATTGCCTGTAATGTATTGTAACAGAATCCCTGTAATGCATTGTAACAGATTCACTATAAAGCACTTTAGAAGATTTCATGTAACGCAATGTAACAGATTCCGTGTAACACACTGTAACAGATTCCCTGTAATACACTGTAACTGATTCCCCGTAAGGCACTGTAACAGATTCCCTTTAACACACTGTAACAGATTTCCAGTAACACAGTGTGACAGATTCCCTGTAATGCACTGTAATAGATTCCCTGTAACACTCCATAAGACTCCATGTAATGCACTGTAACAGATTCCATGTAATGCAATGTAACAGATTTTGTGTAACACAATGTAACAGAATCTCTGCAATATACTGTAACTGATTCCCTGTAATGCACTGTAACAGATTCCCCATTACATGTTGTAACAGATTCCCTGTAACACTCTGTAACAGATTGGCTGTAGCGCATTGTAACAGATTCCCTGTAATGCACTGTAACAGATTCCTTGTAACGCAATGTAACAGATTCGCTCTTACACACTGTAACTGATTCCCTGTAACACACTGTCACAGATTCCTTGTAACGCACTGTAACATATTCTCTGTAATGCAGTGTAACAGATTCCCTGTAATGCACTTTAACAAATTCCCTGTCACGCAATGTAACATATTTCATGTAACGCACTGTAACAGGTTCCATGTGACACACTGTAACAGATTCATTGTAATGCATTGTAACAGTTTTCCTGTAACACACTGTAACTGATTCACTGTAACACACTAACAGATTTGCTGTAACACACTAACAGATTCGCTGAAATGCACTGTAACAGATTTCCTGTAACACACTGTAACTGATTCACTGTAACGCACTGGAACAGGTTCCTTGCAACACATTCTAACAGATTCCCTGTAACGCACTGTAACAGATTCCATGCAGCACACTCTAACCAAGATACCTGTAATGCACCATACATAATTCCCTATAATGCACTTTAACAGATTCCCTGCAACTCACTTCAACAGATTTCCCATAAAACACTGTAACAGATTCCATATAACACAACGTAACTGATTCCCTGTAACCCACTGCAACAGATTCACTGTAATGCACTGTAACAGATTCCCTGTAATGCACTGTAACCGATTCCCTGTAACTCACTGTAACAGATTCCCTGTAACACACTGTAACAGCTTCCCTGTAACGTGCTGTAACAGATTTCCAGTAATGCACTTTAACAAATTCCCGATCGCGCATTGTAACATATTTCATGTAACGCACTATAACAGGTTCCATGTAACACACTGTAAGTGATTCGCTGTAACACACTGTAACAGGTTCGCTGCAGCACACTAACAAATTCCCTGTAATGCTCTGTCACAGATTTCCTGTAACACACTGTAATTGATTCGCTGTAACGCACTGGAACAGGTTCCCTATAATGCACTGTAACAGATTCCCTGTAACACACTGTAACAGATTCCCTGTAATGAACTGTAACAGATTCCCTGCAATGCACTGTAACAGATTCCCTCTTTTGCACTGTAACAGATTATCTTTAACGCACTGTAACAGCTTCCCTGTAACACATTGTGACAGATACCCTGTAATGCACTGTAACAGATTGCCTGCCACACACTGTAACAGATTCCATGTAATGCATTGGAACAGATTCCTTGTAATGCACTGTATCATATTCCCTATTATGCATTGTAACAGATTCCATGTAACGCACTGCAATGGATTCCATGTAATACACTGTAACATACTGTAATGCACTGTAACAGATTCCCTGTAATGCACTTCAACAAATTCTCTGTCACGCATTGTAACATATTTCATAAAGCACACTGTAACAGGTTCCATGTAACACACTGTAACAGATTCATTGTAATGCAATGTAACAGATTACCTGTAATGCACTGTAACTGATTCCCTGGAACGCACTGTAACAGATTAACCTATAGCACACTGTAACCGATTACCTCTAATGCACTGTAATTGTTTCCCTGCAATGCACTGTAATTGTTTCTCTGCAATGCAGTGTAATTGTTTCACCGTAACACTCTAAGAGATCCCATGTAACACACCGTAAAAGATTCCCTGTGAACCATTATAAGAGATTCCCTGTAATGCACTGGGAACCGATTCCATGTAACACACTGTAACAGATTATCTGTAATGCACTGTAACAGATTCCATGTAACACACTGTAACAGATTCCCTGTAATGTACTGTAATAGATAGCCTGTATCGCATTGTAACATATTGCATGTAACATACTGCAATAGATTCCATGTAATGCCCTGTAACAGATTCCATGTAATGCACTGTAACAGGTTCCATGTAACGCAATGTAACAGATTCCCTGTAACACACTGTAACAGATTACCTGTAACACACTGTAATGCACTGTAACAGATTCCCTGCAATGCACTGTAACAGATTCCCTGTAATGCACTGTAACAGATTCCCTGCAACACACTGTAACAGATTCTCTGTAACGCATTGTAACAGAATCCCTGTAACTCCCTGAAACAGATTCCATGTAACACATTGGAACAGATTTCTTGTAATGCACTGTTTCATATTCCCTGCTATGCATTGTAACAGATTCCATGCAACGCACTGCAATGGATTTCATGTAACACACTGTAACAGATTCCATGTAACATCCTGTAACAGATTCCATGTGACATCCTGTAACAGATTCCCTGTAACACACTGTAACAGATTCCATATAATGCACTGTAATGGATTCCATGTAACACAATGTAACAGATTCCCTGTAATGTATTGTAGAAGATTACCTGTGATGCAGTGGAACAGATACCTGTAATTCACCGTAACAGATTATGTGTAATGCACTGAAACAGATTCCCTGCAACACACTGTTACAGATTCTCTGTAACGCATTGTAACAGAATCCCTGTAACTCCCTGAAACAGATTCCATGTAACACATTGGAACAGATTTCTTGTAATGCACTGTTTCATATTCCCTGCTATGCATTGTAACAGATTCCATGCAACGCACTGCAATGGATTTCATGTAACACACTGTAACAGATTCCATGTAACATCCTGTAACAGATTCCATGTGACATCCTGTAACAGATTCCCTGTAACACACTGTAACAGATTCCATATAATGCACTGTAATGGATTCCATGTAACACAATGTAACAGATTCCCTGTAATGTATTGTAGAAGATTACCTGTGATGCAGTGGAACAGATACCTGTAATTCACCGTAACAGATTATGTGTAATGCACTGAAACAGATTCACTGTAACGCAGTATAACTGATTCTATGTAATGCATTGCAACAGATTCCATGTAACGCACTGTAACGGATTCCCTGTAAAGAATGTATAGGATTCCCTGTAACACAATCTTACAGATTCCATGTAATGCATTGTAATGAATTCCATGTATCACATTGTCAGAGATTCCTGTAACACACTGTAATAGATTCCCTGTAACACACTGTAACACACTGTAACAGATTCCCTGTAATGCATTGTAACAGATTCCCTGCAATGCACTGTAACAGATTCCCTGTTTTGCACTATAACAGATTCCATGTAACATACTGTAACAGATTACCTGTAATGCATTGTAACAGAATCCCTGTAACTCCCTGAAACAGATTCCATGTAGCGCATTGGAACAGATTCCTTGTAATGTACTGTATCATATTCCCTGTTATGCATTGTAACAGATTCCATGTAACACACTGCAATGGATTCCATGTAACACACTGTAACATACTGTAACGCACTGTAACAAGTTCCATGTAACACATTGTAACAGATTCATTGTAATGCAATGTAACAGATTACCTGTAATGCATTGTAATTGATTCCCTGGAACGCACTGTAACAGATTACCCTATAGCGCACTGTAACCGATTACCTCTAACGCACTGTAATTGTTTCCCTGCAATGCACTGTAATTGTTTCCTTGCAATGCAGTGTAATAGTTTCTGTAACACTCTGTAAGAGATCCCATGTAACACACTGTAAAAGATTCCCTGTGAAGCACTGTAAGAGATTCCCTGTAATGCACCGGGAACCGATTCCATGTAACACAATGTAACAGATTCTCTGTAACACACTGTAACAGAGTCCATGTAACACACTGTAACAGATTCCCTGTAATGCATTGTAATAGATAGCCTGTATCACATTGTAATATATTGCATGCAACATGCTGCATTAGATTCTGTGTAATGCACTGCAACAGATTCCCTGCAATGCACTATAACAGATTCCCTGCTTTGCACTATAACAGATTAACTTTAACACGCTGTAACAGCTTCCCTGCAACACATTGTGACAGATTCCCTGTAACGTACTGTAACAGATTCCCTGCAACATACTGTAACAGATTCCATGTAACATACTGTAACAGATTACCTGTAATACACTGTAACAGATTCCCTGTAACGCATTGTATCAGAATCCCTGTAACAGATTCCATGTAACACACTGGAAGAGATTCCTTGTAATGCACTGTATCATATTCCCTGTTATGCATTGTAACAGATTCGATGTAATGCACTGTGATGGATTCCATGTAACACACTGTAACAGATTCCATGTAACATACTGTAACAGATTCCCTGTAACGCACGGTAACAGATTCCATATAATGCACTGTAATGGATTCCATGTAACGCAATATAACAGATTCCCTGTAATGCTTTGTAGCAGATTGCCTGTGACGCAATGGAACAGATACCCTGTAAATCATGGTAACAGATTATGTGTAATGCACTGTAACAGATTCACTGTAACGCTGTATAAGTGATTCCCGGTAATGCGCTGTAATAGATTGCCTGTAACTCACTGTAACAGAATCTCTGTAACACACTGTAACAGATTCCATGTAATGCATTGCAATGGATTCCATGTAACGCACTGTAACAGATTCCCTGTAAAAGAATGTATAGGATTCCCTGTAACACAATCTTACAGATTCCATGTAATGCATTGTAATGAATTCCATGTATCACATTGTCAGGGATTCCCTGTAACACACTGTAACTGATTCCCCATAACGCACTGTAACAGATTCCCTGTAATGCAGTGTAACAGATTCTTTGTCATGCAATGTAAGATTCCCTGTAACATACTGTAACAGATCCCCGTCACACATTGTAACAGATTCCCTGTGATGCGCTGTAACAGATTCCCTGTAATGCATTGTAACTGATTCCCTTCTAATGCACTGTAACAGATTCCCTGTACTGCACTGTAACAGATTCCCTATGAAGCATTGTAACAGATTCCCTGTAATACACAGTGACAGATTCCCTGTAATGCACTGTAACGTAATCCCTGTAATGCATTGTAACAGATTCCCTGTAATGCATTGTAACAGATTCCCTGTAATGCACTGTAACAGATTCCCTGTAACACACTGTAACAGGTTCCCTGTAACACACTGTAATGGATTCCATGTAATGCCCTGTAACGGATTCCATGTAACGTAATGTAACACATCCATTGTAACACACTGTAACAGATTCCCTATAATGCATTGTAATGGATTCACTGTAACACACTGTAACAGATTTCCTGGAACGCACTGTAACAGATTCCCTGTAACACAGTGTAACAGCTTCTCTAATACACTGTAACATATTCCCTGTAATGCACTGTAACAGATTTCTTGTAACGCTCTGTAACAGATGCCCTGTAATGCACTGTAACAGATTCCATGTAATGCAGTGTGACAGATTCCCGGTAACACAATGTAACAGATTCCCTGTAATGCACTGTAGCAGATTCCATATAACACACTGTAACAGATACCTTGTAACAGATTCACCATCATGCACTGTAACCAATTCTCCATGAAATAGCATGAGAGATTCCCATAAAGCACTGGTACAGATCTCCTATAACATAATATAACTGATTTCCCATAACACATTTCCCATAACAGATTCCCTGTAACGCACTGTGACAGATTTCCTATAATGCACTGTAACAGATTCCATGTACTGCACTGCAACAGATTCCTGAAATACTCTAACAGATTCCCTGTAATATACTGTAACAAATTCCCTGTAACACACTGTAACAGATTCACTGTAATGCACTGTAACAGATTTCCCATAACGCACTGTGACAGATTCACTGTAACGCACTGTAACAGACTGTAACAGATTTCCAATAACGCACTGTGACGGATTCACTGTAACACACTGTAACAGATTCACTGTAATGCACTGTAACAGATTTCCCATAACGCACTGTGACAGATTCACTAACGCACTGTAACAGATTCACTGTAACACACTAACAGATTCACTGTAATGCACTGTAACAGATTTCCCATAATGCACTGTGACGGATTCACTGTAACGCGCTGTAACAGATTCACTGTAACGCACTGAAACAGATTTCCCATAACGCACTGTGACAGATTCACTGTAATGCACTGTAACAGATTCACTGTAACACACTGTAACAGATTTCCCATAATGCATTGTGACAGATTCACTGTAATGCACTGTAACAAATTCACTGTAATGCACTGTAACAGATTCCCCATAACGCACTGTTACAGATTCACTGTAACGCACTGTAACAGTTTCCCCATAGCACACTGTAACAGATTCCCCATAACGCACATGACAGATTCAATGTAAGGCACTGTAACAGATTGACTGTAATGCTCTGTAACAGATTCCCCATAATGCACTGTGACAGATTCACTGTAACGCACTGTAACAGATTCCCCATAACGCACTGTAACAGATTCCCCATAACGCACTGTAACAGATTCCCCATAACGCACTGTAACAGATTCACTGTAACGCACTGTAACAGATTCCCCATAACGCACTGTAACAGATTTCCCATAACGCACATGACAGATTCACTGTAAGGCACTGTAACAGATTCACTTTAACGCACACTAACAGATTCACTGTAATGCACTCTAACAGGTTCTCATAAAGCAATATTACAAATTCCGCATAATGCACTGTCGCAGATTTCTTGTAACAGTCCCAGTGTTGAAAGGCTAACTCAGTATGTATATCGAGGAAAGCACATCTGTCCTGTCTATTCCAAACATCCACACGCGCTAACTGTGTAGTTGTGGGTGGGTCACCAGTCAATGTTCACTTGGAACTGGTGTGGAAATGCCTCCCCAGCTCATTTGCTCAGGACCCTTGCAGTCAAATGACTGAGGAGATTTTCAACTCATCAGCCTGGGCTGGACTCAAACCCAGGACCAACAGGCGAAAGGTCAGTTTCTGACCCTGTCCCAGAGGTGAAAGGTCAGTGTCTAACCCAGTCCCAGAGGTGAAAGGTCAATCTCTAATCCAGTCCCAGAGGTGAAAGGCCATTGTCTGACCCTGGTCTAGAGGCAAAAGGTCAGTGTCTGAGCCATTGCATCTCCCAGTCCCAGAGGTGAAAGGTCATTGTCTGGCCTACTGTGCAACTAGATCTCGGCCAAAGCTGCTTTGAAAGAGAGATTTTGGAAAAAGAGAGCAACCAGTTCCGGTAATGGTGACACACAGAGACTTGCTACTGAGTGTTGCCTGGTTCTTTGAGCTTTGTAACCAACCCATTATTCCTGACCTCTGTGTATAAGGGGTCTGATTTCGTGCTCTGCTCCTCTGAATGTACAATCGCAGGCGAGGACATAGTTCCATGGGAACCAGATCCCTCCAGTTACTCACTCGTAATCCACAACTCCCAGCAGCTTCTAATGCTCAGTCTATTTGGGACAGATCTGCCCAATTCCCCCACACCCTCCCCCCATCCATCTCTACTGACAGGTAGATTCAGCACCCCTTGGAGCTGTGCCAGACTCAGAGAGTGATGTTTGGCCTCTCCCGAGGCCCAGAGGAGGAAGGAAGTGTCTTGACCCGTTTGGTAGACCCCTACGTGGACCACGAGGTGGGTTCAATGATCGAGACCCTTCCATCCCTTCGATCTCAACCAGCTCAACCCTATTCCATTAGGCCATTGCTCTCAAATCAGTCCCGTGGCCTGGCCACAAACACCCACCCCCTGGTAACCCGCTGCAGTTGTGATTTGTGCATCGAGATACTTCCTAATCTCCTCTCCAAAAAACGTGCCGTTCACAGTATCGAAACGGTCGCCTTTTATCCTACTGCCCTGCTGAAACGGACGGTATAAGCAGCATGAAACAGAGTGGATAATTAAGGCTCCCACTGTGTATATAACAATGTGGCCAGTGGAAATTGTATGGCAATGAATGAGTCCAGGCTCCAAGTTGGTCAGGGCCAGGAATCACAGAGTGACTGGTGCAAAATAGAACTATCCACAATCCGCCAGCAGGGGGCAGAGCTCTGCTGTTACAAGAGGACAACTGGAGGAGGAAAGGCTGTGTCGAGGGAGCTTTACTCTATATCTAACCCATGCTGTACCTGCCCTGGGAGTGTTTGATGGGACAGTGTAGAGGGAGCTTTACTCTGTATCTAACCCGTGCTGTACCTGCCCTGGGAGTGTTTGACAGGACAGTGTAGAGGGAGTTTTACTCTGTATCTAACCCGTGCTGTTGAGGAAGTGCAGCGAAAGTTCACCAGACTGAATCCCGGGATGGCAGGACTGACATATGAGGAGAGACTGGATCGACTGGGCCTGTAATCAATGGAGTTTAGAAGGATGAGCGGGGATCTCATAGAAACATATAAAATTCTGTTGTTACTGGACAGGTTAGATGCAGGAAGATTGTTCCCGATGTTGGGGAAGTCCAGAACCAGGGGTCACAGTCTTAGGATAAGGGGTACGCCATTTAGGACCGAGATGAGGAGAAACTTCTTCACTCAGAGAGTTGTTAATCTGTGGAATTCCCTGCCGCAGAGAGTTGTTGATGCCAGTTCATTGGATATATTCAAGAGGGAGTTAGATATGGCCCTTACGGCTAAAGGGATCAAGGGGTATGGAGAGAAAGCAGGAAAGTGGTACTGAGGTGAATGATCAGCCATGATCTTATTGAATGGTGGTGCAGGCTCGAAGGGCCAAATGGCCTACTCCTATGTTTCTATGTTTCTAACCCGTGCTGTACCTGCCCTGGGAGTGTTTGATGGGACAGTGTAGCGGGAGCTTTACTCTATATCTAACCTGTGCTGTACCTGCCCTGGGAGTGTTTGATGGGACACTGTAGAGGGAGTTGTTGAAATGTATTTTATTAACAAGTAGTCAGCAGTTTTTGGGTATCTCCTGGTGATGTTGCAGAAGTGTTTTTAAAAAGCCATTCCAGAAACACAAGCTCTCTCCCCACCCCCCATTTTGGGATACCACCCCATCCCCTTTCCTTGGAAATACCCCGAGAAAATGTCTGTCCCCATAAATTACCCCCTGCCCCATTGGATAACCGCCCCACCCCCCCGGGACCCTTGCCCCTGGGATTTCCCCCCCCCTCTGGATAACCCCCTTGAAACCCCTTCCCCTGGGATACCTTCCCTGAAACCCTTTCCCCTGGGATACCTTCCCTGAAACCCTTTCCCCTGGGATACCTTCCCTGAAACTCTTTCCCCTGGGATACCTTCCCTGAAACCCCTTCCCCTGGGATACCTTCCCTGAAACCCTTTCCCCTGGGATACCTTCCTTGAAACCCTTTCCCCTGGGATTTCTCCCTGAAACCCCTCCTTCTGGGATTTCCCTGAAACCCCTTCCCCTGGGATTCTCCCCAAAACCCCTTCCCCTGGGATTTCTCCCTGAAACCCCTCCTTCTGGGATTTCCCTGAAACCCCTTCCCCAGGGATTCCCCCAAAACCCCTTCCCCTGGGATTTCCCTGAAACCCCTTCCCCTGGGATTCCCCCCAAAACTCCTTCCCCTGGGATTCCCCCCAAAACCCCTTCCCCTGGGATTCCCCCCAAAACCCCATCCCCTGGGATTCCCTGAAACCCCTTCCTCCTGGGATTTCCCCAAAACCCCTTCCCCTGGAATTCCATGAAATCCATTCCCCTGGGATTTCTCCCTGAAACCCCTTCCCTTGGGATTCCCTGAAACCCCTCCTCCTGGGATTCCCTGAACCCCCTTCCCCTGGGATTTCCCTGAAACCCCTTCCCCTGGGATTCCCCCTGAAACCCCTTCCCCTGGGATTTTCCCCTGAAACCCGTTCCCCTGGGATACCTTCCCTGAAACCCCTTCCCCTGGGATTCCCCCCTGGGATATCTCCCCTTACCCCGTGATACCCCCTGGGGAACGCCTCCCACCTCGGTACACCGCCCCAACACTGTTCCCCTTTCAGTGACTGAAGAAAAAGCCTCAGACCTGGACGCTGCTGTGGGCTGAGCGGAGGGGGATTGTGCGGCGGGATGCAGGAGCTGCCAGCTGCGGATTGGGAAGTTCGGGGGGGCGGGGTGGGGAGGGAGAGAGGGACTTGCACATCCTCAGCACTTGCTGGACTCAAAGCCAGCTGTCCTGGCGAGCAGGGGGTTTATCCAGCCCGCCCCCGAGCCCCACAGTGGCCGAGCAAGCGACACCTCCCGCAGCACACTCCACTCCAACCCAGGGGCAGGGGGCAGGACCCCCGCTCTCCGCCAGTCCGCTGCAGACAGCAGGGCTTCCTGTTGACGGCGAGGAGGTGAGATCAGGCTTGCTGGCCGGGCTCCCGGCTGTTTAGCGCTGGCTCCGCTTCACCTCCAGCCGCTCCCTCTAGGTCGCTCGGCACACACTGCTACCTTTATACACACAGCCAAGCAGCCAGGCTCTCCCGAGAGCTCAACAGAAACAGCCTTTAAACAGGCAGGGCCAGGAGGGGGGCGATGAAACCCGAGCCGACACTGGGACTGAATGGAAGGAACTGAAGGGGAGAATCGGAAAGGAGAGGGAGCGCAGTAAAAACAGAATGCTGGTGGGATAGAGACTGAGGCAGGGAAGGAGCAAGAGACAGGGAGACGTGTAAGCAGAGCGAGAGATTCAGATGGACAGAGAGATATAGATAGACAGAGAAACACACACACAGATAGACATAGACACACAGATAGACACAGACACACATACAGACACAGATAGACACACACACACACACAGATAGACAGAGACACGCAGATAGACACACATACAGACACAGATAGACACACACACACAGATAGACAGAGACACGCAGATAGACACACACACAGACAGACACAGATAGACACACACACACACAGATAGACACAGGCACACATAGAGACACAGACAGACAGACACACACACAGATAGACAGACACATGCAGATAGACACAGACACATACAGACACAGATAGACACACACAGATAGACAGAGACACGGATAGACACAGACACTCAAACAGACACAGATAGACACACAGACACACACAGATAGACAGAGGCACACAGACACACATACAGACACAGATAGACACACACACACACAGATAGACAGAGACGCACAGATAGACACAGACACACATACAGACATAGATAGACACACACGCACACAGACAGAGACACACAGATAGACACACACACATACATGCAGATAGACAGACACACACACATACAGACACACAAATAGACAGAGACATACACACAGATAGACAAAGACACACACAGATAGACAGAGACACACAGACAGACACACAAATAGACAGACACACAGGCACACACATGTACAGACAGATACACACACGCATATAGACAGACATACACACAGATAGACACACACACACACACATAGACATACATACACACAGATAGACAGAGACATACACACACAGATAGACACACATACACAGATAGACAGACATACACACACACAGACAGACACACACAGATAGACAGACAGAGACACTCATAGACAGAGACATACATCATCATCATCATCATATCATAGGCAGTCGCTCGGAATCGAGGAAGACTTGCTTCCACTCCTGAAATGAGTTATTTGTGGCTGTACAGTCCAATATGAGGCCACAGACTCTGTCACAGGTGGGACAGATAGTCGTTGAGGGAAGGGGTGGGTGGGACTGGTTTGCCGCACGCTCTTTCTGCTGCCTGCGCTTGATTTCTGCATCTCTCAGCATTGAGACTCGAGGTGCTCAGCGCCCTCTCGGATGCACTTCCTCCACTTAGGGCAGTCTTGGGCCAGGGACTCCCAGGTGTCAGTGGGAATGTCGCACTTTATCAGGGAGGCTTTGAGGGTGTCCTTGTAGCATTTCTGCTGCCCACCTTTGTCTCATTTGCTGTGAAGGAGTTCCGAGTAGAGTACTTGCTTTGGGAGTCTCGTGTCTGGCATGCAAACTATGTGGCCTGCCCAGTGGAGCTGATCGAGTGTGGTCAGTATTTCAATGCTGGGGATGTTGGCTTGGACGAGGACACTGATGTTGGTGCACCTGTCCTCCCAAGGGATTTGTAGGATCTTGTGGAGACATTGTTGGTGGTATTTCTCCAACAACTTGAGGTGTCTGCTGTACATGGTACAGCAGCCATACAGGAGGGCTGGTATTACTACAGCCCTGTAGACCATGAGCTTGGTGGCAGTTTTGAGGCCCTGGTCTTCAAACACTCTTTTCCTCAGGCGGCCGAAGACTGCACTTATGCACTGGAGGCAGTGTTGGATCTCGTCGTCGATGCCTGCTCTTGTTGATCGGAGGCTCCCGAGATATGGGAAGTGGTCCACGGTGTCCAGGGCCAGGACATGGATCTTGATGATTGGAGGCAGTGCTGTGCGGTGAGGACAGGCTGGTGGGGGACCTTTGTCTTACAGATATTTAGCGTAAGGCCCATGCTTTTGTACACCTCAGTAAATACGTCGACTATGTCCTGGAGTTCAGCCTCTGTATGTGCGTAGATGCATGTGCACAGAGACATACACACACACACAGATTGACAGACAGACACACACACACAGATAGACAGAGACACATACACACACTGATTGACAGACACACACACACACACACACACACACACACAGATAGACAGAGACACACACACACACACTGACTATTAACCTAAGGTATTAAGGGATATGGGGCAAAGACGGGTATATGGAGTTAGGTCACAGCTCAGCCATGATCTCATTGAATGGTGGGACAGGCTCGAGAGGCTGAATGGCTTCCTTCTGTTCCTATATTCCTAAAAAGATTTTGTTTGTAAGCCTTCCAATGTTGGGGCCTAGAGTTCGGAAACACTAAGTTTGTGCTTTTACAAATATTTTTAGAAACAAATTAAAATATTGTGTAAATAAAGCATTGTATTGTTAATTATTAGGTATATTTTGCTTTTGATGTGTCATCATATTTTGTAAATAAGTAACTCTAATAGTTTTAGCCTGCACCACCTGCAGTGCTCTCTCAGAACTGCACTGAAGTGTCAGCCTAGAGGTCACAACCTTCTGACTCAGAGGCGAGAGTGCTACCCACTGAGCCATAGCTGACAATTACTGGTTATCCTTCTGTAAGTCACCTAATTATTAACACATCAACTGCATAGCAAGCGTATCAAACCTGCTTGTTTGAAGGGGACCTCGATATTAACCGAGGACGACAATTACTAATAAACGCCCAAGTTGGCCACAACATGATGGGAACTGTACAGTGGGAGTGTCTACGTGTACATCAAGGCGTAACTATCTCGAGCAAGGATCTACAGATACATGATGCATCTAACAATCTTCTATAGCATTAAAATTCTTCCTCCTCGCACACCTTCCAAAGGTGTCACAGGGCAAGAAATTATACTTGGCTCAATTAATCACTGTCTGTTAACCTAACCATCCTACAAAGGATGCTGGAAATCTGAAATATAAATCGAAAATGGTGGAAATACTCAGCAGGTTGGGCAGCTCTATGGAGGGAGAAACAGAAGTAACGTTAACCTTTTGCCAGTTCTGACGAAAGGTCACAGGCCTGAAACGGTCACTCTGTTTTTCTCTCTCCACAGATGCTGCCTGAGCTGCTGAATGTTTCCAGCATTTTCTGTTTATGTGTTTTGGATTATTGATTATATACCTCAAAAATCTCATTGGTAATATAGCAAACCCAAACAACCCCTGCCCCTCCCCCAAACCAACATTTTCCAAACACTAATCACTAAACTTAGCCATCAACCCACTAATTTTACTTTAGAAATACCTGTAACAACTTTCTTCGGTTCAGGCCTGTTGCTTTCTCTAATGCCTGGGGCTGGAGTTTGACCAGGTTCCCAGTGTTTGGAGCGTATACAAAAGCAAAATACTGCGGAGAGTATACCTTGGCTTTTCGGCTGATATTTCCCAGGCTGCAAGCATGCTCCATTTTAGCTTGGGAGTTTTTCCGTTCTGTTTTTACATGTGGCAAAATAATTTTCCTGGCAAATTCTCACTCTATTGTGCTGCAATATATCATTCATATGTCATATATCTGTGAATAATATATTGTAATTCTAATGTCTGGAACACACATCTTGCAAACGTCATGCTTACTTCCATATTTTGATCTTTTGAGTATGTGTTCTACATGGTTACAACAGCTTTTACTTGTTTGTACTGAAACCTTGTAAAACCTTGTTGGCAAAATCCAGTAGCAACTTCTCAAAGGCCGTTTCCATTTTTCAAATTGAGTGGTAAGAGCTGAATAGTATTCTTGAACTTAAGACGTTTCACCAGAGCATTTTGCTTCAGGAGATGTGGTTACAAAACTGGAAATGCATACAATGGGATTATATTCAACGACAAGTGGGTACTTCTTTAAGTTTTCACGATAAAATCCACACCCTAACCAATTGGGCAATTAAGTGTTGCCCTGTCACATTACAGGCAGTTAGTTATTCATGAGTCCACGTGAAGTAGGTGTTCTTCAGCAGCCAGTTTAAAAAGCTCTTGATTCACCTCTCTGGGGAGGGCTCTTGCAAACTTCCTTCTGAATTCTTTCCATTCCACATATGAGCTCGCAGACATTACAACAATGTAACTGCTGCTGTCTTTATCGTAATGTAGGGAAGATCTGCTTTGAGCCTGAATAAAGTTGGGAGTTTGCACAGACCAACTTAATTTATTTACAGATAAACAAAAAAAAGAACGGTCGATAAAGGCAGCTCTCAAGATCTCCTGACAGTATTGACATAATTTGAATACCTATGGTTATATTACTATCCATAGAAATATTAGTGCTCATATATTAATTCCCATGGTAAAATGCATTTAACACCCATATCTGCACATGCTAATATGTACACAAATATTAATAGCCACAGTTGTACCTGTAATACTAAGTCTCATGAGTACTAATAATAATTCCATTGTCAAGATAAGGTGGTGACCTCCCTGTGACCTTCAGGAAATGAGTGAGGTGCTAAATGTTGCTTTGACAAATCTCAAAGCACGATCAGATTTTTAACCATTGGTTTATCGACCCTGACTCGTGGAGGCAATGATAAGGACCAACTGAAGAAGAGATTCTTGGTGTAGCCCTAGAACGGCTAGAATGGAACCATGTATCACCTTATGACCTAGGGTTGGTTGAGGGATGGAGTGCAATCAGGGGTCATGTCACCATGGAATGTTTGATGGGTTAACCAGTGAGATCATTTCAATTCGACTGACACCAACCATCTTTCCTTTCCCCCCATGACCCTAAAGGCGGAACATCCCAGTGTAGCAGGACTACTGCTTAAGAACTTAAGATTGGAGTAGGAGTAGGCCATATGGCCCCTCGAGCCTGCTCCGCCATTTAATAAATCATGGCTGACCTTCCACCTCAACTTCACTTTCCCTCCCCATATCCCTCGATTCCCTCAGTGTCCCAAAACACTGCACTTTCCTATTGGTTGCTGTCTTCCCTTCCTGAGATGACACACTCCAACTTGGCTTGGTCGTCCTTCCAGGGGCTGAGCACAGTTATCTTCTGCTCACAGTGTGGCATAAGCTTCAGTGCAGTACGAGAATATCAACTCCAGCTAACAAGCTAGCTATACCATCTGGCCACTCCTACATTCAGCCAGTAATCTCATCAAAACCAGTGATCCAGATTCTGTTCCACCTCACCAATCCACCCAGCAACTTCATCAACTACCCCATCAAAATGCGTTGCTATTCCACCAACACAACTCACCTTCACACCAAGAGCTCCATCAGACCCCCCACTACTCAGGCTCCAAAGCTGTACAGCCAACATACCAGTCAGCACCACCTATTGACCAGCCAGCCTATTTCAACAGCAACCTTACTTAACTAGCTCACCCACTTAACCTAGCAACAATCACCCAACCTACTAGCCCATCACAAGTGACCAAACCCAACCAAACTAATTGGCCCACCCAATTGAGGGCCATCCCATCAACCAACCACCCTATCAGGAAGCCCGCCATACCAACCCAGTCCACCCAACTGATGGGTCATCCAACTAGCTAGCCCCCCAAACCACTGACCCACCCCAACCAACCTGATTAAACAAACTAAATAATTTTCAACAAATCTTCCCCATGTGGCAGATCAAATAAGTCTCTACCACAGCAGGGAAGAAACAACACTTTTATATAAAGACAGGCATTTAATTACAGTACACCCTGTGACGTGCAAGGATTACAGTGCACAGTGTCCTTTCATATCTTCTACATTTGGACCTTCTCGGGGAACATGCTGGTCTCTTCACTTTAGTTCCTATGAAAAGTTTTCCGTAGAAATTTCCTGCAAAAGATCACAATTCAAACTTGCAGCGGCCTCATGAACTATTTGAGTCCTCAAAGTTCCAGCTATTTTCCAAGCCCGCAGCCTCAGTGTTTGTAGGTATGTAATATGATTGAGAAGCCACTCCCGCTACTGGTCTGTGGGTTCGCTCATTCGAGGCTCCCTTTACATCGGTCTGAGATGTCTCGTTGATCGCCAGCATTCAGCTCAGGCGCGAGTTAAAATTAGGCCCATCTCTCTCGCTGGGACTTTATGCATGGGCAGGCCGGGCGATGTGTTTGGAACCTCGCCGTGAAAACTGCAAATAGGCAGGTTAGAAACAGAGTGGAATATTGGCAAGAAACCGGGCGAATGGCGAATGGTTGGCAGACATTAGGCCCAGTCTCCGTTACATAAGATACAGGGACAGCAGTCGGCCATTTGGCCCCTCGAGCCTGCTTCACTATTTAATAAGATCATGGCTGATCTATCTGATCCTGGCCTCAACTCCACTTCCCTGCCCGCTCCCCATAACCCTTGACTCCCTTATCGTTCGAAACTGGCATTCCTCAATGCTGAGTGGGCAGTCTGCATTGCTATGCGAGCGCATTAGTGATGCTTGGCACCTACAGGTCAGGGGACGTGCTGCTCTCACTCTGAATTTAAAGCACATTCCTCAGCGCAGTCTCACAATTGGTATTGGAGCCAAACTCAGTTCTTGTTCTACAAGGCAGTGCCCCCCCAGTGCTAAGTCTGGGCCCCAGCCCGTGATGTCAGAAGCTTCCTGTCTTACGCAAAGCTGGAGTGAGAGAAAATGAGAGCTGTGTGTGCGATGCTGCGCTGCAACCGAGCCTCGCACTCTCCTGCTTCGCCCAGGACACCCTCTGAACCGCCAGCTGCAGTCAGCTGGGAGCCGGGCCAGACTCTCCACACACACACACTCCGCTCATTCATTACCTCACATACCTAGGCACAGCGCCGGCCATTCAGGGCCGAGTATTCGGCTTTCCATTTCTTTCTCCATCACTTCAAGCTTCTCCCTTTATTCAGTCACATATTCCTGCAGGCAGCCATGCTCCGCCTCCCCCCCACTCACATCCTCTCGCCTTCGTTTTTTAAAAAATTGGGATTCGACGCGGTGTTCAGTCAACCCTTCCCTTCAGCTGCAATAAATCACTTGCTCGCTTCTTCAGCCGCCCACCCCACGCCAAACAGCCAAGCAATTGACCATGGTGGCAGCCGAGTGCCATTCCTTGCAGTCGCAATTTCTTCACTGCAATTCAGCGTCCAGGAAATAAACCATGAAACACACACGCACACAGAGTCAGTGCCGCCACTCAGAGGCAGCGGGCACACGCGGGCGATGCCACCCTCTGGATGGCTCAGCCCATCCTCCACAGAACAGACAGTGCGGCGTCCAGGGTAGCTCGCAGCCTGCCAAACGCTCCACTGTCGGCGTTTCAGCTCAATCCAGGAGCCCCCTCACACAGCGCTGGGCAAAGTCAGACAATGCTCGGGGGCAGGGGCGGATTAACCATGGGCTGCAGCCCCAGGCCCACCAACAATAGGCTGACCAAATAAATGTAGGAAAAAACATATAAGGCCTCCCAAATAGGCTGAATAGAAGAGACAATAAGAGAAGAAAACAAGACCGCCGTTTATACCTATATACACTAATGTACTATATATACTAATGTACCTATATACACTGATGTACTATATATACTAATGTACCTATATACACTAATGTACTATATATACTAATGTACCTATATACACTGATGTACTATATATACTAGTGCACCTATATACACTGATGTACTATTTACACTAATGTACCTATACACACTGATGTACTATATATACTAATGTACCTATATACACTGATGTACTATATATACTAATGTACCTACATACACTAATGTACTATATACACTAATGTACCAATATACACTGATGTACTATATATACTAATGTACCTATATACACTGATGTACTATTTACACTAATGTACCTATATACACTAATGTACTATATACACTAATGTACCTATATACAGAAGTACCTATATACACTAATGTACCTATATACAGAAGTACCTATATCCACGAATGTACCTATATGCAGAAGTATCTATATACACTAATGCACCCATATACAGAAGTACCTATATACACTAATGTACTATATACACTAAGTACCTATATACACTAATGTACCTATATACACTAATGTACCTATATACAGAAGTACCTATATACAGAAGTACCTATATACAGAAGTACCCATGTACACTAATGCACCTATATACAGAAGTACCTATATACAGAAGTACCTATATATACTAATGTTCCTATATACAGAAGTACCTATATACACTAATGTACCTATATACTGAAGTACCTACATACACTAATGTACCTATATACACTAATGTACCTATATACAGAAGTACCTGTATACACTAATGTACCTATATACAGAAGTACCTATATACACTAATATACCTATATACTGAAGTATCTATATACACTAATGTACCTATATACACTAATATACCTATATACAGAAGTACTTATATACACTAATGTACCTATATACACTAATGTACCTATATACACTAATTACCTCTATATCAAAGTACCTATATACACTAATGTACCTCTATACCGAAGTACCTACATACACTACTGTACCTACAGACAGAAATACCTATATACACGAATGTACCTATATACAGAAGTACCTTTATACACTAATGTACCTATATACAGAAGTATCTATATACACTAATGTACCTATATACAGAAGTACCTATATACACTAATGTATCTATATACACTAACGTATCTATATACACTAACGTACCTATATACACTAATGTACCTTTCTACACAAGTACCTATTACACTAATGTGCCTATATACAGAAGTACCTATATACACTAATGCACCTATATACAGAAGTACCTATATACACGAATGTACCTATATACCGAAGTACCTATATACACTAATGTACCTATATACAGAAGTACCTATATACACGAATGTACCTATATACAGAAGTACCTATATACACTAATATACCTATATACAGAAGTACTTATATACACTAATGTACCTATATACACAAGTACCTATATACACTAATGTACCTATATACACAAGTACCTATTACACTAATGTACCTATATACAGAACAGAATATCAGCCTGTTTTATTTCGCATGTTATTGAGAGAAATCTGCATACATGTATAGGAGTCTAGTATTGCAATGTTACCAGAACCAGAATTATATGCCTACTTGATACAGAATATATGCTTTCATTGTTGAATATACTGGCCGATGTTTTCACACTCAGAATCAGAATCATACACGTAATGTAATGAACATGAACAAATATAACTATAGGCCCATTCGGATCAGTTTGCCCCAGGTCCATCAGGCCCTTAATCCGGCCCTGGGTGGGGGGGGGGACCTGTAGATGGGGACCAGAGCACAATGGTGAGTGGATCATCCTGGAGGCTACACCTTTGGTCTAGTTTGTATCCAATATAAGGTTAGTTGCATAGTGGTAGTGTTGCTGGACCAGTAGTCCAGAGGCCTGGTCTGATGATCCGGAGATGTGACTTCCATTCCCAGCACGGCAGCTGGGGAATTTAAGTTCAGTTAATTAAATAAACCTGAAATTAAAATAATGACCATTATCAGTTAAGATGACCATGGAACTGCTGGATTTTTTTTTGGTTAAAAATCCATCTGGTTCATTAATGTCCTTCAGAGAAACAAGCCTGGCCTTTATGTGATTCCAGACACACAGTAATGTGGTTGCCTCTGAAATAGCCTAGCTATTTAGGGATGGGCAATAAATGCTGGACTTGGCAGTGATGCGCATATCTCGTGAATAAAAAAATGTATATTGTACTTCGATTTGTTTAGCTAAATGTTGATAATAAGCCATAATGTAGAAACAACATAACCTCTCCCAATCTACTGGCCCAGAGGCTCAGTGATGCAAATTCCTTCCAGAACCAGACAACTTGCAGGTATAGGAGCCAGTAGAGGGAGGTTTATCCACAGCACCCCCGCCCCCACCTTCCACTCTTTGCCCCTGGGTGCTGACCCTGGTGATGTCAGGGCACTAGTGGGGTGACGAGGGGAGGTTGGTGGTCCAAGCACGCTGAACTTCAGCTTGGTCTCCAGTGAGTGTTCAAAGACCAGGCCCTCAAATCTAGCACCAAGATTATGGTCTACAGGGCTGTAGTAATACCCGCCCTCTTGTATGGCTCAGAGACATGGACCATGTACAGTAGACACCTCAAATCACTAGAGAAGTACCACCAACAATGTCTCCGCAAGATCCTACAAATTCCCTAGGCGGACAGACAGACCAACGTTAGTGTTCTTGATCAGGCCACCATCCCTAGCATCGAAGCACTGACCACACTCGACCAGCTCCGTTGGGCGGGCCACATTGTCCGCATGCCCGACACAAGACTCCCAAAGCAAGCGCTCTACTCAGAACTCCTACACGGCAAGCGAGCTTCAGATAGGCAGAGGAAACGTTACAGAGACACCCTCAAAGCTTCCCTGATAAAAGTGCAACATCCCCACCGACATCTGGGAGTCCCTGGACAAAGATCGCCCCAAGTGGAGGAAGAGCATCTGGGAGGGCGCTGAGCATCTCGAGTCTCATTGCAGACAGCATGCAGAAAGCAAGTGCAGGCAACGGAAGGAGCGTGCGGCAAACCAGACTCCCCACCCACCCTTTCCTTCAACCACTGTCTGTCCCACCTGTGACAGAGACTGTAATTCCCGTATTGGACTGTTCAGTCACCTGAGAACTCACTTTTAGAGTGGAAGCAAGTCTTCCTCGATTTCGAGGTACTGCTCATGATGGTCTCCAGAACTCTTGCCCAGCTCTGGGAGGAGAAAGATGTGAAAAGTGTGTGTGTGTGTGTGTGTGTGTGGGGGGGGGGGGGGGTCACTTTTACCAGGACCCTGTGTGAACTATGCCCCCCCTCCTGTCCCACATTGTACTTGTCAGGCGATCAGAGGACTGCAGCCAAACACTGATAGACGCCAGGCACCTGGGCAGGTTGGAGGGACACCATTGATGTCTATCGACGGGCCAGCCTCCCTGCTCCTGCTACTGCCACGTCTGCACTGGGCTGTTACTTTCTCTAAAAAGCCCTTTTCAACCACAGGGCCTGAAACACGTCCCTTGTGTGTTTGTTTTTTTTTTATATCCCCTCCCTTCTCCTCGACCGCAAAACGGCAATCTGACTGGCTCCATTCATCCGCACTTCCTGACCAATCAGGGCCTCGCAGGACACGTTGGACAAGAGGCCCTTTCATCGGCGGAGCAACATCATACAGGCCCTGTCTGCCCGGGCAGCTCGGTATTGAAAGGCGTAGAGATTTGTTGGGGGGGTTCAGAGGCGTGACTCAATAGCACTCTATCCTTTGATAGAATCCCCCCCCCACACACACACACATCATACAACACAAGTCTACACCAGAATTGGGATTAGCCAATAACCCATCACGTGCAACCCTCCAGAACCTTTTGTACACATGGGGGGCTCAGCGACCCCATAATAATAATGGCGCCTTTGAGTCATAAACCATTCGTGGGCATCGTGCGTTGTTCTCGCTGGCAGTGCAGAGCCAAAAAGCACTGGGCCAGAGCTATGGATCAGCATCCTATGGGCTTGACACACCAACAGCTGGATAGCCACAGTGCCTTGTATCTGTCCCTCTGAAGGGAATGGTAACGATAGCTTGCCTGCCTTTTTTTTAATGTGGAGAGAGGGTCACGATCCCTTTCCTCATAATGTTACAGGCTAGCCAAGTGTTGGGAGTCTGAAACATACCCCTTCCCCCCTGTTTTCTTGCCACGGGTCTCGTATACAGCTGTGAAGAGAATGGGAGTTAGGTGCCCCCTACATTGCCAGAGCTGCACTTTGGTGTCAGGAGTTGACTGGTATCCCAGGCCCCTCCCCAGTGTTGCCTGTACAGGTTCAGTGTACACCTACTGTAAAAGAACGTGTTAGAGCCGGTGGCTGAGGCTGAGAATGGGTTCACACCTGTACATGTGGAGCACGCAGCCCCCGCCCTCCCTCAAACATCTCACATGTTCAGCTTCGAGAGCCAAGGAGCCCAACATCTTGTCTAAGGTGCAACAGTCTGTCAGGAGGAGTGTGCCCGTGAGCCGCGTTTTGGCCACACATCATTCTGGCGCCACTCTCACTGTTCCCATCGGTTAATACCGGCCCAGGGTGGTGCTTCCCACGGGCTCGGTGCTCATAAACCTCTGGGATCGTGACCTTGTCACTGAAGGATCCAGTGACATGGGGCTAAATGGAAGCTTTCACACCACGCCTTCTGCTTGTGGCGAATACAACTCCGGGCCCCTGCCAGGGAAGAGCTGATGTCTTCTCGGCGGAGGCCCCAAGTCTGACATGATTCCATCTTGCCCCATTACTCGGACCGGACCGGACTCGAACCGGTCAATCCACGGGACCTCACGCCGCTCCCTCGCAGGAGAGAAACCTTCAGCTCTCAGCCTGCCCCGAACCTTGCTCCTGACTCTATTCCCAAGCGTCTGAAGCATCATGCTGCGTGTGGGGGAACAAGGTTGAGCTGGTGGGAGAAGTAACTCGGGGAGTGGGGTGGGGTCCGAGGAGGCATCAAGCGTAGAGTCAATGAGAAGTCGATAGCGCCGGGGGGCCAAAGCTTTCCCATGAAGCAAGGACCCCCCTACTCCCCTTCAAATGTCCCAGCCCTCCCAACTGTGCCAGTGGCAACTATCACTGTAGGTCCACGGACAGTCAGCGCTGCCTGCACACCTTTCAAGTACACACACCAAAGAGACTGGGTTCCTCACACAACCAATGCAATCTGTTACTCCCAGATACTTTCCAGAAACCTTGCTCCCCCACCCATACACACACCTTTACTGGCAAGGGCTGGAGAGCTCATAGGTTGTAGGTACATCATAGCCCCCATCCCTCAGCCGAGGCCGGTCGGGGGCAGGGCGAGGCCGCTTGCCCCTATCCCCGTATCTTGTTGCTGGCGATTTGAGCCATCCAGCAAGAGGGAACATTTCGCTGTCCAAAGTTCCCAATTGGCGAAACGGGAGGCGGACTGCCCCGTCCCCCTTCCCGAATGGGGAGCAGACAAGGGTCCTGCAACTCTCCCCGGGTTGTTGTAAAAGACGGAAAGAGAGGGGACGGAGGAAGAGCGGTAGGTGGTTATTCGGGGTCTGGTCACCGTGCCAAGTCCCGAGAGAGCTGTGCGGTTAAAATGACACTTGTCCAGCCGCCCCACAGTCGGCTTAATTCTGCATCTCCACAAGGCAGCTCAGGTAGACCACACGGTAGCACTGCGAGGCAGACAATTCAAATATTCCAACACATACACACATATATCTTAAAAAAACATCCTTGGAACCTCTGCACTGCGGATTGACATTTCCCCCAGCCCCGAGACTGTCCTGTATAGAGGTAGCACCTGCCTTCATCGAATCTTAAAAGCACAGAAGGAGTGTATTCGGCCCACCGTAACCTTGCCGGCCCTTTGAGAGAGCCACCCAATTGGCCCCACAGCCCCCGCTCCCTCCCCACAGCCCTGCCAAGGTTGCCTTTTCCAGTAGATCATCCGAGTGAGTTTAGGAAAGTTCCGATTGAATCTGTTCCCACCGCCCTGTCAGGCTGAAAGGCCACTTCGAAGGAGATCGCTTCGAGTCCTATTAGCGGATTGCAGTTCATTGACAAAATCCGCCGCGTCCTTAACGGCGCCCGTGGACACAGGGCTGCCGGTATGTTGTTTACTCTCGCACACGCTTGCCACAAATGCAGCCCGCCTGCTAAAGGAGCGGGGAATGCAGGAGCAATTTCTCCCATGCACACACCGACTTCAGGTCAAATATCCACACTGTAAGTGGCTCAACACTTGGGGGAGGGGAGGTCAGATTAGAAAAAAATCCATTCATTTGTATACATATATATAAAGTTTGTAGATCACAGGCGAGTGTGAGAGGGTCTCCTTCTAATATTGTACCTGCATTGAATGGATCAGCATACAGTGGGAGTGCATCAGTAGCAAGGGTTCGAGGTTTGTGACTTAACAATCAACACTTTTGATGTGAATACCCTTCAAATGGCATCCCACAGAGGGTAAGTTGTTTGCCACCTATGCCACGCGAGAGCCGGCACACGAATGGTTAATCCTACATGCAGCACGGGGTTAAACCTCCACTCGACAGATATAGCACCCCGCTCTCACACAGATGCCTACTAAATATACCCCTCCACTCCGCACACTCAAAGCTTCTCTCCTCTCCTGCTCCTCACTCCGCACTGAGGATTCTGTCTCCAAATAAAAGCGCAGTCGAGATGTCCTGAGGGAGGGCGGGGGAGAGAAAGGAGGGAAGGGGGGAGGTTATTGAACGGCGTCCGTATAATTCAGGGGGTGATTGAGTGCTTGTGCTGTGTGCCCTCCTGACACCGACTGCCACGTTTTCAGGCTGGTCGACTTGTCTATTTGTAACGCGGAATATTCATAGTAGCAGTCAAAAGGCCACGCCGCAAGTTAAAAATACACAGGGTGGGAGGAATAATAAGCCACCTTTTAATTTAAATGCAGCAAGACGTTCAAAAACATCTAAAAAAGCCGTTCCTCAGTCACCGCAAGGCAAGGACCTGGTATAATATTTGACCAGAGTTCATTTGAACTGATCGGTCACCTCACAACCTTGGCCCACAACCCTTATATATATAAAGGACCGTTTCAAAGATTCGGATTGCGTTTGGTGTCTCAATAGCATCAGGACTGTTGACGCTCAGTCAATAATTGAACAGCCCCGGTTCCCCCAAAAGCGTCCATTTATGGCGGGTGGGTGCAAATATTGACATCTCTCACTCCGGGGGCCCTTGCCACCTTCCGTGCCCCGAGAGAGAGGATGGTGACGAGGATTCAACTCAACAAAGGGCCCGACCATACCTACCATCCGTATGGGCCACCGGTACTAGACCAGTCAGTCACCAGCTGGCTCAATAACCACCACGGTCAATTCATTCAGCACTGGATATGGAGCGGTGTGCGTGTGTGCTTGTGACTACAAATAACCCAATGAGGAATTGCAGCAGAGTAAAAACGAAAGAAGCGGATGAGGATAACCGCCCCCCCCCCTGCCCCCCTCCCCCCAACAACCCACGCACAGAATGGTTCACGACAGGGTCCCGTTTAGTCGATCCTTAGCAATCCTTCTGCTGACAGATTGGGTAAGTGGCCCAATCTGACCTGGCCGAATGCCCTCTCAATACATAGAGCGAGGTGGAATAAGAGGCACTGGCGAGGTTGGATGGACACACGACCTTGCACCCCCCCCCCCCCCCCCCCCCAACGAGCTGGCTCTGATATTGGTCAGATTAGACTGGATGGTCAACTTTCAGCAAACGGGAATGTCAGTCTCTGACAGTACAGTGTGAGCATCTTAAATACCGCACAACTATCGTCTCAACACCCCCCTCCCCACACACACACACCTTGTGTCCCTTAGCCAGATTAATGCGCATTAATGTCACAACTCCGATAACCTGGATTCGCCGGGATATTGGGCTAAAACACACAATCGCGACCGCGACGGGGTTTTTTTTTTGACTGATCAACATTCTGACAGCGAATTGCAACAGAGTGGCGACCGGTGTCAGTAAAGTGCAGAGGTGAGGGATAGCGGTTTGAGATGGGCTGGCAATCTGATACCAATAGATGGCGTCTCTCACTCTTTCTCTCTCCCCCCCCCCCCCCCCCCCCCCACCCCTCCCCTCCCCTCCCACCACCTCCAGTGTGTGAGCAGAGCCCTCTGGAACCGCAATCAGCAACTCTGCTGGAGAAAAGGTATGGGTTGGCAGAAGCGTCAGCCAGCTGGGGTCCTCCTGCCCCGATACCTCCCACTCCCACACAGTCCCATTCACAGCGAGAGGCTTTTGACAGACAGCCCCTGCTCTGATTGACACTTTCCCATCAATCGGCCCCTTTCACTCCCCTTCACTTCGGACTTACCGCTGGCCCGAATGCAGTTCGCAGCCGTTCACCCAGGTGAAGATCACTTTTTTTTAAAAAAGCACAATTCTTGCAGCATTCTCAATCATGAGAACTTTTTGTTTTTGCTGTTGCAAAAGTTTGCAACTTTGCTTTGCACGCGGGATGGTCTCTGACCGCATCATTTGAGGAAGACGGTACACAGCTCGGCACAGAGGTGCAAATAGGCAAGCACTCCCCACAATGGGCTTTCTCTGACTTGAATTTTCCAACTGCCTCACTTTGCTATCTTTGTTCAGCTGTCTCCCTGTCTCTCTCCACCCCCCCCCCCCCACCACCAACCCCCATCTCACCCCCCCCCCCCACCCTTTCCCTTTCCTTCCCACTTTGCCCGACTTATCTATCCTTGCACTGACCACAACAGTTCGACCCGGTCAGCAGAAATAATCTTGACGGTGACAATTTCAAAACAAAACAAAAAAAATATATATCCAAAAACAAAGCGCTTCTCTTACCTGCCCGCACTCCCGACGATTGCCACAGGGCTAATGTCAAAGTTAAAATAGATAAACTCGTGTCCCACATCCAGCTTTTTCTCCTGCTTCGCGAAGGAGAGCTCTTCAAATCCATGGTCGCCGGCTCCCACCAGTGAAACGGGGGGTCACTTTCCTGTTACTGTGGAGGGTGGACTCCAATGTAGGAGGGTGGGGGGCGGGGGCGGGGGCTGGGATGGATTGGTGAGTGTGTGTGTGTGAGGTTGAAACCTTCAGCGAGGATCAGCAAGGTGTGTGTGTGTGCTTGTTGGGAGAGCCCAGCCTTGTGTGTCCAGTCTATAGCTCCATGAAGTCGCTGTGCCTTGGGCCGGTGTCTCTGGCGTTGGGAGCTGCAGCGATTGGGGCGGTGGAGGCGCTCTGCTGCCCTTTTCGCCTTAAGCTGCTGGTTTAACGCTGGCTGATTTTGTTGAGTTGCCCCTGCCTCCTTTGCTCAGATGGGAGTGATATGTGCTGAATGAACCATGCCCCCTTCTGCTCCGGCTCCGCCACTCACTCGAATGACACCCAGGCGCAACTCCTAACTTGCCCCCGGGCTCCGGCGCCGCCGCCGCCGGCCAATGGCAGCGCCGCCAATCCCCGGCCGCCAACTTTCCGCCAATCGCCGCGCCGCGGCTACCTGCCGGGCCCCTCGTCCATTGGTCCGGGGCCGCCCAGGGGGCGGGGCGGCGGGCCGGGCCCGGCTTCTGTGACGTCAGGGCTCAGCCCCGCCCCCTCCCCCCGGCCAATCAGGGGGCTGCGGGAGGTGAGAGGCGGTAACTTCAAACAGGGCGAGCCCGGCCCAGAGATTCGTGCACACGTTCAAAGTGACCCAGGAGTGAACGCAGAGAGAGAGAGAGAGAAGACAGACAGCTCCACACAAACACAGACAGTTCGACACAGACAGAGCCAGACAGTTCTACACAGAAACAGACCCAGACAGCTCTCTACAGACACAGAGCCAGACAGCTCAACACAGACACAGCCAGACACATAGCTCTGCACAGATACAGAGCCAGACAGACAGCTCTACACAGACACAGACCCAGACAGCACTACACAGACACTGAGAACCAGACAGCTCTATACAGACACAGACCCAGACAGCTCTACACAGAGACAGAGACCCAGACAACTCTACACAGACAGAGACCCAGACAACTCTACACAGGCACAGACCCAGACAGCTCTACATAGACACAGACCCAGACAGCTCTACCCAGACACAGAGACCCAGACAAACAGCTCTACACAGACACAGAGCCAGACAGACAGCTCTAAACAGACACAGACCCAGACAGCTCTACACAGACATAGAGACCCAGACAGCTCGACACAGACACAGAGCCAGACAGCTCTATACAGACACAGAGACCCAGGCAGCACGACACAGACACAGAGACCCAGACAGCTCGACACAGACACAGAGCCAGACAGACAGCTCTACACAGACACAGACCCAGACAGACAGCTCCCCACAGACACAGAGCCAGACAGCTCGACATAGACACAGAGCCAGACAGCGCTACACAGGAACAGAGCCAGACAGCGCTACAAAGACACAGGTACAGAGCCAGGCACAGAGCCAGATAGCGCTACACAGACACAGAGCCAGACAGAGAACCAGACAGCACTACACAGACACAGAGCCAGACAGCGCTACACAGACACAGAGCCAGACAGCGCTACACAGACACAGATACAGAGCCAGACACAGAGCCAAGCAGCTCTACACAGACACAGAGTCAGACAGCACTACACAGACACAGAGCCAAGCAGCTCTACACAGACAGAGAGCTAGACAGCACTACACAGACAGAGAGGGCCAGACAGCACTACACAGAAACAGAGCCAGACAGCACTACACAGACACAGAGAGCCAGACAGCACTACACAGACACAGAGCCAGACAGCACTACACAGACACAGATACAGAGCCAGACAGCACTATACAGACACACATACAGAGCCAGACAGCACTACACAGACACAGAGCCAGACAGCACTACACAGACACAGATACAGAGCCAGACAGCACTACACAGACACAGAGAGCCAGACAGCGCGACACAGACACAGATACAGAGCCAGACAGCACTAAACAGACATAGAGAGCCAGACAGCACTACACAGACACATATACAGAGCCAGACAGCACTACACAGACACAGAGCCAGACAGCACTACACAGACACAGAGCCAGACAACTCTACACAGACACAGACACAGAGCCAGACAGCACCACACAGACACAGAGACCCAGACAGCACTACACAGACTCAGAGAGCCAAACAGCACTACACAGACACAGAGCCAGACAGCACCACACAGACACAGAGAGCCAGACAGCTCTACACAGACACAGATACAGAGCCAGACAGCACCACACAGACACACATACAGAGCCAGACAGCACTACACAGACACAGAGCCAGACAACTCTACACAGACACAGACACAGAGCCAGACAGCACCACACAGACACAGAGACCCAGACAGCACTACACAGACACAGAGAGCCAGACAGCACTACACAGACACAGAGAGCCAGACAGCTCTACACAGACACAGATACAGAGTCAGACAGCACCACACAGACACAGAGCCCTACAGCACTACACAGACACACAGAGCCAGACATCATTACACACACAGAGAGCCAGACAGCGCTACACAGATACAGAGCCAGACAGCTCTACACAGACACAGATACAGAGCCAGACAGCACTACACAGACACAGACACAGAGCCAGACAGCACTACACAGACACAGAGCCAGACAGCACTACACAGACACAGATACGGAGCCAGACAGCACTACACAGACACAGAGAGCCAGACAGCACTACACAGACACAGATACAGAGCCAGACAGCACTAAACAGACATAGAGAGCCAGACAGCACTACACAGACACAGACACAGAGACCCAGACAGCACTACACAGACACAGAGACCCAAACAGCACTACACAGACACAGATAGCCAGACAACTCTACACAGACACAGAGAGCCAGACAGCTCTACACAGACACAGATACAGAGCTAGACAGCACTTACACAGACACAGAGCCATACAGCACTACACAGACTCACAGAGCCAGACAGCACGACACAGACACAGAGCCAGACAGCGCTATACAGATACAGAGCCAGACAGCTCTACACAGACACAGATACAGAGCCAGACAGCACTACACAGACACAGACACAGAGGCAGACAGCACTACACAGACACAGACACAGAGCCAGACAACACTACACAGACACAGACACAGAGTCAGACAGCACTACACAGACACAGGCACAGACACAGAGCCAGACAGCGCTACACAGACACAGAGCCAGACAGCACAACACAGACACAGATACAGAGCCAGACACAGAGCCAAGCAGCTCTACACAGACACAGACCCAGACAGCACCACACAGACACAGAGCCGAGCAGCTCCACACAGACACAGAGCCAGACAGCACTACACAGACAGAAAGAGCCAGACAGCACTACACAGACACAGAGCCAGAAAGCACTACACAAACACAGATACAGAGCCAGAAAGCACTACACAGACACAGACACAGAGCCAGACAGCACTACACAGACACAGAGCCAGACAGCACGACACAGACACAGAGTGCCAGACAACTCTACACAGACACAGACACAGAGCCAGACAGCACCACACAGGCACAGAGACCCAGACAACTCTACACAGACACAGACACAGAGCCAGACAGCACTACACAGACACAGAGAGCCAGACAACTCTACACAGACACAGACACAGAGACCCAGACAGCACTACACAGACACAGGGAGCCAGACAGCTCTACACAGACACAGATACAGAGCCAGACAGCACTACACAGACAGAGAGAGCCAGACAGCAGTACACAGACACAGAGCCAGACAGCGCTACACAGACACAGAGAGCCAGACAGCACTACACCGACACAGAGCCAGACAGCACTACACAGAACCAGAGAGCCAGACAGCACTACACAGACACAGAGCCAGACAGCACTACACAGACACAAACACAGAGCCAGACAGCACCACACAGACACAGAGACCCAGACAGCACTACACAGACATAGAGAGCCAGACAGCTCTACAGAGACACAGAGAGCCAGACAGCATTACACAGACACAGACACAGAGCCAGACAGCACTACACAGACACAGAGCCATACAGCACTACACAGACACAGAGAGCCAGACAGCACTACACAGACACAGATACAGAGCCAGACAGCACTACACAGACACAGAGCCATACAGCACTACACAGACATAGAGAGCAAGACAGCACTACACAGACACACATACAGAGCCAGACAGCACTACACAGACACAGATACAGAGCCAGACAGCGCTACACAGACACAGATACAGAACCAGACAGCACTACACAGACACAGAGAGCCAGACAGCACTACACAGACACACATACAGAGCCAGACAGCACTACACAGACACAGATACAGAGCCAGACAGCACTACACAGACACAGAGCCAGACAACTCTACATAGACACAGACACAGAGCCAGACAGCACCACACAGACACAGCGACCCAGACAGCACTACACAGACACAGAGAGCCAGACAGCACTACACAGACACAGAGAGCCAGACAGCACTACACAGGCACAGACACAGATACAGAGCCAGACAGCTCTACACAGACACAGATACAGAGCCAGACAGCTCTACACAGATACAGAGCCAGACAGCTCTACACAGACACAGATACAGAGCCAGACAGCACTACACAGACACAGACACAGAGCCAGACAGCACTACACAGACACAGAGCCAGACAGCACTACACAGACACAGATACAGAGCCAGACAGCACTACACAGACACAGAGAGCCAGACAGCACGACACAGGCACAGACACAGATACAGAACCAGACAGCTCTACACAGACACAGATACAGAGCCAGACAGCACTACACAGGCACAGACACAGAGCCAGACAGCACTACACAGACACAGAGCCAGACAGCACTACACAGACACAGATACAGAGCCAGACAGGACTACACAGACACAGAGAGCCAGACAGCGCTACACAGACACAGATACAGAGCCAGACAGCACTAAACAGACATAGAGAGCCAGACAGCACTACACAGACACAGATACAGAGCCAGACAGCACTACACAGACACAGAGCCATACAGCACTACACAGACATAGAGAGCCAGACAGCACTACACAGACACACATACAGAGCCAGACAGCACTACACAGACACAGATACAGAGCCAGACAGCGCTACACAGACACAGATACAGAGCCAGACAGCACTACACAGACACAGACACAGAGCCAGACAGCACTACACAGACACAGAGCCAGACAGCACTACACAGACACAGATACGGAGCCAGACAGCACTACACAGACACAGAGAGCCAGACAGCACTACACAGACACAGATACAGAGCCAGACAGCACTAAACAGACATAGAGAGCCAGACAGCACTACACAGACACAGACACAGAGACCCAGACAGCACTACACAGACACAGAGACCCAAACAGCACTACACAGACACAGATAGCCAGACAACTCTACACAGACACAGAGAGCCAGGCAGCTCTACACAGACACAGATACAGAGCTAGACAGCACTTACACAGACACAGAGCCATACAGCACTACACAGACTCACAGAGCCAGACAGCACGACACAGACACAGAGCCAGACAGCGCTATACAGATACAGAGCCAGACAGCTCTACACAGACACAGATACAGAGCCAGACAGCACTACACAGACACAGACACAGAGGCAGACAGCACTACACAGACACAGACACAGAGCCAGACAACACTACACAGACACAGACACAGAGTCAGACAGCACTACACAGACACAGGCACAGACACAGAGCCAGACAGCGCTACACAGACACAGAGCCAGACAGCACAACACAGACACAGATACAGAGCCAGACACAGAGCCAAGCAGCTCTACACAGACACAGACCCAGACAGCACCACACAGACACAGAGCCGAGCAGCTCCACACAGACACAGAGCCAGACAGCACTACACAGACAGAAAGAGCCAGACAGCACTACACAGACACAGAGCCAGAAAGCACTACACAAACACAGATACAGAGCCAGAAAGCACTACACAGACACAGACACAGAGCCAGACAGCACTACACAGACACAGAGCCAGACAGCACGACACAGACACAGAGTGCCAGACAACTCTACACAGACACAGACACAGAGCCAGACAGCACCACACAGGCACAGAGACCCAGACAACTCTACACAGACACAGACACAGAGCCAGACAGCACTACACAGACACAGAGAGCCAGACAACTCTACACAGACACAGACACAGAGACCCAGACAGCACTACACAGACACAGGGAGCCAGACAGCTCTACACAGACACAGATACAGAGCCAGACAGCACTACACAGACAGAGAGAGCCAGACAGCAGTACACAGACACAGAGCCAGACAGCGCTACACAGACACAGAGAGCCAGACAGCACTACACCGACACAGAGCCAGACAGCACTACACAGAACCAGAGAGCCAGACAGCACTACACAGACACAGAGCCAGACAGCACTACACAGACACAAACACAGAGCCAGACAGCACCACACAGACACAGAGACCCAGACAGCACTACACAGACATAGAGAGCCAGACAGCTCTACAGAGACACAGAGAGCCAGACAGCATTACACAGACACAGACACAGAGCCAGACAGCACTACACAGACACAGAGCCATACAGCACTACACAGACACAGAGAGCCAGACAGCACTACACAGACACAGATACAGAGCCAGACAGCACTACACAGACACAGAGCCATACAGCACTACACAGACATAGAGAGCAAGACAGCACTACACAGACACACATACAGAGCCAGACAGCACTACACAGACACAGATACAGAGCCAGACAGCGCTACACAGACACAGATACAGAACCAGACAGCACTACACAGACACAGAGAGCCAGACAGCACTACACAGACACACATACAGAGCCAGACAGCACTACACAGACACAGATACAGAGCCAGACAGCACTACACAGACACAGAGCCAGACAACTCTACATAGACACAGACACAGAGCCAGACAGCACCACACAGACACAGCGACCCAGACAGCACTACACAGACACAGAGAGCCAGACAGCACTACACAGACACAGAGAGCCAGACAGCACTACACAGGCACAGACACAGATACAGAGCCAGACAGCTCTACACAGACACAGATACAGAGCCAGACAGCTCTACACAGATACAGAGCCAGACAGCTCTACACAGACACAGATACAGAGCCAGACAGCACTACACAGACACAGACACAGAGCCAGACAGCACTACACAGACACAGAGCCAGACAGCACTACACAGACACAGATACAGAGCCAGACAGCACTACACAGACACAGAGAGCCAGACAGCACGACACAGGCACAGACACAGATACAGAACCAGACAGCTCTACACAGACACAGATACAGAGCCAGACAGCACTACACAGGCACAGACACAGAGCCAGACAGCACTACACAGACACAGAGCCAGACAGCACTACACAGACACAGATACAGAGCCAGACAGGACTACACAGACACAGAGAGCCAGACAGCGCTACACAGACACAGATACAGAGCCAGACAGCACTAAACAGACATAGAGAGCCAGACAGCACTACACAGACACAGATACAGAGCCAGACAGCACTACACAGACACAGAGCCATACAGCACTACACAGACATAGAGAGCCAGACAGCACTACACAGACACACATACAGAGCCAGACAGCACTACACAGACACAGATACAGAGCCAGACAGCGCTACACAGACACAGATACAGAGCCAGACAGCACTACACAGACACAGACACAGAGCCAGACAGCACTACACAGACACAGAGCCAGACAGCACTACACAGACACAGATACGGAGCCAGACAGCACTACACAGACACAGAGAGCCAGACAGCACTACACAGACACAGATACAGAGCCAGACAGCACTAAACAGACATAGAGAGCCAGACAGCACTACACAGACACAGACACAGAGACCCAGACAGCACTACACAGACATAGAGAGCCAGACAGCACTACACAGACACACATACAGAGCCAGACAGCACTACACAGACACAGATACAGAGCCAGACAGCGCTACACAGACACAGATACAGAACCAGACAGCACTACACAGACACAGAGAGCCAGACAGCACTACACAGACACACATACAGAGCCAGACAGCACTACACAGACACAGATACAGAGCCAGACAGCACTACACAGACACAGAGCCAGACAACTCTACATAGACACAGACACAGAGCCAGACAGCACCACACAGACACAGCGACCCAGACAGCACTACACAGACACAGAGAGCCAGACAGCACTACACAGACACAGAGAGCCAGACAGCACTACACAGGCACAGACACAGATACAGAGCCAGACAGCTCTACACAGACACAGATACAGAGCCAGACAGCTCTACACAGATACAGAGCCAGACAGCTCTACACAGACACAGATACAGAGCCAGACAGCACTACACAGACACAGACACAGAGCCAGACAGCACTACACAGACACAGAGCCAGACAGCACTACACAGACACAGATACAGAGCCAGACAGCACTACACAGACACAGAGAGCCAGACAGCACTACACAGGCACAGACACAGATACAGAACCAGACAGCTCTACACAGACACAGATACAGAGCCAGACAGCACTACACAGACACAGACACAGAGCCAGACAGCACTACACAGACACAGAGCCAGACAGCACTACACAGACACAGATACAGAGCCAGACAGGACTACACAGACACAGAGAGCCAGACAGCGCTACACAGACACAGATACAGAGCCAGACAGCACTAAACAGACATAGAGAGCCAGACAGCACTACACAGACACAGATACAGAGCCAGACACAGAGCCAAGCAGCTCTACACAGACACAGAGCCAAGCAGCTCTACACAGACACAGAGTCAGACAGCACTATACAGACACAGATACAGAGCCAGAAAGCACTACACAGACACAGACACAGAGCCAGACAGCACTACACAGACACAGAGAGCCAGACAGCACTACACAGACACAGATACAGAGCCAGACAGCACTACACAGACACAGAAAGCCAGACAGCACTACACAGACACAGAGAGCCAGACAGCACTACACAGACACAGATACAGAGCCAGACAGCACTACACAGACACAGAGAGCCAGACAGCTCTACACAGACACAGATACAGAGCCAGACAGCACTACACAGACACACATACAGAGCCAGACAGCACTACACAACACAGATACAGAGCCAGACAGCACTACTCAGACACAGAGCCAGACAGCACTACACAGACACAGAGAGTCAGACAGCACTACACAGACACAGAGAGCCAGATAGCACTACACAGACACAGAGAGCCAGATAGCCCTGCACAGACACAGACACAGAGCCAGACAGCACTACACAGACACACATACAGAGCCAGACAGCACTACATGACACAGATACAGAGCCAGACAGCATTACACAGACACAGACACAGACACAGACACAGAGCCAGACAGCACTACACAGACACAGAGAGCCAGACAACACTACACAGACACAGACACAGAGCCAGACAGCACTACACAGACACAGAGCCCGACAGTACTACACAGACACAGATAGAGAGCCAGACAGCACTACACAGACACAGATACAGAGCCAGACAGCACTACACAGACACAGAAAGCCAGACAGCACTACACAGACACAGAGAGCGAGACAGCACTACACAGACACAGATACAGAGCCAGACAGCACTACACAGACACAGAGCCAGAAAGCACTGCACAAACACAGATACAGAGCCAGAAAGCACTACACAGACACAGACACAGAGCCAGACAGCACTACACAGACACAGAGCCAGACAGCACGACACAGACACAGAGTGCCAGACAACTCTACACAGACAGAGAGCTAGACAGCACTACACAGACAGAGAGAGCCAGACAGCACTACACAGAAACAGAGCCAGACAGCACTACACAGACACAGAGAGCCAGACAGCACTACACAGACACAGAGCCAGACAGCACTACACAGACACAGATACAGAGCCAGACAGCACTATACAGACACACATACAGAGCCAGACAGCACTACACAGACACAGAGCCAGACAGCACTACACAGACACAGATACAGAGCCAGACAGCACTACACAGACACAGAGAGCCAGACAGCGCGACACAGACACAGATACAGAGCCAGACAGCACTAAACAGACATAGAGAGCCAGACAGCACTACACAGACACATATACAGAGCCAGACAGCACTACACAGACACAGAGCCAGACAGCACTACACAGACACAGAGCCAGACAACTCTACACAGACACAGACACAGAGCCAGACAGCACCACACAGACACAGAGACCCAGACAGCACGACACAGACACAGAGAGCCAAACAGCACTACACAGACACAGAGCCAGACAGCACCACACAGACACAGAGAGCCAGACAGCTCTACACAGACACAGATACAGAGCCAGACAGCACCACACAGACACACATACAGAGCCAGACAGCACTACACAGACACAGAGCCAGACAACTCTACACAGACACAGACACAGAGCCAGACAGCACCACACAGACACAGAGACCCAGACAGCACTACACAGACACAGAGAGCCAGACAGCACTACACAGACACAGAGAGCCAGACAGCTCTACACAGACACAGATACAGAGTCAGACAGCACCACACAGACACAGAGCCATACAGCACTACACAGACACACAGAGCCAGACATCATTACACACACAGAGAGCCAGACAGCGCTACACAGATACAGAGCCAGACAGCTCTACACAGACACAGATACAGAGCCAGACAGCACTACACAGACACAGACACAGAGCCAGACAGCACTACACAGACACAGAGCCAGACAGCACTACACAGACACAGATACGGAGCCAGACAGCACTACACAGACACAGAGAGCCAGACAGCACTACACAGACACAGATACAGAGCCAGACAGCACTAAACAGACATAGAGAGCCAGACAGCACTACACAGACACAGACACAGAGACCCAGACAGCACTACACAGACACAGAGACCCAAACAGCACTACACAGACACAGATAGCCAGACAACTCTACACAGACACAGAGAGCCAGACAGCTCTACACAGACACAGATACAGAGCTAGACAGCACTTACACAGACACAGAGCCATACAGCACTACACAGACTCACAGAGCCAGACAGCACGACACAGACACAGAGCCAGACAGCGCTATACAGATACAGAGCCAGACAGCTCTACACAGACACAGATACAGAGCCAGACAGCACTACACAGACACAGACACAGAGGCAGACAGCACTACACAGACACAGACACAGAGCCAGACAACACTACACAGACACAGACACAGAGTCAGACAGCACTACACAGACACAGGCACAGACACAGAGCCAGACAGCGCTACACAGACACAGAGCCAGACAGCACAACACAGACACAGATACAGAGCCAGACACAGAGCCAAGCAGCTCTACACAGACACAGACCCAGACAGCACCACACAGACACAGAGCCGAGCAGCTCCACACAGACACAGAGCCAGACAGCACTACACAGACAGAGAGAGCCAGACAGCACTACACAGACGCAGAGCCAGAAAGCACTACACAAACACAGATACAGAGCCAGAAAGCACTACACAGACACAGACACAGAGCCAGACAGCACTACACAGACACAGAGCCAGACAGCACGACACAGACACAGAGTGCCAGACAACTCTACACAGACACAGACACAGAGCCAGACAGCACCACACAGGCACAGAGACCCAGACAACTCTACACAGACACAGACACAGAGCCAGACAGCACTACACAGACACAGAGAGCCAGACAACTCTACACAGACACAGACACAGAGACCCAGACAGCACTACACAGACACAGGGAGCCAGACAGCTCTACACAGACACAGATACAGAGCCAGACAGCACTACACAGACAGAGAGAGCCAGACAGCAGTACACAGACACAGAGCCAGACAGCGCTACACAGACACAGAGAGCCAGACAGCACTACACCGACACAGAGCCAGACAGCACTACACAGAACCAGAGAGCCAGACAGCACTACACAGACACAGAGAGCCAGACAGCACTACACAGACACAGAGCCAGACAGCACTACACAGACACAAACACAGAGCCAGACAGCACCACACAGACACAGAGACCCAGACAGCACTACACAGACATAGAGAGCCAGACAGCTCTACAGAGACACAGAGAGCCAGACAGCATTACACAGACACAGACACAGAGCCAGACAGCACTACACAGACACAGAGCCATACAGCACTACACAGACACAGAGAGCCAGACAGCACTACACAGACACAGATACAGAGCCAGACAGCACTACACAGACACAGAGCCATACAGCACTACACAGACATAGAGAGCCAGACAGCACTACACAGACACACATACAGAGCCAGACAGCACTACACAGACACAGATACAGAGCCAGACAGCGCTACACAGACACAGATACAGAACCAGACAGCACTACACAGACACAGAGAGCCAGACAGCACTACACAGACACACATACAGAGCCAGACAGCACTACACAGACACAGATACAGAGCCAGACAGCACTACACAGACACAGAGCCAGACAACTCTACACAGACACAGACACAGAGCCAGACAGCACCACACAGACACAGCGACCCAGACAGCACTACACAGACACAGAGAGCCAGACAGCACTACACAGACACAGAGAGCCAGACAGCACTACACAGGCACAGACACAGATACAGAGCCAGACAGCTCTACACAGACACAGATACAGAGCCAGACAGCTCTACACAGATACAGAGCCAGACAGCTCTACACAGACACAGATACAGAGCCAGACAGCACTACACAGACACAGACACAGAGCCAGACAGCACTACACAGACACAGAGCCAGACAGCACTACACAGACACAGATACAGAGCCAGACAGCACTACACAGACACAGAGAGCCAGACAGCACTACACAGGCACAGACACAGATACAGAACCAGACAGCTCTACACAGACACAGATACAGAGCCAGACAGCTCTACACAGATACAGAGCCAGACAGCTCTACACAGACACAGATACAGAGCCAGACAGCACTACACAGACACAGACACAGAGCCAGACAGCACTACACAGACACAGAGCCAGACAGCACTACACAGACACAGATACAGAGCCAGACAGGACTACACAGACACAGAGAGCCAGACAGCGCTACACAGACACAGATACAGAGCCAGACAGCACTAAACAGACATAGAGAGCCAGACAGCACTACACAGACACAGATACAGAGCCAGACACAGAGCCAAGCAGCTCTACACAGACACAGACCCAGACAGCACTACACAGACACAGAGCCAAGCAGCTCTACACAGACACAGAGTCAGACAGCACTATACAGACACAGATACAGAGCCAGAAAGCACTACACAGACACAGACACAGAGCCAGACAGCACTACACAGACACAGAGAGCCAGACAGCACTACACAGACACAGATACAGAGCCAGACAGCACTACACAGACACAGATACAGAGCCAGACAGCACTACACAGACACAGAGAGCCAGACAGCTCTACACAGACACAGATACAGAGCCAGACAGCACTACACAGACACAGAGAGCCAGACAGCTCTACACAGACAAAGATACAGAGCCAGACAGCACTACACAGACACACATACAGAGCCAGACAGCACTACACAACACAGATACAGAGCCAGACATCACTACTCAGACACAGAGCCAGACAGCACTACACAGACACAGAGAGTCAGACAGCACTACACAGACACAGAGAGCCAGATAGCACTACACAGACACAGAGAGCCAGATAGCCCTGCACAGACACAGACACAAAGCCAGACAGCACCACACAGACACAGAGACCCAGACAGCACTACACAGACACAGAGAGCCAGACAGCTCTACCGAGACACAGAGAGCCAGACAGCTCTACACAGACAAAGATACAGAGCCAGACAGCACTACACAGACACACATACAGAGCCAGACAGCACTACATGACACAGATACAGAGCCAGACAGCATTACACAGACACAGACACAGACACAGACACAGAGCCAGACAGCACTACACAGACACAGAGAGCCAGACAACACTACACAGACACAGACACAGAGCCAGACAGCACTACACAGACACAGAGCCCGACAGTACTACACAGACACAGATAGAGAGCCAGACAGCACTACACAGACACAGATACAGAGCCAGACAGCACTACACAGACACAGAAAGCCAGACAGCACTACACAGACACAGAGAGCCAGACAGCACTACACAGACACAGATACAGAGCCAGACAGCACTACACAGACACAGAGCCAGAAAGCACTACACAAACACAGATACAGAGCCAGAAAGCACTACACAGACACAGACACAGAGCCAGACAGCACTACACAGACACAGAGCCAGACAGCACGACACAGACACAGAGTGCCAGACAACTCTACACAGACAGAGAGCTAGACAGCACTACACAGACAGAGAGAGCCAGACAGCACTACACAGAAACAGAGCCAGACAGCACTACACAGACACAGAGAGCCAGACAGCACTACACAGACACAGAGCCAGACAGCACTACACAGACAGATACAGAGCCAGACAGCACTATACAGACACACATACAGAGCCAGACAGCACTACACAGACACAGAGCCAGACAGCACTACACAGACACAGATACAGAGCCAGACAGCACTACACAGACACAGAGAGCCAGACAGCGCGACACAGACACAAATACAGAGCCAGACAGCACTAAACAGACATAGAGAGCCAGACAGCACTACACAGACACATATACAGAGCCAGACAGCACTACACAGACACAGAGCCAGACAGCACTACACAGATACAGAGCCAGACAACTCTACACAGACACAGACACAGAGCCAGACAGCACCACACAGACACAGAGACCCAGACAGCACTACACAGACACAGAGAGCCAAACAGCACTACACAGACACAGAGCCAGACAGCACCACACAGACACAGAGAGCCAGACAGCTCTACACAGACACACATACAGAGCCAGACAGCACCACACAGACACACATACAGAGCCAGACAGCACTACACAGACACAGAGCCAGACAACTCTACACAGACACAGACACAGAGCCAGACAGCACCACACAGACACAGAGACCCAGACAGCACTACACAGACACAGAGAGCCAGACAGCACTACACAGACACAGAGAGCCAGACAGCTCTACACAGACACAGATACAGAGTCAGACAGCACCACACAGACACAGAGCCATACAGCACTACACAGACACACAGAGCCAGACATCATTACACACACAGAGAGCCAGACAGCGCTACACAGATACAGAGCCAGACAGCTCTACACAGACACAGATACAGAGCCAGACAGCACTACACAGACACAGACACAGAGCCAGACAGCACTACACAGACACAGAGCCAGACAGCACTACACAGACACAGATACGGAGCCAGACAGCACTACACAGACACAGAGAGCCAGACAGCACTACACAGACACAGATACAGAGCCAGACAGCACTAAACAGACATAGAGAGCAAGACAGCACTACACAGACACAGACACAGAGACCCAGACAGCACTACACAGACACAGATAGCCAGACACCTCTACACAGACACAGAGAGCCAGACAGCTCTACACAGACACAGATACAGAGCTAGACAGCACTTACACAGACACAGAGCCATACAGCACTACACAGACTCACAGAGCCAGACAGCACGACACAGACACAGAGCCAGACAGCGCTATACAGATACAGAGCCAGACAGCTCTACACAGACACAGATACAGAGCCAGACAGCACTACACAGACACAGACACAGAGGCAGACAGCACTACACAGACACAGACACAGAGCCAGACAACACTACACAGACACAGACACAGAGTCAGACAGCACTACACAGACACAGGCACAGACACAGAGCCAGACAGCGCTACACAGACACAGAGCCAGACAGCACAACACAGACACAGATACAGAGCCAGACACAGAGCCAAGCAGCTCTACACAGACACAGACCCAGACAGCACCACACAGACACAGAGCCGAGCAGCTCCACACAGACACAGAGCCAGACAGCACTACACAGACAGAGAGAGCCAGACAGCACTACACAGACGCAGAGCCAGAAAGCACTACACAAACACAGATACAGAGCCAGAAAGCACTACACAGACACAGACACAGAGCCAGACAGCACTACACAGACACAGAGCCAGACAGCACGACACAGACACAGAGTGCCAGACAACTCTACACAGACACAGACACAGAGCCAGACAGCACCACACAGGCACAGAGACCCAGACAACTCTACACAGACACAGACACAGAGCCAGACAGCACTACACAGACACAGAGAGCCAGACAACTCTACACAGACACAGACACAGAGACCCAGACAGCACTACACAGACACAGGGAGCCAGACAGCTCTACACAGACACAGATACAGAGCCAGACAGCACTACACAGACAGAGAGAGCCAGACAGCAGTACACAGACACAGAGCCAGACAGCGCTACACAGACACAGAGAGCCAGACAGCACTACACCGACACAGAGCCAGACAGCACTACACAGAACCAGAGAGCCAGACAGCACTACACAGACACAGAGAGCCAGACAGCACTACACAGACACAGAGCCAGACAGCACTACACAGACACAAACACAGAGCCAGACAGCACCACACAGACACAGAGACCCAGACAGCACTACACAGACATAGAGAGCCAGACAGCTCTACAGAGACACAGAGAGCCAGACAGCATTACACAGACACAGACACAGAGCCAGACAGCACTACACAGACACAGAGCCATACAGCACTACACAGACACAGAGAGCCAGACAGCACTACACAGACACAGATACAGAGCCAGACAGCACTACACAGACACAGAGCCATACAGCACTACACAGACATAGAGAGCCAGACAGCACTACACAGACACACATACAGAGCCAGACAGCACTACACAGACACAGATACAGAGCCAGACAGCGCTACACAGACACAGATACAGAACCAGACAGCACTACACAGACACAGAGAGCCAGACAGCACTACACAGACACACATACAGAGCCAGACAGCACTACACAGACACAGATACAGAGCCAGACAGCACTACACAGACACAGAGCCAGACAACTCTACACAGACACAGACACAGAGCCAGACAGCACCACACAGACACAGCGACCCAGACAGCACTACACAGACACAGAGAGCCAGACAGCACTACACAGACACAGAGAGCCAGACAGCACTACACAGGCACAGACACAGATACAGAGCCAGACAGCTCTACACAGACACAGATACAGAGCCAGACAGCTCTACACAGATACAGAGCCAGACAGCTCTACACAGACACAGATACAGAGCCAGACAGCACTACACAGACACAGACACAGAGCCAGACAGCACTACACAGACACAGAGCCAGACAGCACTACACAGACACAGATACAGAGCCAGACAGCACTACACAGACACAGAGAGCCAGACAGCACTACACAGGCACAGACACAGATACAGAACCAGACAGCTCTACACAGACACAGATACAGAGCCAGACAGCTCTACACAGATACAGAGCCAGACAGCTCTACACAGACACAGATACAGAGCCAGACAGCACTACACAGACACAGACACAGAGCCAGACAGCACTACACAGACACAGAGCCAGACAGCACTACACAGACACAGATACAGAGCCAGACAGGACTACACAGACACAGAGAGCCAGACAGCGCTACACAGACACAGATACAGAGCCAGACAGCACTAAACAGACATAGAGAGCCAGACAGCACTACACAGACACAGATACAGAGCCAGACACAGAGCCAAGCAGCTCTACACAGACACAGACCCAGACAGCACTACACAGACACAGAGCCAAGCAGCTCTACACAGACACAGAGTCAGACAGCACTATACAGACACAGATACAGAGCCAGAAAGCACTACACAGACACAGACACAGAGCCAGACAGCACTACACAGACACAGAGAGCCAGACAGCACTACACAGACACAGATACAGAGCCAGACAGCACTACACAGACACAGAAAGCCAGACAGCACTACACAGACACAGAGAGCCAGACAGCACTACACAGACACAGATACAGAGCCAGACAGCACTACACAGACACAGAGAGCCAGACAGCTCTACACAGACACAGATACAGAGCCAGACAGCACTACACAGACACAGAGAGCCAGACAGCTCTACACAGACAAAGATACAGAGCCAGACAGCACTACACAGACACACATACAGAGCCAGACAGCACTACACAACACAGATACAGAGCCAGACAGCACTACTCAGACACAGAGCCAGACAGCACTACACAGACACAGAGAGTCAGACAGCACTACACAGACACAGAGAGCCAGATAGCACTACACAGACACAGAGAGCCAGATAGCCCTGCACAGACACAGACACAAAGCCAGACAGCACCACACAGACACAGAGACCCAGACAGCACTACACAGACACAGAGAGCCAGACAGCTCTACCGAGACACAGAGAGCCAGACAGCTCTACACAGACAAAGATACAGAGCCAGACAGCACTACACAGACACACATACAGAGCCAGACAGCACTACATGACACAGATACAGAGCCAGACAGCATTACACAGACACAGACACAGACACAGACACAGAGCCAGTCAGCACTACACAGACACAGAGAGCCAGACAACACTACACAGACACAGACACAGAGCCAGACAGCACTACACAGACACAGAGCCCGACAGTACTACACAGACACAGATAGAGAGCCAGACAGCACTACACAGACACAGATACAGAGCCAGACAGCACTACACAGACACAGAAAGCCAGACAGCACTACACAGACACAGAGAGCCAGACAGCACTACACAGACACAGATACAGAGCCAGACAGCACTACACAGACACAGAGCCAGAAAGCACTACACAAACACAGATACAGAGCCAGAAAGCACTACACAGACACAGACACAGAGCCAGACAGCACTACACAGACACAGAGCCAGACAGCACGACACAGACACAGAGTGCCAGACAACTCTACACAGACACAGACACAGAGCCAGACAGCACCACACAGGCACAGAGACCCAGACAACTCTACACAGACACAGACACAGAGCCAGACAGCACTACACAGACACAGATACAGAGCCAGACAGCACTACACAGACACAGAGAGCCAGACAGCGCGACACAGACACAGATACAGAGCCAGACAGCACTAAACAGACATAGAGAGCCAGACAGCACTACACAGACACATATACAGAGCCAGAGAGCACTACACAGACACAGAGCCAGACAGCACTACACAAACACAGAGCCAGACAACTCTACACAGACACAGACACAGAGCCAGACAGCACCACACAGACACAGAGACCCGGACAGCACTACACAGACACAGAGAGCCAGACAGCACTACACAGACACAGAGCCAGACAGCACTACACAGACACAGATACAGAGCCAGACAGCACTACACAGACACAGAGAGCCAGACAGCGCGACACAGACACAGATACAGAGCCAGACAGCACTAAACAGACATAGAGAGCCAGACAGCACTACACAGACACATATACAGAGCCAGAGAGCACTACACTGACACAGAGCCAGACAGCACTACACAGACACAGAGCCAGACAACTCTACACAGACACAGACACAGAGACCCGGACAGCACGACACAGACACAGAGAGCCAGACAGCACTACACAGACACAGAGAGCCAGACAGCTCTACACAGACACAGATACAGAGCCAGACAGCACCACACAGACACACATACAGAGCCAGACAGCACTACACAGACACAGAGCCAGACAACTCTACACAGACACAGACACAGAGCCAGACAGCACCACACAGACACAGAGACCCAGACAGCACTACACAGACACAGAGAGCCAGACAGCACTACACAGACACAGAGAGCCAGACAGCGCTACACAGATACAGAGCCAGACAGCTCTACACAGACACAGATACAGAGCCAGACAGCACTACACAGACACAGACACAGAGCCAGACAGCACTACACAGACACAGAGCCAGACAGCACTACACAGACACAGATACAGAGCCAGACAGCACTACACAGACACAGAGAGCCAGACAGCGCTACACAGACACAGATACAGAGCCAGACAGCACTAAACAGACATAGAGAGCCAGACAGCACTACACAGACACAGACACAGAGACCCAGACAGCACTACACAGACACAGAGACCCAGACAGCACTACACAGACACAGAGAGCCAGACAACTCTACACAGACACAGAGAGCCAGACAGCTCTACACAGACACAGATACAGAGCTAGACAGCACTTACACAGACACAGAGCCATACAGCACTACACAGACTCACAGAGCCAGACAGCACGACACAGACACAGAGCCAGACAGCGCTATACAGATACAGAGCCAAACAGCTCTACACAGACACAGATACAGAGCCAGACAGCACTACACAGACACAGACACAGAGGCAGACAGCACTACACAGACACAGACACAGAGCCAGACAACACTACACAGACACAGACACAGAGTCAGACAGCACTACACAGACACAGGCACAGACACAGAGCCAGACAGCGCTACACAGACACAGATACAGAGCCAGACACAGAGCCAAGCAGCTCTACACAGACACAGACCCAGACAGCACCACACAGACACAGAGCCAAGCAGCTCCACACAGACACAGAGCCAGACAGCACTACACAGACAGAGAGAGCCAGAGAGCACTACACAGACACAGAGCCAGAAAGCACTACACAAACACAGATACAGAGCCAGAAAGCACTACACAGACACAGACACAGAGCCAGACAGCACTACACAGACACAGAGCCAGACAGCACGACACAGACACAGAGTGCCAGACAACTCTACACAGACACAGACACAGAGCCAGACAGCACCACACAGGCACAGAGACCCAGACAACTCTACACAGACACAGACACAGAGCCAGACAGCACTACACAGACACAGAGAGCCAGACAACTCTACACAGACACAGACACAGAGACCCAGACAGCACTACACAGACACAGAGAGCCAGACAGCTCTACACAGACACAGATACAGAGCCAGACAGCACTACACAGACAGAGAGAGCCAGACAGCAGTACACAGACACAGAGCCAGACAGCGCTACACAGACACAGAGAGCCAGACAGCACTACACAGACACAGAGCCAGACAGCACTACACAGAACCAGAGAGCCAGACAGCACTACACAGACACAGAGAGCCAGACAGCACTACACAGACACAGAGCCAGACAGCACTACACAGACACAAACACAGAGCCAGACAGCACCACACAGACACAGAGAGCCAGACAGCACTACACAGACACAGAGAGCCAGACAGCATTACACAGACACAGACACAGAGCCAGACAGCACTACACAGACACAGAGCCATACAGCACTACACAGACACAGAGAGCCAGACAGCACTACACAGACACAGATACAGAGCCAGACAGCACTACACAGACACAGAGCCATACAGCACTACACAGACATAGAGAGCCAGACAGCACTACACAGACACACATACAGAGCCAGACAGCACTACACAGACACAGATACAGAGCCAGACAGCGCTACACAGACACAGATACAGAACCAGACAGCACTACACAGACACAGAGAGCCAGACAGCACTACACAGACACACATACAGAGCCAGACAGCACTACACAGACACAGATACAGAGCCAGACAGCACTACACAGACACAGAGCCAGACAACTCTACACAGACACAGACACAGAGCCAGACAGCACCACACAGACACAGCGACCCAGACAGCACTACACAGACACAGAGAGCCAGACAGCACTACACAGACACAGAGAGCCAGACAGCACTACACAGGCACAGACACAGATACAGAGCCAGACAGCTCTACACAGACACAGATACAGAGCCAGACAGCTCTACACAGATACAGAGCCAGACAGCTCTACACAGACACAAATACAGAGCCAGACAGCACTACACAGACACAGACACAGAGCCAGACAGCACTACACAGACACAGAGCCAGACAGCACTACACAGACACAGATACAGAGCCAGACAGCACTACACAGACACAGAGAGCCAGACAGCACTACACAGGCACAGACACAGATACAGAACCAGACAGCTCTACACAGACACAGATACAGAGCCAGACAGCTCTACACAGATACAGAGCCAGACAGCTCTACACAGACACAGATACAGAGCCAGACAGCACTACACAGACACAGACACAGAGCCAGACAGCACTACACAGACACAGAGCCAGACAGCACTACACAGACACAGATACAGAGCCAGACAGCACTACACAGACACAGAGAGCCAGACAGCGCTACACAGACACAGATACAGAGCCAGACACAGAGCCAAGCAGCTCTACACAGACACAGACCCAGACAGCACTACACAGACACAGAGCCAAGCAGCTCTACACAGACACAGAGTCAGACAGCACTATACAGACACAGATACAGAGCCAGAAAGCACTACACAGACACAGACACAGAGCCAGACAGCACTACACAGACACAGAGAGCCAGACAGCACTACACAGACACAGATACAGAGCCAGACAGCACTACACAGACACAGAAAGCCAGACAGCACTACACAGACACAGAGAGCCAGACAGCACTACACAGACACAGATACAGAGCCAGACAGCACTACACAGACACAGAGAGCCAGACAGCTCTACACAGACACAGATACAGAGCCAGACAGCACTACACAGACACAGAGAGCCAGACAGCTCTACACAGACAAAGATACAGAGCCAGACAGCACTACACAGACACACATACAGAGCCAGACAGCACTACACAACACAGATACAGAGCCAGACAGCACTACTCAGACACAGAGCCAGACAGCACTACACAGACACAGAGAGTCAGACAGCACTACACAGACACAGAGAGCCAGATAGCACTACACAGACACAGAGAGCCAGATAGCCCTGCACAGACACAGACACAAAGCCAGACAGCACCACACAGCCACAGAGACCCAGACAGCACTACACAGACACAGAGAGCCAGACAGCTCTACCGAGACACAGAGAGCCAGACAGCTCTACACAGACAAAGATACAGAGCCAGACAGCACTACACAGACACACATACAGAGCCAGACAGCACTACATGACACAGATACAGAGCCAGACAGCATTACACAGACACAGACACAGACACAGAGCCAGACAGCACTACACAGACACAGAGAGCCAGACAGCACTACACAGACACAGATACAGAGCCAGACAGCACTACACAGACACAGAGCCAAACAGCATTACACAGATACAGAGAGCCAGACAGCTCTGCACAGACACAGAGCCAGACAGCACTACACAGACACAGAGCCAGACAGCACGACACAGACACAGAGAGCCAGACGGCTCTACACAGACATAGATACAGAGCCAGACAGCACTACACAGACACAGAGAGCCAGACGGCACTGCACAGACACAGAGAGCCAGACGGCTCTACACAGACATAGATACAGAGCCAGACAGCTCTACACAGACACAGAGAGCTAGACAGTACTACCCAGACACAGAGCCAGACAGCACTATGCAGACACAGAGCCAGACAGCACTACACAGACAGAGAGAGCCAGACAGCTCCATAAGACACAGACACAGAGACAGACCCAGACAGCTCTACACAGACACACAGAGAGGCAGACACCCCTACACAATCACAGAGACAGACGACTCTAAACAGACACGGAGAAACCCAGACACCTCTACACAAACACCAAGACAGACCAGACAACTCTACACTGACACAGAGAGACACGGACACCTTAACATACTGGGAACGGTAGCATAGTGGTTAAGTTACGGGGACTAGTAATCCAGAGGCCTGGATGAATTATCTGGAAACATGTGTTCAAATCGGGAATTTAAATTCAGTTGTGGGGTAAAAAAACTAGTACCGTGAAACTTCCGATTGTCATAAAAACCCATCTGGTTCACTCATGTCCTTTACGAAAGGAAATTTGCTGTCCTTACCCGGTCTGGCCTATTTGTGACTCCAGACCCACAGCAATGTGTTTGACTCTTAACTACCTGCTGAGATGGCCTAGCAAGAATCTCAGTTGTACCAAACTGCTACTGTGGGAATACCTTCACATAACGGAGTGCAGCAGTTCAAGAAGGTGACTCACCAGCAAGGGCCTTCTCAAGGGCAATTAAGGATGGGCAATAAATGCTGGCCTTGTTAGCGATGCCCACATCCTTCAATTTTCAAAAACATAAACACCCTCGCCTCTGAGAAGGTTGTGTATTTAATTCCCACGACAGAGGTTGTACACATAAATCCAGGCTGACACTCCAGTGCAGTGCTGAGGGTGCGCTGCATTGTTGGAGGTGCTGTTATTCGGATGAGATGTTAAACCGAGGCCCCGTCTGCCCTCTCAGGTGGACATAAATTATCTCACAGCACTATTTCAAAGAAGAAGTATGGCCAATATTTATCCCTTAATCAATATAACACAAATAGATTATCTGGACATTATCCCATTGCTGTTTGTGGGAGCTTGCTGTGCTGTGCTTCCTGCATGACAGCAGTGACTACACTCCAAAAGTACTTCATTGGCTGTAAAGTGCTTTGGATGACAGGTGGTCATGAAAGGTGCTATAGAAATGCAAGTCTTTCTTTCTTTCAGACAGACCCACACCCCTCTACATCGATACAGATTGTCCATATATATATGTATATGAAGAAGAAAGAAAGACTTGCATTTATATAGCCAATTTAACAATTTTTGGTCATCCCAAAGCTCTTTGCAGCCAATGAAGTACTTTTGGAGTGTAGTCACTGTTGTAATGTAGGAAATGTAGCAACCAGTTTGTGCACAGCAAGCTCCCACAAACAGCAACGTGATAATGACCAGATAATCGGCGGAGGCAGGTGTTCGGGCAGCAGATCGGAGAGGCCTATAAAGGCCCAGTGAGACCAGGAGTTCGGGGAGTGGGCGGAGGTGGGAGCAGTGGGACGTCGAGGAGGCTGGAGGCCTATAAAGGCCCAGTGAGACCAGGAGTTCGGGGAGTGGGCGGAGGTGGGAGCAGTGGGACATCGAGGAGGCTGGAGGCCTATAAAGGCCCAGTGAGACCAGGAGTTCGGGGAGTGGGCAGAGGTGGGAGCAGTGGGATGTCGAGGAGGCTGGAGGCCTATAAAGGCCCAGTGAGACCAGGAGTTCGGGGAGTGGGCGGAGGTGGGAGCAGTGGGACGTCGAGGAGGCTGGAGGCCTATAAAGGCCCAGTGAGACCAGGAGTTCGGGGAGTGGGCGGAGGTGGGAGCAGTGGGATGTCGAGGAGGCTGGAGGCCTATAAAGGCCCAGTGAGACCAGGAGTTCGGGGAGTGGGCCGAGGCGGGAGCAGTGGGACGTCGAGGAGGCTGGAGGCCTATAAAGGCCCAGTGAGACCAGGAGTTCGGGGAGTGGGCGGAGGTGGGAGCATTGGGATGTCGAGGAGGCTGGAGGCCTATAAAGGCCCAGTGAGACCAGGAGTTCGGGGAGTGGGCTGAGGCGGGAGCAGTGGGACGTCGAGGAGGCTGGAGGCCTATAAAGGCCCAGCGGTGCAGCTGCAGTGGGGAGAGAAGGCAAAAAAGAAGGAGAAAGAAATTGAAAGGTGATGTCACAGCCAAGGGGGTAAGTGATTGGCTGGTGATTGGTGAGTAGTTTTTCTTTTTTCTTTTCTTTATCAGTCAGCAATATTTTAACACTGTTGTTGCCCAATTAAGTTTATCTAAGGGTTAAGTCATGGCAGGACAACTCGGACATGTGTTATGCTCCTCTTGTATTATGTAGGAAATCAGGGACGCTTCCGTTGTCCCTGACGACTACGTGTGTGGGGAGTGTATCTGCCTCCAGCTCCTGACAGACCGCATTGCGGCACTGGAGCTGCGAGTGGATTCACTCTGGAGCATCCACGATGCTGAGAATGACATGAATAGCACGTTTAGCGAGTTGGTCTTACCGCAGGTGAAGGGTCCACAGCCAGATAGTGAATGGGTGACCAGCAGGAAGAGCAGTGCAAGGAAGGTAGTGCAGGGGTCCCCTGCGGTCATCCCCCTGAAAAACAGATACACCGCTTTGGGTACTGTTGGGGGGGGATGACTCATCAGGGGAGGGCAGCAGCAGCCAAGTTCATGGCACCGTGGCTGGCTCTGCTGCACAGGAGGGCTGGAAAAAGAGTGGGAGAGCAATAGTGATAGGGGATTCGATTGTGAGGGGAATAGATAGGCGTTTCTGCGGCCGCAATCGAGACTCCAGGGTGGAATGTTGCCTCCCTGGTGCAAGGGTCAAGGATGTCTCGAAGCGGGTGCAGGACATTCTGAAAAGGGAGGGTGAACAGCCAGTTGTCGTGATGCATATAAGTACCAACGATATAGGTAAAAAACGGGATGAGGTCCTACGAGATGAATTTAGGGAGCTAGGAGCTAAATTAAAAAGTAGGACCACAAAAGTAGTAATTTCGGGATTGCTACCAGTGCCACGTGCTGGTCAGAGTAGGAATCGTAGGATAGCTCAGATGAATACGTGGCTTGAGCAGTGCTGCAGAAGGGAGGGATTCAAATTCCTGGGACATTGGAACCGGTTCTGGGGGAGGTGGGACCAGTACAAACCGGACGGTCTGCACCTGGGCAGGACCGGAACCAATGTCCTAGGGCGAGTGTTTACTAGTGCTGTTGAGGAGGAGTTAAACTAACATGGCAGGGGGATGGGAATCTATGCAGGGAGACAGAGGGAAATAAAATGGAGTCAGAAGCAAAAGATAGAAAGGAGAATAGTAAAAGTGGAGGGCAGAGAAACCCAAGGCAAAAAACAAAAAGGGCCACATTACAGCAAAATTCTAAAGGGGCAAAGTGTGTTAAAAAGGCAAGCCTGAAGGCTCTGTGCCTCAATGCGAGGAGTGTTCGGAATAAGGTGGACGAATTAACTGCGCAGACAGCAGTTAATGAAATGATGTAATTGGCATCACGGAGATATGGCTCCAGGGTGACCAAGGCTGGGAACTCAACATCCAGGGATATTCAACATTTAGGAAGGATAGGCAGAGAGGAAAAGGAGACAGGGTGGCGTTGCTGGTTAAAGAGGAAATTAATGCAATAGTAAGGAAGGACATTAGCCTGGATGATGTGGAATTGGTATGGGAAGAGCTGCGGAATACCAAAGGGCAGAAAACGCTAGTGGGAGTTGTGTACAGGCCACCAAACAGTAGTAGTGAGGTTGGGGATGGCATCAAACGAGAAATAAGGGATGTGTGCAATAAAGGTACAGCAGTTATCATGGGCGACTTTAATCTACATATTGATTGGGCGAACCTAACTGGTAACAATGCGGTGGAGGAGGATTTCCTGGTCTGTATTAGGGATGGTTTTCTAGAGCAATATGTTGAGGAACCAACTAGAGAGCTGGCCATCCTAGACTGGGTGATGTGTAATGAGAAGGGACTAATTAGCAATCTTTTGTGCGAGGCCCCTTGGGGAAGAGTAACCATAATATGGTAGAATTCTTTATTAAGATGGAGAGTGACACAGTTAATTCAGAAACTATGGTCCTGAACTTAAGGAAAGGTAACTTCGATGGTATGAGACGTGAATTGGCTAGAATAGACTGGCAAAGGATACTTAAAAGGTTGACGGTGGAAAAGCAATGGCAAACATTTAAAGATCACATGAATGAACTTCAGCAATTGTACATCCCTGTCTGGAGTAAAAAATAAAACGGGGAAGGTGGCTCAACCGTGGCTAACAAGGGAAATTAAGGATAGTGTTAAAACCAAGGAAGAGGCATATAAATTGGCTAGAAAAAGCAACAAACCTGAGGACTGGGAGAAATTTAGAATTCAACAGAGGAGGACTAAGGATTTAATTAAGAGGGGGAAAATAGAGTACGAGAGGAAGCTTGCAGGGAACATAAAAACTGACTGCAAAAGCTTCTAGAAATATGTGAAGAAAAAAAGATTAGTGAAGACAAACATAGGTCCCTTGCAGTTGGATTCAGGTGAATTTATAATGGGGAACAAAGAAATGGCAGACCAATTGAACAAATACTTTGGTTTCATGAAGGAAGACACAAATAAGCTTCCGAATGTACGAGGGATCAGTGGGTCTAGTGAGAAGGAGAAACTAAAGGATATCCTTATTAGGCGGGAAATTGTGTTAGGGAAATTGATGGGATTGAAAGCCGATAAATCCCCGGGGCCTGATCGTCTGCATCCCAGAGTACTTAAGGAAGTGGCCCTACAAATGGTGGATGCATTGGTGATCATTTTCCAACAGTCTATCGACTCTGGATCAGTTCCTATGGACTGGAGGGTTGCTAACGTAACACTACTTTTTAAAAAAGGAGGGAGAGAGAAAACAGGTAATTATAGACCGGTTAGCCTGACATCAGTAGTGGGGAAAATGTTGGAATCAATCATTAAGGATGACATAACAGCGCATTTGGAAAGCAGTGACAGGATCGGTCCAATTCAGCATGGATTTATGAAAGGGAAATCATACTTGACTAATGTTCTGGAATTTTTTGAGGATGTAACTAGCAGAGTGGACAAGGGAGAACCAGTGGATGTGGTGTATTTGGACTTTCAAAAGGCTTTTGACAAGGTCCCGCACAAGAGATTAGTATGCAAAATCAAAGCACATGGTATTGGGGGTAATATACTGACCTGGATAGAGAACTGTTTAGCAGATAGGAAGCAGAGAGTTGGGATAAACGGGTCCTTTTCAGAATGGCAGGCAGTGACTAGTGGAGTGCCGCAGGGTTCAGTTCTGGGACCCCAGCTCTTTACAATATACATCAACGATTTAGAGGAAGGAATTGAGTGTAATATCTCCAAATTTGCGGATGACACTAAGTTGGGTGACAGTGTGAGCTGTGAGGAGGATGCTAAGAGGCTGCAGGGTGAATTGGACAGGTTAGGTGAGTGGGCAAATGCATGTCAGATACAGTATAATGTCGATAAATGTGAGGTTATCCACTTTGGGGGCAAAAACACGAAGGCAGAATATTATCTGGATGGCGGCAGATTAGGAAAAGGGGAGGTGCAACGAGACCTGGGTGTCATGGTACATCAGTCATTGAAAGTGGGCATGCAGGTACAGCAGGCGGTGAAGAAGGCAAATGGTATGTTGGCCTTCGTAGCTAGGGGATTTGAGTATAGGAGCAGGGAGGTCTTACTGAAGTTGTACAGGGCCTTAGTGAGGCCTCACCTGGAATATTGTGTTCAGTTTTGGTCTCCTAATCTGAGGAAGGATGTTCTTGCTATTGAGGGAGTGCAGAGAAGGTTCACCAGACTGATTCCAGGGATGGCTGGACTGACATATGAGGAGAGACTGGATCAACTGGGCCTGTATTCACTAGAGTTTAGAAGGATGAGAGGGGATCTCATAGAAACGTATAAGATTCTGACGGGACTGGACAGGTTAGATGCGGGAAGAATGTTCCCAATGTTGGGGAAGTCCAGAACCAGGAGACACAGTCTTAGGATAAGGGGTAGGCCATTTAGGACTGAGATGAGGAGAAACTTCTTCACTCAGAGAGTTGTTAACCTGTGGAATTCCCTGCCGCAGAGAGTTGTTGATGCCAGTTCATTGGATATATTCAAGAGGGAGTTAGATATGGCCCTTACAGCTAAGGGGATCAAGGGGTATGGAGAGAAAGCAGGAAAGGGGTACTGAGGGAATGATCAGCCATAATCTTATTGAATGGTGGTGCAGGCTCGAAGGGCCGAATGGCCTACTCCTGCACCTATTTTCTATGTTTCTATGTAATCTGTTTTTGTTACATTGATTGAGGGATAAATCTTGGCCCCAGGGCACCGGGGATAACTCCCCTGCTCTTCTTCAAAATAGTGCCATGGGATCTTTTACATCCACAGAGTTAAGAGTCAACCACAGTGCTGTGGGTCTGGAGACACATTTAGGGCAGAACGGGTAAGGATGGCAGATTTCCCTCACTGAAGCGTTAGTGAACTAGATGGTTTTTTAACAACAAATTTCATGGTCATCATTACTGATACCAGCTTTTCATTGCACATTTAATTTAATTAACTGAATTTAAATTCCCCAGCTGCCGTTGTGCGATTTGAACTCAGGTCTCTGGATCATTCATTCAGGCCTCTGGATTATTGGTCCAGTAACATAACCACTATGCTATTGTACCCGTGTGAACACCAGAGCTGTCTCTATCGTGTCACGTTGATTGAGGCCGCACACACATCCCTAGCCATGGGGTGGGTCAGACAGCGAGGTCGGAGAAAGCAAAGAATGAGGAGGGATAGAACTGTACATTGGCAAACTACGATGATGATAATCGTGCCCTGTCTGTTCCTGGCTTTTACTGCAAGGGGGATGGAGTGTAAAAGCAGAGAAGTCCTGCAACAACTGTACAGGGTATTGGTGAGGCCACACCTGGAGTACTGCGTGCAGTTTTGGTCTCCGTATTTAAGGAAGGATATACTTGCATTGGAGGCTGTTCAGAGAAAGTTCACTAGGTTGATTCCGGAGATGAGGGGGTTGACTTATGAAGATAGGTTGAGCAGGTTGGGCCTCTACTCACTGGAGTTTAGATGAAAGAGAGGGGATCTTATCAAAACATATAAGATTCTGAGGTGGCTGGACAAGGTAGATGTAGAGAGGATGTGTCCCCTCGTGGAGAAATCTAGAACTAGGGGGTGTAGTTTCAGAATAAGGGGCCGCCCATTTAAAACTGAGATGAGGAGGAATTTCTTCTCTCAGAGGGTTGTAAATCTGTGGAATTCTCTGCCCCAGAGAACTGTGGAGGCTGGGTTATTGAATATATTTAAGGTGGAGATAGACAGAATTTTGAATGATAAGGGAGTAAAGGGTTATGGGGAGTGTGCAGGGAAGTGGAGCTGAGTCCATGATCAGATCATCCATGATATTATTAAATGGCGGAGCGGGCTTGAGGGGCCAAATGGCCTACTCCTGCTCCTATTTCTTATGTTCTTATGGTCCCTCCACAATGCCCCCTCTGCCTCATTGATCTTCTGTGTCCCAGGCACCAGCTCAGAGACTTTCACCCAAAGACATCAGACTAGCGGTGGTGAGGATTTTCTGCCCTGGCTGATCGGCCGGGCACGAGGGGGCTGGAGGAGTGTGGCCGAGGGGACACATTCCCTTGGTTGAGGAGTCAAAGGCCGTGTATCTCATGGGTCACGTCGTGAGAAGGAGGATGCCTGAGGAGTGTTCCACCTCGGTGCGGGCCCTGAGGTCACATGCCCGGAACGTGCAGCGGGGGGGCGGGGGAGTGGGGGGGTGTCGGATGGAGTTCGCCGGCCTCCCACGGAGCAACATCAGGGAAGCATTTACTTCATTGCTGGCCTGAACGGAGCATCTAGTAGCATCATCGTAGACCGTGCCCCCTCACCCATTGCCTCGCAGAAACGGCCCGGGGTCAGTGGGCCGCCTGTTTCTTGGAAGGGCAGACTGTATCCCTGCGGGCGCCAAGCTTGAGAGGGCCCTGTATTCAGACCTCCCTGGGACTGGCCAGCAGAAGACGCACTGGTCTGGTGTTTTCATGAGTTTTCGCTCTTTTTCTGAGCACAATTCGCCCCAAATTTGGTCAAACCAGCGCCACAGAACACGGAATTCCAAGCGCAAATCGAGTTTCTGCCATTTTTTCCGTTTTTTAACAAACATCGCTCCGGAAGTTGGCCCCTCCCAGAAAGTTGGCCATGCCCCCTCCTGCCTCCCCCAATCGAATTACTCGCCATGGCGAGTTTCCACTAAGCAGACCCGTTCTCAGGCCTTTGAGGAGGCTCTTCAAATGAACCTGTGTTTGTGGGGGTACTTGTGTAATCACTGTTCAAATGTAGGAAATTCTGCAGTCAATTTATGCACAGCAGGATTCCACAAACAGCATCGTCGTAGTTTTCACCTCTCTTATGTGGCACTTTATCCAAAGGCTCCTGAAAATCCCTGATACACATTACCCACTGCATTCCACTTCTCTACTCACTCTCTGATTTTCGCCAAAATATAATTAGCCAAGCTCAACCTGCACTTATATAATAGTGCAGCACTCCCTCAATACTGTCCCTCCGACAGTGCAGCAATCCCTCAATACTGCCCCTCCGACAGTGCAGCACTCCCTCAGTACTGTCCCTCCGACAGTGCAGCACTCCCTCAGTACTGCCCCTCCCACAGTGCAGCACTCCCTCAGTACTGCCCCTCCCACAGTGCAGCACTCCCTCAGTATTGCCCCTCCCACAGTGCAGCACTCCCTCAGTACTGCCCTCCGACAGTGCAGCACTCCCTCAGTACTGCCCCTCCGACAGTGCAGCACTCCCTCAGTACTGCCCCTCCCACAGTGCAGCACTCCCTCAGTATTGCCCCTCCCACAGTGCAGCACTCCCTCAGTCCTGCACTGTGAGCATCAGCCTAGATTATGGAGTGGGACTTGAACCCACAACTTTCTGACTCAGAGGCGAGTGAGCTATGCACTCAGCCACGGCCGACAGCCTGAAATGCGACGATAAGAAGTAGGGTACGAGGGTAAAGTTGAATTGTGTTTATGTAATAATAAATGAGAAGCTGGAGAACAAATTGGCTCAGCTGTTCTTTGAGCTCATTAGTTCCTGTGAGCCTTTGGTTGCGATGAAGCGGCAGGTTTGTTCAGTGACACACATGCTCATTTTTTTGTCATGAAACAATTGGAGCAGGAATGAAGGCCGGAGACATGCAGCATTGGAAGTGTTCAAAGGGCAGAGCTTAATCTGAGGAGAACGCATTGACAATAATTTGTGTGTCAGTTATGTTTCAGTGGGTAGCATATTCACCTCTGAGTCAGCAGGTTGTGGGTTCAAGTCCCACTCCAGGAACTTCAGCACATAAATCGAGGCTGACACTCCAGGGGCAGTGCGGAGAGTGCGCTGAACTGTCGGAGGTGCCGTCTTTCGGATGAGACGATAAACTGAGGCCCCGTCTGCTCTCTCAGGTGGATGTAAAATATTCCATGGCACTATTTCGAAGAAGAGCAGGGGAGTTATCCCCGGTGTCCTGGGGCCAATATTTATTCCTCAATCAACATCACTAAAACAGATTATCTGGTCATTATCACATTGCTGTTTGTGGGAGCTTGCTGTGCACAAATTGGCTTCCACGTTTCCCACATTACAACAGTGACTACACCCCAAAAGTACTTCATTGGCTGCAAAGCGTTTTGAGACGTCTGGCGGTTGTGAAAGGCGCGATATAAATGTAAGTCTTTCTTGCTTTCTTTTTTTTCAAGCTCTTCCAGATGAAGTGAATCTTGTCGCGGAAGTTTCTCTGTCACTGGCCTTTCACTCCAGTGAGCTGGGTTTAAATGCAACCCAAACAGATAGAACGGGGACACAAGCATCCATCCAGAACGGACTTTCACAACCTCGGGACCTGCCGAAGGACTGAATAGCCAATGAAGTACTTTCGAAGTGTAGTCACTGTTGTAATGCAGGCAACGCAGCAGCCAGGTTTGTGCACAGCAAGCTCCCACAAACAGCATGAGGTGATTGCTTTCAGTCTCTATTTGTGGCGTTTGATCAAATGCCTTCTGAGAATCCCTGCTGCACATTATCCGATGCGTTCCTCTTTCTCCACCCACACTCAGATTTTCTCCAAAATATTACTCGACAGGCACAACCTGTGCTTTTCAGAAAGAAAAATCAGAAGATGCTGGAAATACACAGTCCCTGCGGAGAGAGAAACAGAGTTAATGCCCCAGGTATAGACCCTTCATTGGAACTGCTTTCCAGCATTTACAGTCATGTTTTACGCTTTTATAATGTGTGCCGATTGCCTCCAACATTGATAGTGTGAGATGTAGAGGGGGATTCCCTCGGGTTCGGGCGGAGGGGTGAAGGGATTCCCTCGGGTTCGGAGGGAGGGGGGGAGGGGGATTCCCTTGGGTTCGGGGGGAGTGGGGGAGGGAGATACTCGTGTGGAGCATAAACACCGGCACGGACCCGTTGGGCCGGATGGCCTGTTTCTGTGCTGTGAACTCCATGTCATTCCAAGTATCCCCTGCCTTTCCAAATCTTCACAAATTTCATCCAGTCCCACAGACTCCAGGACTGGGCTTTTCTGCAGCCACCTCTGGGATCTTTCGCACGCCGGGTATCTTCGATCTGTTGACATGAATGGAAGACACTTCTCTAAACACACCACGGCCCATCTCAATCGCCGTCTACCCTCCTGGAAATGGAGCTGTTGACTGATCACAGCAATCACTCCCTACCGATTGGTCCACAACTGACCCCGATAATTACCCGAACCCGAGAGAATCCCCCCTCCCCGAACCCGAGGGAATCCCCCCTCCCCCCAAACCCAAGGGAACCCCCCCTCCCTCCCCCCCCGAACCCGAGAGAATCTCCCTCCCCATCCCCCCCAACCCCGAGGGAATTCCCCACTCCCCCCTCCCATCCGAACCCGAGGGAATCCCCCTCCCCCATCCGCCCGAACCCAAGGGAATCACCCTCTCCCCAAACCAGAGGGAATCCCCCTCCCCCTCCTCCCAAACCCGAGGGAATCCCCCCTCCCACCCCAAACCCAAGGGAATCCCCCTCCCCCGAACCCAAGGGAATCCCCCTCCCCCTCCCCCCCAAACCCAAGGGAATCCCCCCTGCCCCCAAACCTGAGGGAATCACCCTCCCTCTCCCCCTCCCCCGAGGGAATCCCCCTTCCCCCGAACCCGAGAGAATCTCCCTCCCCCTTGGTGAGGATAAGGTCCAGTCGGTTATTCCCTCGTGTTGGTCCTCTCACCACCTACCGTAGGCCCAGTCTGACAGCAATGTTCTTCAGGACTTGGCCAGCTCGGTCACTAGTGGTGCTACCGAGCCACTCTTGGTGACATTGAAGTCCCCCACCCAGAATACATTCTATGCCCTTGCGACTCTCAGTGCTTCTTCCAAGTGGTGTTCAACATGGAGGAGTACTGATTCATCAGCTCAGGGCAGGCGGTAGGTGGTAATCAGCAGGAGGTTTCCTTGCCCATGCTTGACTTGATGCCATGAAACCGGGATGGTGGTGTTGGCTGGAAGGTATGGCTCTGTGAGCAGGACTATGGCAGGCTGTTGCTCCCCCAGGAGAACTTTGCAGGGTTGAGTGGGCTGGGTGGTCCGTTGTTGTGTCCGGCGCCTAGGTCGATGCAGGGTGCTCTGTCCGGTTTTATTCTTTGTCTACTTCATTGTAGCAGTGTGGTATGACTGAGGATACCGAGTGTGGTTACTGCTGGGCCGTTTCAGTGCCAACCACATTGTTGTAGAAATGCAGTAATATATCGGCCACACTGTGTGGTGGGATCTGAACTCACGTCTCCAGATCATTAGTCTAAGCCTCTGGATTACTGATCCAGTAACATAATCACCATGGTACTGTGTTTCAATGTAGTACCAGTTGTAAGCCACAACCATTAACCACAGTCGGTAAACACAACCAGTAACAACACTCGGTAACCACACTCGGTAACCACTGCCGGTAACCACAGCATGTAACAACACTCGGTAACCACACTCAGTAATCAAAGCCTGTAACCACACTTGGTAACCACACTCGGTAACCATAGTCAGTAACCACATTCAGTAACCACAGCTGGTAACCACATTCAGTAACCACAGCTGGTAACCACATTCAGTAACCACAGCCGGTAACCACACTCGGTAACCGCAGCCTGCAACCACACTCGGTAACCACACTCGGTAACCACAGCCAGTAACCACACTCGATAACCACACTCGGTAACCACAGCCAGTAACCACACTCAGTAACCACACTCAGTAACCACAGCCAGTAACCACACTGGGTAACCACAGCCGGTAACCACACTCGGTAACCACACTCAGTAACCACAGCCGGTAACCACACTAGGTAACCACACCCAGTAACCACACTCGGTAACTGTTATGTCTCAAGTAAAGCAATGTGACTGAGTACTGTAGACGTGAGTAAGTGTGACCTTGGTCTCTTTATTCTAACTCCAGAGTGCTGGCACAGCATGGGAGGCCTACTTATATACAGTGCTCCCAAGGGATGCTGGGATCCCTTGGGACTCCAACAGATATGCCCTCTGGTGGCGATAGAATGCTGGTTACATAGGGTTGCATACATAACATCAGTCCATCCCCCAAAGTCAAAAGTACACTTATTTACAGGGTGAGACGATCTGGGGCTTTCCGCTCCCTAGTCGATCGTCTCGGTACAAACTCAGGAGCAGGTGAGGTGGTTGGGCCTTCGCTGGACTGCTGCACAGCTGGCCTTGCTGGGCTGCTGGGGATGATGGGTTCAGCTTCGTGGTCAACCGTGATGTCGGTTGCCACTTGTGTGTGTATCGGAGGGTCAAAGTTGGTGGTGTCCTCTTCAGGTTGCTCGTGGCTGTCTGTGAATCGCATTTTGATTTGGTCCAAATGCTTTCCGCAAGCTAGTCCATTTGCGAGTTTGACCTGAAACACCCTACTCCCTTCTTCGGCTATGACAGTGCCAGCAAGCCATTTGGGACCATGTCCATAGTTGGACATACAGGGTCATTGACTTCAATATCGCGTGACAAATTTGCGCGATCATGGTACATGCTTTGTTGATGCTGCCTGCTCTCGATATGATCATGGAGATCAGGGTGGACAAGAGACAGCCTTGTTGTGAGTGCCCTTTTCATGAGCAGTTCGGCTGGGGGAACCCTGGTGAGCGAGTGGGGTCTGGTGCAGTAGCTGAGCAGGACTCGGGACAGGCGGCTCTGCAGGGAGCCTCCAACACGCGTTTCAAGCTTTACTTGATGGTTTGGACTGCCCGTTCTGCCTGGCCGTTAGATGCGGGCTTGAATGGGGCAGATGTGACATGCTTGATCCCATTGCGGGTCATGAATTCCTTGAATTCAGTGCTGGTGAAACACGGCCCATTGTTGCTGACAAAAACATAAGGCAAGTCATGCGTGGCAAACATAGCTCGTTGGCTTTCGATGGTGGCCGTGGACGTGCTTACAGACATTATTACACACTCAATCCATTTTGAACAATCCACAACAACCAAAAACATTTTGCTAGAAATGGGCCCGCAAAGTCAACGTGGATCCTGGACCACGGTTTGGAGGGCCATGACCACAAACTTACCGGTGCCTCCCTGGGTGCATTGCTCAGTTGAGAGCAAGTGTTGCATTGGCGCACGCAAGACTCCACATCTGAGTCAATGCCGGGCCACCACACATGGGATCTGGCTATAGCTTTCATCATTACTATGCCTGGATGGGTACTGTGTAGGTCACGTATGAATGTTTCCCTGCCTTTCTTAGGCAAAACCATGCGATTATCCCACAAAAGACAGTCCGCTTGTATGGACATTTTGTCAGGAAAACAAACTTCGAGTGTTTCAACCGAAGTGCCACGTGATCTAGCCGACTTAGAATCTCTTCCAGGTTCTGCAAGTGTTAACTGGTGTCCCAACCTGTGATCAGTGTCGTCCTGGAAAACCACGGTGCGTGGAACTGACTTTAGCAGACTCTCCGTGTTCCTTTGAAAAATAGCCGCGGCCGATCGAATCCCAAACGGGCATCTATTGTAGATGAACAGACCTTTGTGCGTGTTGATGCAGGTGAGGTCTTTCGAAGATTCCGCCAGCTCCTGCGTCATGTAGGCCGAGGTCAGGTCCAACTTAGTGGGCGTCTTCCCTCCTGCCAGCGTCACAAATAGGTCGTCTGCCTTGGGTAGCGGGTACTGGTCCTGCAGCAAAAAATGGTGAATCATTACTTTATAGTCCCCACAAATTCTGACCGTGCCATCGCCCTTGAGAACCGGAACAATCGGACTGGCCCACTCGTTGAACTCCACCGACGCGATGATGCCCTCTCGATGCAGCCTGTCCAGCTCGATCTCCACTTTCTCTCGTGTCATGTATGGCACGTGCCTTGTGGTGGATGGGTCATGTACTGGGAACCAAGTGGATCTGCACCTTTGCCCCTGCGAAGCTTCCAATGCCTAGCCCAAACAATGACGGGAACTTGCTCAGAACCTGGGCACATGAGGCATCGTTGATGGACGAAAGCGCTCGGATGTCGTCCCAGTTCCAGCGGATTTTTTCCAGCCAGCTTCTGCCGAACACTGTGGGGCCATCTCCTGGTACAATCCATAGCGGTAGTTCGTGCACAGCTCCATCATAGGAGACTTTTACTGCTGCACTGCCAATTACAGGGATCAGCTCTTTAGTGTAAGTTCTCAGCTTGGTGCGAATGGGGCTCAGCTTTGGCCTGTGTGCCTTGTTGCACCACAGCCTGTCGAAGGCCTTTTTGCTAATGATGGACTGACTCACACCCGTGTCCAGTTCCATGGATACTGGAATTCCATTCAGTTCAACTTTTAACATGATCGGTGGACATTTCGTAGTGAAGGTGTATACCCCGTACATTTCTGCCTCCTCGGTTTGAATCTCTAGTTCAGTTTGATCCGCCATGGATCGGTCTTCCTCTGCAACGTGGTGATTTGCAGGGTTTGCAGCTCGTTTGCACATTCGCTGGAAGTGTCCCATTGTTCCACAGCCTTTGCACACATAGTGTTTGAAGTGGCATTGGTGGGCTCAATGATCACCTCCGCAACGCCAACAAGGTGTTAACTACCTCGCATTAACGCTTGATGGCAGACTCTCGGTCATCTGATGTCATGCAGCTGCAGGCATGTACGTTCTGCCATATGCAATCCTGCCTGAAAACAACGTTACTGTACGTGCCGAAACCTCTTTATGCTGCGAAATTTGTTTGGTATTATCGCTGGTGCACATAAATGACTGGGCTATCGCTATGGCTTTGCTCAGATTCGGTGTTTCAACAGTCAATAGATTGCGAAGGATAACCTCATGCCCAATGCCAAGCACAAAAAAGTCTCTTCGCATTTGCTCCAGGAATCCATCGAATTCGCAATGTCCTGCAAGGCGTCTTAGTTGGGCGAAGTAGCTCGCCACTTCCTGGCCTTCAGACCGTTGACATGTATAAAATCGATACCTTGCCATCAGAATGCTCTCCTTCAGATTTAGGTGCTCCCAGACCAGCGTACACAGTTCTTCATACGATTTGGTTGTTGGTTTCACCGGAGCAATAATATTCTTCATGAGGCCATCGGCTGTTGTCCCGCAGAAGGTGAGGAGGATCGCCCTTCGTTTGGTAGCATTCTCATTCCCTTCCAGCTCGTTGGCCACGAAATATTGGTCGAGTCTCTCCACGGAGGCCTCCCAATCGTCCCCTTCTGAGAACTTCTCCAGGATGCCAACAGTTCTCCACATTTTCGCGTGATGGTTCGTTATCTATTACTTGTCGCCAGTTTTATGTCTCAAATAAAGGAATTTTACTGAGTACTGTCGACTTGAGTCAGTGTGACCTTCGTCACTCTATTCTAATTCCAGAGTGTTGGTACAGCATGGGAGACCTGCTTATATACAGTGCTCCCAATGGATGCTGGGATCCCTTGGGGCTCCAACAGATCCGCCCTCTGGTGGTGTTAGAATACTGGTTACATATGGTTGCATACATAACAGTAACCACTCTCGGCATCCACACCAGTAACCACGCTCGGTAGCCACACTCGGTAACCATACTTGGTAAACGCACTTGGTAACCACAGATAGTAACCACAGCCACTAACCACACTCAGTAACTGCACTCGGTTACCACACTCAGTAACCACAGCCATAAACCACACTTGGTAACCAAACTTGGACTCCACAGCCAGTAACCACACTCGGTAACCAAACTCGGTAACCACAGCCAGTAATCACACTCGGTAAGCACTCTCGGGAACCACAGCCAGTAATCTCAGCTAATAACCATACGCGGTAACCAATCTCGTTAACCACACCGGTAACGACACTAGGTTACCACTCTCGGTAACCACAGCTGGTAACCAAACTCGGTAACCAAACTCGGTAACCACAATCGGTAACCACAGGCAATAATGACACTCAGTAACCACCCTCAGTAACCACGCCTGGTAACCACACTTGGTAACTGTACTCGGTAATCATCATCATCATCATAGGCAGTCCCTCGGAATTGAGCGAGACTTGCTTCCGCTCTAAAAGTGAGTTCTCAGGTGACTGAACAGTCCAATATGGGAATTATAGTCTGTGACACAGGTGGGATAGACAGTGGTTGAAGGAAAGGTTGGGTGGGGAGTTTGGTTTGCCGCATGCTCCTTCTGCTGCCTGCGCTTGATTTCTGCATGTTCTCGGCGATGAGACTCGAGGTACTTAGCGCTCACCCAGATGCACTTCCTCCACTTAGGGCGGTAACCACAGCCTGTAACCGCACTCGGTAACCACACTCGGTAACCACAGCCTGTAACCACTCTCGGCAACAACACTCGGTAACCACACTCAGTAACCACTGCCGGTAATCACACTGGGTAACCAAACCAGTAACCACAGCCAGTAACCACATTCAGTAACCACTCTTGGTATCTACAATGGTAACCACGCCCGGTCGCCACACTCGGTAACTGTACTTGGTAAACACACTCGGTAAGCACACTTAGTAACCACACTCAGTAACCACACTCGGTAACCACACTCAGTAACCACACTCAGTAACCACACTTGATAAGCACAATCAGTAACCACACTCAGTAACCACAGCCATTAACCACACTCGGTAACCACACTCAATAAACATGACCAGTAACCACACTCGGTAACCACACTCAATAATCACAGTTGATAACCAAACTCGCTAACCACATTCGGTAACCACAGCCAGTAACCTCAGCTAGTAACCACACTCGGTAACCACTCTCATTAACCACACCGGTAATGACACTTGGTTACCACTCTCAACAACCACAGCCAGTAACCACACTCGGTAACTACAGCCGGTAACCACACTCAGTAACCACAGCCAATAACCACACTCGGTAACCACACTTGGTAACCACAGTCAGTAACCATACTCAGTAACAACACTCAGTAACCAAAACCAGTAACCAATCTCGGTAACCACACTCGGTAACCACACTTGGTAACCACACCCAGTAACCCACTCAGTAACCGCACTCGGTAACCACACTCAGTAACCGCACTCGGTAAGCACGACCAGTAACCACACTTGGGAACCACACTCAGTAAACAGTTGATAACCACACTCGCTAACCACATTCAGCAACCACAGCCAGTAACCTCAGCTAGTAACTACACTCGATAATCACTCTCATTAACCACATCGATAATGACACTTGGTTACCACTCTCGGTAACCACACTCAGTAACCACACTCAGTAACCACAGCCATTAACCACACTCGGTAACCACACTCGATAAACATGACCAATAACCACACTCGGTAACCACACTCAGTAACCACAGTTGATAACCACACTCGCTAACCACACTCAGTAACTACAGCCAGTAACCTTAGCTAGTAACCACACTCGGTAACCACTCTCATTAACCACACCGATAATGACACTTGGTTACCACTCTCGGTAACCACACTTGGTAACCACACTTGGTAACCACACTCGGTAACCACAGTTGATAACCACACTTGCTAACCACATTCGGTAACCACAGCCAGTAACCTCAGCTAGTAACCACACTCAGTAATCACTCTCATTAACCACACCGGTAATGACACTTGGTTACCACACTTGGTAACCACAGTCAGTAACCACACTCGGTAACAACACTCAGTAACCACAACCTGTAACCAATCTCGGTAACCACACTCATAAACTACAGCTAGTAACCACAGCCAGTAACCACACTTGGTAACCACAACCGACAATCGCACTCAGTAACCACACTCGGTAACCACAATCAGTACCTGCAGCCGGTAACCACAGCCAGTAACTGATGTATGTAGCACTCAAATCACTGACTCCACACGGTCTCATGTTGTGGTAGTGCTGTGACCTTAGTCCTTTATAAGGTAACTCCAGAGTGCTTTCTCAGGTGTGGTGGGCAGCCTTTTGTACTCTGTCTTGCAGGTACTTTCAGGTCTCCCATCACAGGGCCCTCTGTGGCGCACCATTGTACTTATACATTTAATGGACCTGGACAATACATAACATCTCACTCCCCCCTCACCCCAGTTCCAAAAGCCATTGCCGGTAACCCCGGCCTTGTTCGTCCTGGTTGATTTGTGAGTGTGAGTCCATGACCATCCATTTCCCTCTTCCCCCCCCATGTAGAGATTATGCTTGCGATTCGCTGCAAGCACGTGGTGTTTGTAGTCCTTACATGATGAAGTACACGAGTATAACCTCCAACAGAAAGCAGGTATACATAGACAGTACATTTGTATGGTACATATGATATGTGGTACAGATGTTATGTCAAAAGATTGCAGGTACACTGAACAGTTATTTAATCCCAGCTCCACTGGGTGAGGTACGGTGGCAGTGTACTGCCCCTTTTATGCCCGAGGTGATGGGCTGTGCTGAGACAGGGTATCGCAACTAGTGCGTTGCCTCTGTTCTCAGTAGTCGCCTCAGCGGTTCATCTGCAGTCGCTGAACCATTGCATGAATCACATAATATCGGAAATCGCATTTGCCCCTTAGGCATGTTAGTCACGGACCCATTAACCCTTTTAATTGTACCTCGTGATATTGACTCTTTTTGTAAATCATTCATCCCCATTACATTTTAAACACGGTAACCATTCCGCATCAAAATATCAACTCTTATCCTAAATCACTGCATCATACAAATCATATTACACATTTAGATTCGCTCTTGCCTTACAAAAGTCTTTTTGTGGGGACCGCCAATGGTGTAAGGCCCTTTTAAGGCTCTCGGGTGCATTTCCCTTTTGAGACGCCATCTTGAGGTTCCCCACGAGGCTTCCCTTTGGCGTCGCCATTTTAGTTGTACTGTTTGCCTTTGTTCTTTGCAGCCCGAGGCTCGCCACCATCTTGAGCTCGCTGTCAGTGAGATCACTTTATTTTGTTATTTCTCCATTAAATTAAAAATGATTAGATTTTAAAATTAATTCAAAGTTACGTTTTTTTTCAGAAGGTTGCTCATGATATTTCAGCATCTATCTTAACCCGGGTTACTGATTTCCCAGATGTTTGTCGAGTCAGGATTAGCGCCTGCCGATGAGCAGGATGATACGAAACCTTCCGTTCTCCCTGCACCCTCCCCCATGTTCAACTACAGCTATTGATGTTTCTTATTGAAATGGCGGTTCTGAATAAGGGCGTTTGTGCCACTGATTCGGAGAAGTGCACAGCATTCAATAATGGCTGGCGGTGGATATATTTTCCAGATCTTGCAGAAAATACTGATATAGCTGTAGGTGCAGCTCTGTGCACAACATACTGATAACTGCAGGAGGAAGGAACAACGGCCAAGAACGATTCGATCAGTCATAGTCCCTGTGGCCTCCGCACTTACTGTAACTGCTGCCGTCCCCACCGCTCTGGCTCTTGTACCTACCCGAGTAGCTGTTGCGTTCTCCCGAGTAATGCTGGCCACCTCCTCTGCCACTGTCGCCTCCTCTCCTGTCGTTCCGGCCGCCACTGTAGCCTTCTCTCCTGCTGTTCCGGCCATCGCTGTAGCCTCCTCTCCTGCCGTTCCGGCCATTGCTGTAGCCTCCTCTCCTGCCGTTCCGGCCATCGCTGTCGCCTCCTCTCCTGCCGTTCCGGCCGCCGCTGTAGCCTCCTCTCCTGCTGTTCCGGCCGGCGCTGTAGCCTCCTCTCCTGCTGTTCCGGCCATCGCTGTAGCCTCCTCTCCTGCCGTTCCGGCCGCCGCTATAGCCTCCTCTCCTGCTGTTCCGGCCATCGCTGTTGCCTCCTCTCCTGCTGTTCCGGCCATCGCTGTTGCCTCCTCTCCTGCTGTTCCGGCCATCGCTGTAGCCTCCTCTCCTGCTGTTCCGGCCATCGCTGTTGCCTCCTCTCCTGCTGTTCCGGCCATCGCTGTAGCCTCCTCTCCTGCCGTTCCGGCCGCTGCTGTTGCCTCCTCTCGTGCCGTTCCGGCCATCGCTGTCGCCTCCTCTCCTGCCGTTCCGGCCATCGCTGTAGCCTCCTCTCCTGCCGTTCCGGCCACCACTGTAGCCTCCTCTCCGGCCGTTCTGGCCGCCGCTGTAGCCTCCTCTCCGGCCGTTCCGGCCACCACTGTAGCCTCCTCTCCTGACATTGCCGTAGCCACCACCACCGCTACCGTCCCGGCCTCCACCATAGCCGCGACCGCCGCCCGACTTCCTCTCCACGTGGGCCCCCCCGATTTGTTGTCCATCGATGGATTTCCCGATCAACACCTGCTCTTCCAGGGTCTGCTCGTCTGTGGAGGCTGAGGCTGCAGGATTGCTTGAGGTCAGGAGTTCTGGGCTGCTGTCGCCTGTGTGGGGATTTAGACTGCCAATGAACGGCTTCTTTCTCCTCCAGCTCGGTCGGTGCTGCTCTTTGGGAACCCGGGGAACAGAAGTCTGTGGAGGAATGAAGTCTTTCCAGCTCCCACGGACCTTTCCCATCCACCTCCTGCCGAGAAGCATCGGCCCATCACCTGCAATGACCCACAAAGGTAAACCGTGCGTCTCGCCCCCGTGAGATACCTGCACATCCGCTCTGCCAAGAACAGGTATCAGTTCCCTGTTGTAGGTGTGCAGCTTTGCCGTGACTGGGACCAGCTTGGGTCGTGCAGCTGGGTTGACCCACAGTTTCTCAAAAGTTCTCTGACTCATCAACGACGGACCTGATCCAGTGTCCACTTCCATACTCACTGGGACTCCGTTAATCTTGACTTCCATAATCACTGGGGCCGAATCATCAGGACACATATACAGTCCAAGCGTCTCATCTTCTTCTGCCTGCTCCTCGCTGGCAAATGGATCCTCTACCATCTCCTCAGCCAGACGGTGAGTCAGATTTCTTTTGCACATACGCTGAAGGCGGCCTTTCGTGTGGCAGGCATTGCACGTATACTCCGCAAACCTGCACCGGTGAGACCCATGGCTTCCTCCGCACCGCCAGCATGATGCTACTCGATTACCCCCCCTCGGCGGACTCTGAGTTCCAGGACCCCGAGGTCCGTGCTCTCTGCCCTGGGCAGAGCCACCCTCTGCAGTTTTGTCCGTGGTGGGCACTATCCTGTGGACTGTGCCTGCCGGGTTCGAGACTGTGTGGATCATCTGCTTGGTGCTGCAAGTCGAGGTCATAAACGTCCTGCTGATGGTGATGGCTTGCTTCAGGGTGACTGTGGGTTCAGTGGATAGCAGCCTGTGAAGGAGACCCTCATGGCCAATCCCCATAACAAAAATGTCCCGCAACGCCTCATCAAGGTGCGTGCCAAAATCACACGCCGCCGCGAGTCTCCTGAGGTCCGCAGCATATTTGGTGACATCCTGGCCCTCAGGTCTGCAGTGGTGGTAGAATTTGTACCAGGCCGCGAGGATACTCTCCTTCGGTATAAGTTGGTCACGAATGAGTACAACCAGCTCCTCATATGACTTGTCCCTGGTGCTCTCGGGTGCCAGCAAATCCCTGACGAGACAGTAAACCTCATCGCCACAGCTGGAAAGTAATATCGCCTTACGCTTCTCTCTCAGTGCGTCCGTGCTCCCCGTCAGGTCGTTTGCTGTGAAGTAGTACTCGAGCCTTTCCGTGAAGGCCTCCCAATCATTGCCCACCATAAAATCCTTTAATGAGCCCAGAGTAGCCATAGTTGTGTGACGTTCGTCCGTGTCCTTGTCGCCAATGTGATGTATGTAGCACTCAAATCACTGACTCCACACGGTCTGGTGTTGTAGTAACTGCTGTGACCTCAGTCCTTTATTGTGTAACTCCAGAGTGCCTCTCAGGTGTGGTGGGCAGCCTTTTATACTCTGTCTTGCAGGTACTTTCAGGTCTCCCACCACAGCGCCCTCTGTGGTGCACCATTGTACTTATACATTTAATGTACCTGGACAATACATAACAGTAACCATACTCAGTAACCACACTCAGTAACCACAGCCGGTACTCACAATCGGTAACCACACTCGGTAACTACACTCGTTAACCACACCCAGTAATCACACTCAGTAACCACACTTGATAACTACAGCCGGTTACCACTCGCGGTAAGCACACTCGGTAACCACAGCCAGTAATCACACTCGGTAACCACTCCCGGTAACCACAGCCAGTAACCTCAGCTAGTAACCGCACTTGTTAACCACTCGTGTTAACCACACCGGTAATGACACTCGGTAACCACTCTCGGTAACCATAGCCAGTAACCAAACTCGGTAACCACACTCAGTAACCACACACAGTAACCACACTGAGTAACCACACTCGATAACCACAGCCAGTTACCACACTCCGTAATTACACTCAGTAACCACAGCCAGTAATCACACTCAGTAACCACTCTTGTTAACCACACCGGTAACGACACTCGGATACCACTCTCGGTAGCCACAGTCGGTAACCAAACTCAGTAACCAAACTCGGTAACCACAATCGGTAACAACACTCAGTAACCACTCTCGGTATCCACATCTGTAACCACGCCTGGTAACCACACTCAGTAACCGTACTCGGTAATCATCATCATCATCATAGGCAGTCCCTCGGAATCGAGGAAGACTTGATTCCACTCTAAAAGTGAGGTCTTTGGTGGCTGAACAGTCCAATACGAGACTCTGTCACAGGTGGGACAGATAGTCGTTGAGGGAAAGGGAGGCTGGGACTGGTTTGACGCACGCTCTTTCCGCTGCCTGCACTTGTTTTCTGCATGCTCTCGGCGATGAGACTCGAGGTGCTCAGCGCCCTCTCGGATGCGCTTCCTCTACTGAGGGCGGTCTTTGGCCAGGGACTCCCAGGTGTCAGTGGGGATGTTGCACTTTATCAGGAAGGTCTTTGAGGGTGTCCTTGTATTGTTTCCGCTGCCCACCTTTGGCTCATTTGCTGTGAAGGAGCTCCGAGTAGAGCACTTGCTTTGGACGTCTCGTGTCTGGCATGAGAACTATGTGGACTGCCCAGCGGAGCTGGTCGAGTGTGGTCAGTGCTTCAAAGCTGTGGATGTAAGCCTGGACGAGGACACTGATGTTGGGCGTCTGTCCTCCCAGGGGATTTGTAGGATCTTGCGGAGACATCGTTAGTGATATTTTTTCAACAACTTGAAGTGTCTGCTGTACATGTCTCTGAGCCATACAGGAGGGCGGGTATTACTAGAGCTCTGTGGACCATGAGCTTGGTGGTAGATTTGAGCGCCTGGTCTTCAAACATTCTTTTCCTCAGGCGGCTGAAGGCTGCACTGGCGCACTGGAGGTGGTGTTGGATCTCATCATCGATGCCTGCTCTTGTTGATAGGATGCTCCCGAGATATGGGAAGTGGTCCACAGTGTAAACACACTTGGTAACCACAGAGAGTAACCACAGCCACTAACCACACTCAGTAAACACAGCCAGTAACCACACTCAGTAACCACTCTCGGTATCCACACCGGTAACCAGGCCGGTAGTCACACTCGGTAACCGTACTTGGTAAACACACTCGGTAACCACAGATAGTAACCATACTCATTAACCACACACAGTAACCACATTCATTAACCACATTCGGTAATCACACCGGTAACCACACTCGGTAAACACAACCAGTAACCACACTCGGTAAGCACACTCAGTAACCACACTCACTAACCACACTCGGTAACAATACTCGGTAACCACACCGGTGACTACACTCGGTAACTACTCTCAGTAACCACAGCCAGTAACCAAACACGGAACCACACTCAGTAACCCACACAGTAGTCACATTCAGTAACCACACTCAATAACTACAGCCAGTTACCACACTCCGTAACTACACTCGGTAACCGCAGCCAGTAATCACACTCGGTAACCACTCTTGGTAACCACAGCCAGTAAGCCCAGCCAGTTACCATACTCGGTAGCCACTCTTGTTAACCACACCGGTAATGACACTCGGTAACCACTGTCGGTAACCAGAGCCGGTATCCAAACTCGGTAACCAAACTCGGTAACCACAATCAGTAACAACAGGCTGTAATGACACTCAGTAACCACCCTCTGTAACCACTCTCGGTATCCACACCTGTAACCACGCCCGGTAGCCACACTCGGTAACCGTACTTGTTAAACACACTCGGTAACCACAGATAGTAACCAAACTCAGTAACCACACACTCAAGAACACAGCCGGTAACCACACTCAATAACCACGCTCCGTAACCACACTTGGTAACCACACTCGGTAACCACACTCAGTAAGCACAGCCAGTACTCAAAATCGGTAATCGCACTCGGTAACCACACTCCGTAACCACATTCGGTAACCACACTCAGTAACGACACACAGTAACCACACTCAGTAACCACACTCGATAACAACAGCCGGTTATCAAATTCGGTAACCATACTCGGTAACAGCCAGTAATCTCACTTGGTAACCATGGCCAGTAACCTCATCTAGTAACCACTCTCGGTAACCACACCGGTAACGATACTTGGTTACCACTCTCGATAACCACACTCGGTAACCACACTTGGCAACCATACCTCGCAACCCACTTGGTTACCACACTCAGTAACCACACTCGGTAACCACACTCTGTTACCACACTCAGAAACCACACTCGAGAAACCACACTCAGTAACCACACTCGGTACCCACATCCAGTAACCACGCTTGATAACCACACTTGGTATCCACACTCGGTAACTACACTCAGTAACCACACTTAGAAACCAAACTCGAGACCACAGCCGGTAACCACACTCGAGAATCACAGCCAATAACCACACTTAGTAACCACACTCGGTAACCACACTTAGAAACCAGACTCGAGACCACAGCCGGAAACCACACTCAGAAATCACAGCCAATAACCACACTTGGTAACCACATTTGGTAATCACACTCAGTAGCCACACTTGGTAAGCGCACTCGGTAATCACAGCCAATAACCACACTCGGTAACCACACTTGGTAATCACACTCGGTAGCCACAGCCAGTAATCACACTCGGTAAATATACTCGGTTACCACACTCGGTAACCACAGCCAGTAACCACACTCAGTAACCACAGCCGGTAATCACACTCAGTAACCACAATCGGTAACCACAATCAGTAATCACAGCTGGTAACCACAGCCAGTAACCACACTCAGTAATCACACTCGTAAACCACAGCCAGTAACCACAGCCAGTAACCACATTCGGTAACAACACTCAGAAACCATAGCCAGTAACCACAGCCAGTAACCACACTCGGTAACTACACTCGTAAACCACAACCAGTAACCACTCTCAGGAACCACACTCGGTAACCACACTTGGAAACCATAGCCAGTAACCACAGCCAGTAACCACACTCGGTAAATATACTCGATTACCATGCTCGGTAACCACAGCCAGTAACCACACTCAGTAACCACAGCCAGTAAACACATTCGGTAACCACACTCGGAAACCATAACCAGTAACCACAGCCAGTAACCACAGCCAGTAATCACACTCGGTAACCACACTCGTAAACCACAACCAGTAACCACTCTCAGTAACCACACTCGGTAACCACACTTGGAAACCATAGCCAGTAACCACAGCCAGTAACCACACTCGGTAAATATACTCGATTACCACGCTCGGTAATCACAGCCAGTAACCACACTCAGTAACCATAGCCGGTAATCACACTCAGTAACCACACTCGGTAACCACAATCAGTAACCACAGCTGGTAACCACAGCCAGTAACCACACTCAGTAATCACACTTGGTAACCACTCTCGGTATCCACACTTGTAACCATGCCCAGTAACCACTCTCAGTCACCATACTCGGTAATCATCATCATCATAGGCAGTCCCTTGGAATCGAGGAAGACTTGCTTCCACTCCTGAAGTGAGTTCTTTGGTAGCTGAACAGTCCAATACGAGAGCCACAGACTCTGTCACAGGTGGGACAGATAGTCGTTGAGGGTAAGGGAGGGCGGGACTGGTTTGCCGCATGCTCTTTCCGCTGCCTGCGCTTGTTTTCTGCATGCTCTCGGCGTTGAGACCCGAGGTGTTTAGTGCCCTCTCGGATACACTTCCTCCACTTAGGGCGATCTTGGGCCAGGGACTCCCAGGTATCAGTGGGGATGTTGCACTTTATCAGGGAGGCTTTGAGGGTGTCCTTGTAGCATTACCCACTCGGTAACCACATTCGGTAACCACACTCGGTAACCACACTTAATAATAACACTGGGTAACCAGAGCCAGTAACCACTCTGGTAACCATACCCGGTAACCACACTTGGTAACGACACTCGGTAAACACACAGGTAACCACACTCGGCAACTGCAGCCGGTAACCACACTCAGTAACCACACTTGGTAACCACACTTGGTAAATACAGCCAGTAACCACATTCAATAATCACACTCGGAAACCACACTCAGTAACCTCACTCATTAACCATACTCAGTAACTATAGACAATGACCATACTTGATAACCACAGCCAGTAACCACAGTAATCACTCTCTAAAACCACAATCAGTAACCACAGCCGGTAACCACAGCCAGTAACCACACATGGTAACCACACTCGGTAACCACACTCGGTAACCACAGCTAGTAACCACAGCCAGTTGGCACACTCATTAACAACAACCGGTAACGACACTCGGTAACCACATTTGGTAACCGCAGCTGGTAACCAAACTCAGTAGCCACATTCGGTAACCAGACTTGGTAAACAGAGCCAGTAACCACACTCAATAATCACACTTGGAAACCACACTCAGTAAGCACACTCGGTAATCACACTCAGTAACCACACTCATTGGCCATACTCGGTAACCACAGACAATGATCATACTCAGTAACCAGAGCCAATATCCACAGTAATCACTCTTTGAAACCACAATCAGTAACCACACTCGGTAACCACACTCAGTAAGCACAGCCAGTACTCAAAATCGGTAATCGCCCTCGGTAACCACACTCCGTAACCACACTCGGTAACCACACTCAGTAACGACAGCCGGTTATCAAATTCGGTAACCATACTCGGTAACAGCCAGTAATCTCACTTGGTAACCATGGCCAGTAACCTCATCTAGTAACCACTCTCAGTAACCACACCGGTAACGATACTTGGTTACCACTCTCGATAACCACACTCGGTAACCACACTTGGCAACCACACCCAGCAACCCACTCGGTTACCACACTCAGTAACCACACTCGGTAACCACACTCTGTTACCACACTCAGAAACCACACTCAGTAACCACACTCGGTACCCACACCCAGTAACCACGCTTGATAACTACACTTGGTATCCACACTCGGTAACCACACTCAGTAACCACACTTAGAAACCAAACTCGAGACCACAGCCGGTAACCACACTCGAGAATCACAGCCAATAACCACACTTAGTAACCACACTCGGTAACCACACTTAGAAACCAGACTCGAGACCACAGCCGGTAACCACACTCAAAAATCACAGCCAATAACCACACTCGGTAACCACACTTGGTAATCACACTCAGTAGCCACACTCGGTAAGCACACTCGGTAATCACATCCAATAACCACACTCGGTAACCACACTTGGTAATCACACTCGGTATCCACAGTCAGTAATCACACTCGGTAAATATACTCGGTTACCACACTCGGTAACCAGAGCCAGTAACCACATTCAGTAACCACAGCCGGTAATCACACTCAGTAACCACAATCGGTAACCACAATCAGTAATCACAGCTGGCAACCACAGCCAGTAACCACACTCAGTAACCACACTCGTAAACCACTGCCAGTAACCACAGCCAGTAACCACATTCGATAACCACACTCGGAAACCATAGCCAGTAACCACAGCCAGTAACCACACTCAGTAACCACACTCGTAAACCACAGCCAGTAACCACATTCGATAACCACACTCGGAAACCATAGCCAGTAACCACAGCCAGTAACCACCCTCGGTAGCCACACTCGTAAACCACAACCAGTAATCACTCTCAGGAACCACACTCGGTAACCACACTTGGAAACCATAGCCAGTAACCACAGCCAGTAACCACACTCGGTAAATATACTCGATTACCATGCTCGGTAACCACAGCCAGTAACCACACTCAGTAACCACAGCCAGTAACCATACTCAGTAACCACACTTGTAAACCACAGCCAGTAACCACAGCCAGTAACCACATTCGGTAACCACACTCGGAAACCATAGCCAGTAACCACAGCCAGTAACTACACTCGGTAACCACACTCGTAAACCACAACCAGTAACCACTCTCAGTAACCACACTCGGTAACCACACTTGAAAACCATAGCCAGTAACCACAGCCAGTAACCACACTCGGTAAATATACTCGATTACCACGCTCGGTAATCACAGCCAGTAACCACACTCAGTAACCATAGCCGGTAATCACACTCAGTAACCACACTCGGTAACCACAATCAGTAACCACAGCTGGTAACCACAACCAGTAACCACACTCAGTAATCAGACTTGGTAACCACTCTCGGTATCCACACCTGTAACCACGCCCAGTAACCACTCTCAGTCACCATACTCGATAATCATCATCATCATAGGCAGTCCCTTGGAATCGAGGAAGACTTGCTTCCACTCCTGAAGTGAGTTCTTTGGTAGCTGAACAGTCCAATACGAGAGCCACAGACTCTGTCACAGGTGGGACAGAAAGTCGTTGAGGGTAAGGGAGGGCGGGACTGGTTTGCCGCACACACTTTCCGCTGCCTGCGCTTGTTTTCTGCATGCTCTCGGCGTTGAGACTCGAGGTGTTCAGCGCCCTCTCGGATACACTTCCTCCACTTAGGGCGATCTTGGGCCAGGGACTCCCAGGTGTCAGTGGGGATGTTGCACTTTATCAGGGAGGCTTTGAGGGTGTCCTTGTAGCATTACCCACTCGGTAACCACATTCGGTAACCACACTCGGTAACCACACTTAATAATAACACTGGGTAACCAGAGCCAGTAACCACTCTGGTAACCATACTCGGTAACCACACTCGGTAACGACATTTGGTAACCACACAGGTAACCACACTCGGCAACTGCAGCCAGTAACCACACTCAGTAAGCACACTTGGTAACCACACTTGGTAAATACAGCCAGTAACCACATTCAATAATCACACTCGGAAACCACACTCAGTAACCTCACTCATTAACCATACTCAGTAACTACAGACAATGACCATACTTGGTAACCACAGCCAGTAACCACAGTAATCACTCTCTAAAACCACAATCAGTAACCACAGCCGGTAACCACAGCCAGTAACCACACATGGTAACCACACTCGATAACCACACTCGGTAACCACAGCTAGTAACCACAGCCAGTTGGCACACTCATTAACAACAGCCGGTAATGACACTCGGTAACCACATTTGGTAACCGCAGCTGGTAACCAGACTCAGTAACCACATTCGATAACCAGACTTGGTAAACAGAGCCAGCAACCACACTCAATAATCACACTTGGAAACCACACTCAGTAAGCACACTCGGTAATCACACTCAGCAACCACACTCATTGGCAATACTCGGTAACCACAGACAATGATCATACTCAGTAACCAGAGCCAACATCGAAAGTAATCACTCTTTGAAACCACAATCAGTAACCACACTCGGTAACCACACTCGGTAACCACACTCGGTAACCACACTGGGAAACCAGAGCCAGTAACCACTCTGGTAACCACACTCGGTAACGAAACTCGGTAACCACACAGGTAACCACACTCGGCAACTGCAGCCGGTAACCACACTTGGTAACCACACTTGATAAATACAGTCAGTAACCACATTCAATAATCACACTCGGAAAACACACTCAGTAACCTCACTCATTAACCATATTCAGTAACTACAAACAGTAACCATACTCGGTAACCGCAGCAAGAAACCACAGTCATCACTCTCTGAAACCACAATCAGTAACCACACTCGGTAACCACATTCGGTAACCACACTCAGTAACCACACTCGGTAACCACATTCGGTTACCATACTCAGTAACCACGCTCAGTGTAACCACACTCAGAAAACACACTCGGTAACCACACTTGGTAGCCGCACTCAGTAACCACCCTCAGTAACCATACTCGATAACCACACTCAGTAGCCACCCTCAGTAACCATACTCGGTAACCAAGCTCGGTAACCACACTCAGTAACTACATTTGGTGATCACAGCCAGTAACCACAGACTGTAACCACATTCAGTAACCACAGTCGGTCACCACACTTAGTAACCACAGCCAGTACCCACACTCGGTAACCACACTTGGTAATGACACTCGGTGGCCACAGCCGATAACCACACTGGTTAAGCACACTTGGTAACCACACTCGGTAACCACAGCCAGTAACTACACTTTGTAACCAAATTCAGTAAACACAACCAGTAACCAACTCAGTAACCACATTCAGTAACCACACTCAGTAACCACACTCGTAAACCACAGCCAGTAACCATATTCGGTAACCACACTCGGAAATCATAGCCAGTAACCACAGCCAGTAACCACACTCGGTAACCACACTCGTAAACTACAACCAGTAACCACTCTCAGTAACCACACTCGGTAACCACATTTGGAAACCATAGCCAGTAACCACAGCCAGTAACCACACTCGATAAATATACTCGATTACCATGCTCGGTAACCACAGCCAGTAACCATACTCAGTAACCACAGCCAGTAACCATACTCAGTAACCACACTCGTAAACCACAGCCAGTAACCACAGCCAGTAACCACATTTGGTAACCACACTCGGAAACCATAGCCAGTAACCACAGCCAGTAACCACACTCGGTAACCACACTCGTAAACCACAACCAGTAACCACTCTCAGTAACCACACTCGGTAACCACATTTGGAAACCATAACCAGTAACCACAGCCAGTAACCACACTCGGTAAATATACTCGATTACCACGCTCGGTAATCACAGCCAGTAACCACACAGTAACCACAGCCGGTAATCACACTCAGTAACCACACTCGGTAACCACAATCAGGAACCACAACTGGTAACCACAACCAGTAACCACACTCAGTAATCACACTTGGTAACCACTCTCGGTATCCACACTTGTAACCATGCCCAGTAACCACTCTCAGTCACCATACTCGGTAATCATCATCATCATAGGCAGTCCCTTGGAATCGAGGAAGACTTGCTTCCACTCCTGAAGTGAGTTCTTTGGTAGCTGAACAGTCCAATACGAGAGCCACAGACTCTGTCACAGGTGGGACAGATAGTCGTTGAGGGTAAGGGAGGGCGGGACTGGTTTGCCGCACGCTCTTTCCGCTGCCTGCGCTTGTTTTCTGCATGCTCTCTGCGACGAGACTCGAGGTGTTCAGCTACCTCTCGGATACACTTCCTCCACTTAGGGCGATCTTGGGCCAGGGACTCCCAGGTGTCAGTGGGGATGTTGCACTTTATCAGGGAGGCTTTGAGGGTGTCCTTGTAGTATTACCCACTCGGTAACCACATTCGGTAACCACACTGGGTAAGCACACTTGGTAACAACACTCGGTAACCACAGCCGGTAACTACACTTGGTAACCAAATTCAGTAAACACAACCAGTAACCACACTCAGTAACCACATTCATTAACCACACTGGGTAACAATACTCGGTAACCACACTCACTAACCATACTTGGTAACCGCAGACTATAACTGCACTCGGTAACCACAGCCAGTAACCACAGCAATCACTCTCTGAAACCACAATCAGTAACCACACTCGGTAACCACATTCGGTAACCACACTCAGTAACCACATTCGATAACCACACTCAATAACCAGACTGGGTAACCACAGCCAGTAACTGCACTCTCTAACCACACTCGGTAACGACACTCGGTAACAATACCCAGCAACCACACTCAGTAACCACACTCGGTAACCACACTTGGTTAACACAGCCAGTAACCACACTTAATAATCACACTCGGAAACCACACTCGTAACCACACTCGGTAACCACACTCATTAACCATACTCAGTAACTACAGACAATAACCACACTCGGTAACCACAGCCAGTAACCACATTCAGTAACCACAATCGGTAACCACATTCAGTAACCACAGCCACTAACCACACTCGGTTACCATTCTCGGTAAACACAGCCAGTAACTACACTCGGAAATCAAATTCGGTAAACACAACCAGTACCCACACTCGGTAACCATACTCAGTAACCACACTCAGAAACCACACTTGATTAATCACACTCAGTAACCACACTCAGTAACCACAGCCAGTAACCACACTGGTAGCCACACTCAGTAACCACACTCAGTGTAACCACACTCGGAAGCCACACTCGGTAACCACACTTGGTAACTACACTCAGTAACCATCCTCGGTAACCATACTCGGTAACCATACTCTGTAACCATACTCAGTAACCACACTCAGTAACCACAGCCAGTAACTGCAGACTGTAACCACATTCAGTAACCACAGTCAGTAACCACACTTGGTAACCACCTTCAGTAACTGCAATCGGTAACCACACTAGGTAACCACTACTATTAACATCACCCAGTAACCACACCCAGTAACCATGCTGGGTAACCACAGCCAGTAACCACACTCAGTAACCACACTTGGTAATGACACTCGGTGACCACACTAGGTAACCACACTTGGTAACCAAAATCAGTAACCATATTCAGTAACCACAGCCACTAACCACACTCAGTTACCACTGTCAGTAAACACAGCCAGTAACTACACTTGGTAACCAAATTCGGTTTGCACAACCAGTAACCACATTCGGTAACCTCACTCGGTAACCACATTCAATAACCACACTCGACGAACCACACTCAGTAACCACACTTGTTAACCACAGCGGTAACCATACATAGTAACCACTCTCGGTAACCACACCAGTAACCTCACTCGGTAACCACTCAGTAACCACACCAGTAACCGCAGCCGGTAACCAAACTCAATAATCACAATCGCTAACCACAGCCAGTAACCACACTTGATAATCACACTCGGAAAACACACTCGGTAACCACACTCAGTAACCACAGCCAGAAACCACACTGGTAACCACAACCACACCCTGGTAACGCCACTCGGTTATCATACTCAGTAACCACACTTAGTGTAACCACACTCGGAAGCCACACTCGGTAACTACACTTGGTAGCTGCACTCAGTAACCACCCTCAGTAACCATACTCGGTAACCACACTCAGTAACCACCCTCGGTAACCATACTCGGTAACCAACCTCGGTAACCACATTCAGTAACCACGCTTGGTAGCCACAGCCAGTAACCACAGACTGTAATCACACTCAGTAACCACTCGGTAACCACACTCGGTAACCACTCTCAGTAACCACACCGGTAACCACAGCCAGTAAGCAAACTCGGTAATCACAATCGGTAACCACAGCCAGTAACCACACTTGGTAATCACACTCGGAAAACACACTCAGTTACCACACTCGGTGACCACAGCCAGTAACCACACTGGTAACCACAACCACACCCGGTAACGACACTCGGTTACCATACTCAGCAACCACACTCAGTGTAACCACACTCAGAAACCACACTTGGTAACCACACTTGGTAGCCACACTCAGTAACCACCCTTGGTAACCATACTCGTTAACCACACTCAGTAACCACGCTCGGTAACCATACTCGTTAACCACACTCAATAACCACACTCAATAACCACACTTGGTAACCACAGCCAGTAACCACAGACTGTAACCACACTCAGTCACCACACTCGGTAACCACACTTGGTAACCATCCTCAGTAACTACAATCGGTAACCACACTAGGTAACCACAGCTATTAACTTCACCCAGTAACCACACTCGGTAACCACGCTGGGTAACCACAGCCAGTACCCACATTGGGTAACCACACTGGGTAACCACACTCGCTAACCACAGCCAGTAACTACACTTGATAACCAAATTTGGTAAACACAGCCAGTAACCACACTCAGTAACCACACTCGATAACCACACTCAGAAACCACACTCGACTAACCACACTCAGTAACCACACTCAGTGACCACAGCTGGTAACCAAACATAGTAACCACTCTCGGTAACCACACCAGTATCCACACTCGGTAACCACAGCCGGTAACCACATTCACTAACCACACTCGGTAAACACACTCAGTTACCACACTGAGAAACCATGCTCAGTAACCACGCTCGGTATCCACACTCAGTACCCACACTAAGTAACCACACTTGGTAACCAAAGCTAGTAACCACAGCCAGGAAGCACACTCATTAACAACAGCCAGTAACCATACTCGGTAACCACAACCGGTATCCACACCCAGTAACCACACTCAGTAACCACACTTGGTAACCACAGCCAGTAACCACACTCAATAATCACACTCGGAAATCACACTCCGTAACCACACTCCGTAACCAGACTCATTAACCATATTTAGTAACCACAGACAATAACCACACAGTAACCTCAGCCAGTAACCACAGTAATCACCCTCTGAAACCAAAATCGGTAACCACACTCGGTAACCACACTCGGTAATCGCACCGGGTAACCAAGCCAGTAACCACACTGGTAACCACACTCGGTAACCACACTCGGTAACGACACTTGGTTACAACACTCAGTAACCACACTCAGTGTAACCACACTCGGATGCCACGTTTGGTAACCTCACTTGGTAACTATGCTCAGTAACCACCCTTGGTAACCATACTCGGTAACCATACTCGGTAACCACAGTCGGTAACCACACTTGGTAACCACCCTCAGTAACCGCAATCAGTAACCACACTATGTAACCACTGCTATTAACTTCACCCAGTAACCACGCTGGGTAATCACAGCCAGTAACCACACTCGGTAACCACACTTGGTAATGATACTCGGTGACTGTAGCCATTAACCACACTGGGTAACCACACTTGGTAACCACACTCAGTAACCACAGTCGGTAATCACACTCAGTAACCACACTCGGTAACCACAATCGGTAACCACATTCAGTAACCACAGCCACTAATCACACTCAGTTACCACTCTGCGGTAAACACAGCCGGTAACCATACTCGGTAACCACACTCAGAAACCACACTCGACTAACCACACTCAATAACCACACTCGGTAACCACAGCAGTAACCACACATAGTAACCACTCTCGGTAATCACACCAGTAACCACACTCGGTAACCACTCTCAGTAACCACACTCAGTAACCACCTTTGTATGCGGGCTGAGGCATTAGTATTTACCGCCTTGTTTTCAGCGAACAGGGATATGAGGGGCTTGTGATCAGTTTCCAGATCAAATTTGAGGCCAGACAGGTACTGATGCATTTTGTTTACCCCGAACACACACATGCCTCTTTCTCAATCATGCTGTAGGCCCTCTCGGTCTTAGACAAGCTCCTGGAAACATAGGCGACAGGTTGCAACTTACCCGTAACATTAGCTTGTTGTAATACACACCCGACTCCGTACGACGATGCGTCACATGCTGGCACAAGTCTTTTACACGGGCTATACAATACAAGCAGCTTGTTAGAGCATAAAATGTTTCTGAAAAGCAATTACTTGGTTTTTTTCCCCATACCGAGTTCTCACCTTTACGCAATAACACATGTAGGGGCTCTAAAAGGGTGCTTAATCCCGGTAGGAAGTTACCAAAATAGTTCAGGAGTTCCAGGAATGATTGCAGCTCCGTGACGTTCTGTGGCCTGGGCGCGTTCCTGATCGCCTCTGCCTTAGTGTCTGTGGGCCGAATGCCGTCTGCCGCGATCTTTCTCCCCAAAAACTCCACTTCTGTTGCCATGAAGACGCATTTCAACCTCTTCAGCCGCAGCCGTACGCGATCCAGTCGCTGGAGGACATCTTCCAGGTTTTGTAGGTGCTCGACGGTGTCCCGACCCGTGACCAATATGTCATCCTGAAAGACCACTATTTGTGGTACCGACTTGAGTAGGCTCTCCATGTTTCTCTGGAAGATCGCTACAGCCGACCGAATTCCAAACGGGCATCTGTTGTAGATGAACAGTCCCTTGTGCGTGTTGATGCAGGTGAGGCGCTTCGAAGACTCCTCCAGCTCCTGCGTCATGTAGGCCGAAGTCAGGTCGAGCTTGGTGAATGTCTTGCCTCTTTCCAGCGTCGCAAATAGGTCATCTGCCTTAGGTAGCGGGTATTGGCCCTGTAGTGAGAAACGATTAATAGTTACTTTATAATCGCCGCAAATCCTGACCGTGCCATCTGTTTTGAGTACTGGAACAATCGGGCTGGCCCACTCGCTGAATTCCACTGGGGAGATGATGCCCTCATGTTTCAGTCTGTCCAGCTCGATTTCCACTCTCTCCCTCATCATGTGAGGTACCGCTCGCGCCTTGTGGTGAATGGGTCGTGCCTCTGGGACCAAGTGGATCCGCACCTTCGACCCGGAAATGTTTCCAATGCCTGGCTCAAAAAAGGGAAGGAAATTTGTTAAGAACCTGGGTATATGATGCCTCATCGACATGTAATAGCTCTCAGATGTCATCCCAGTTCCAGCAGATTTTGCCCAACCAGCTCCTTCCAAGCAGTGTGGGGCTATCGCCCGGGACAATCCAAAGTGGCAGTTCAAGCATCGTGCCCTCGTAGGTGACCTTAACCAGGGCGCTGCCCAGGACAGTGATAAGCGCTTTGATGTACGTTCTCAATTTCATGTGGATGGGGCTCAGGGCTGGTCTGAGTGCTTTGTTGCACCACAGTCTCTCAAACATCTTTTTACTCATGGTGGATTGGCTAGCGCCAGTGTCCAGTTCCATGGCTACGGGTACGCCATTCAAGTTTACGTTTAGCATTATAGGTGGATATTTGTGTGCACCCCATGTACTTCAGCATTTGCCTCCTCTCTCTGAGGCTTGAAATTGCTTTGATCCACCATGGACCGATCTTCCTCTGCCATGTGGTGGTTAGCAGGTTTTGCAGAGCTTGCAGCTCGTCTGCAAGCTCGTTGGAGGTGCCCCATCATTCCACAGCTCTTGCAAACATACTCTTTGAAGTGGCATGAATAGGCTGAATGGAAGCCTCCACAACACCAACAAGGTGTGAATTGCCTTGCATTCATCCTTTGTTGCGGACTCTGAGTCATCTGGGTCACCTGAGGCCTGCTGGCAGTTGCAGACTCATGGGTTCTGCCCTGTACATTTCTGCTCACAATCACAGTTCCAGTTAATTTATGAGCATTGCTAGCACTTGTGTGCTGAGAGATTTGTTTGTTATCACTAATGGACATAAACACCTGTGCTATCGCAATGGCCTTACTGAGGGCCGGTGTCTCTACAGTCAAAAGTTTTCGCAGGATGGTCTCGTGGCCAATGCCCAGTGCAAAAACGTCTTTGAGCATTTGCTCCAGGTAGCCATCAAACTCACATTGTCCTGCAAGTCGCCTTAGCTCAGCGACATAGCTCGCATACTTCCTGACCTTCAGATCGCTGGCACGTGTAGAACCGATACCTCCCATCAGCACGCTCTCCCTCGAGTTATGATGCTCCCGAACCAGTGTACACAGCTCCTCATACGACTTATCTGTGGGTTTCACCAGAGCCAGAAGATTCTTCATGAGGCTATAGGTCAGTGCCCTGCAGACCGTGAGGAGGACCGCTCTCCTTTTTGCAGCGCTTCCTTCTCCGTCCAGCTCATTGGCTACAAAGTACTGCTCTAGCCATTCGACATAGGCTTCCCAGTCCTCACCCTCTGAGAACTTCTCCTGGATGGCCACAGTTTGCTGCAGCTTTGCATTGGGTTCGTATACTTGTCACCAGTTATTGTGTTCCTAACACAGATGAGACTGTACACAGGGAGGTTAAAGTAACTGTGACCTCAATCTTTAATAAAACACTCCAGAGTGAGGAACAAACCTTAGGGGCCAGCTTATATAGAGTGCTCCCAAGGGATGCTGGGATCCCTTGGGACTTCTGGGGATGTGCTCCCTGGTGGCAGAACATGGGAGTGCATGCTTTACAGATACACAACAGTAACCACACTCAGTAATCACACTCGGAAACCACACTCGGTAACCACACTCGGTAACCACACTCAATAATCACAATGGGTAACCACAGCCAATAACCACACTGGGTAACTACACTCGGTAACCACACTTGGTAATCACAGTAGGTAACGACTCTCGGTGACCACAGCTGGTAACCACACTTGGTAATCACAGCCAGTAACCACACTCAGAAACCACAGCCAGTAACCACACTCAGTAATCACACTCAGTAATCACACTCGGTAATCACACTTGGTAACTACACTCAATAACCACAATCAGTAACCACAGGCAGTAACCACACTGCGTAACCACACTCGGTAACCACAAATGGTAATCACAGCCAGTAAGAACAGTCGGTAACAAGAGTCTGTAATCACACTCGGTAACAACACTTGGTGACCACAGCTGGTAACCACACTGGGTAACTACGTTCGGTAACCACACTCGGTAACCACAGCAGGTAACCACAGCCAGTAACCACACTCGGTAACCACACTCATTAACCACAGCAGGTAACCACAGCCAGTAACCACACTCGGTAACCACACTCAGTAACAACACTCGGTAACCACACTCAGTAACCATAGCCAGAAACTACACTCAGTAATCACACTCAGAAACCACACTCAGTAACCACGCTTGGTAACCACACTTGGTAATCACACTCAGTAACCTCTCCCAGTAACCATACTCGGTAACCATATTTGGTAACCACAGCCAGTAACCACAGTAATCACTCTCTGAAACCACAATCGGTAACCACACTCAATAACGACACTCGGTTACCACACTCAGCAACCACACTCAGGGTAACCACACTTGGAAACCACACTCGGTAACCACACTTGGTAACCATCCTCAGTAGCCACAATCGGTAACCACACTAGGTAACCACAACTATTAACTTCACCCAGTAACCACAATCAGTAACCATGCTGGGTGACCACAGCCAGTACCCACACTTGGTAACCACACTCGGTAGCCACACTCAATAATGACGCTCAGTGACCGCAGCCGGTAACCACAATGGGTAACCACACTTGGTAACCACACTCAGTAACCACAGCCAGTAACCACATTCAGTAACCACAATCGGTAACCACACTCGGTAAACACAGCCAGTAACTACACTTGGTAACCACACTCATTAACCATACTCAGTAACCACAGACAATAACCACACGCGGTAACCACAACTAGTAACCACAATAATCACTCTCTGAAACCACAATCGGTAACCACACTCGTTAACCACAGCCAGTAACCACACTGGTAACCATACTCGGTAACCACATTCGGTAATGACACTTGGTTACCACACTCAGTTACCACACTCAGTATAACCACACTCGGAAACCACACTCGGTAACCACACTTGGTAACCACACTCAGTAACCACCCTCGGTAACCATACTTGGTAACCATACTCAGTAACCACACTTAGTAACCACATTTGATAACCACAGCCAGTAACCACAGACTGTAACCACACTCCGTAACCACAGTCAGTAACCACAATAGGTAACCACAGCTATTAACTTCACCGGTAACCACTCTTGGTTACCATGCTGGGTGACCACAGCCAGTAACCACACTCGGTAACCATACTCGGTAACCACACATAGTAACCACACTTTGTAATGACACTCGGTGAACGTAGCCGGTAACCACACTGGGTAACCACATTCGGTAACTACAACCATTAACCACACTAGGTTACCACATTCGGTAAACACAGCCAGTAACTACACGCGGTAACCAAATTCGGTAAACGCAACCAGCAACCACACTCACTAACCACACTCGGTAATCATACTTGGTAACCACACTAGGTAACCACATCCAGGAACCACACTCAGTGCCCATACTCGGTAATCACAGCCCATAACCACAGCCAGTAACCACACTCAGTAACTACGCTTGGTAACCATGCTCAGTAACCATGCTCGGTATCCACCCTCGGTAACCACACTCAGTTACCACACTCAGTAACTGTTATATATGTAAACTTGTATATACCTTGTACAGCCACCAGAGGGCTCATCCCCTGGAGTCCCAAGGGATTCCATAATCCTTTGGGAGCACAGGTATTTAAGGAGGCTTCACAGGTTGGAGAGGCACTCTGGAGACCTGCAATAAAAGAATAAGGTCTCACTTTACTTTGAGCTCACAGTATTCAGTCTGACTCTTTCTTCATACACAACAACTGGCGATGAGATACAGATAACGAACCCAAAGATGCAGAGAACAGTGGGCATCCTGGAGAAATTCTCGGAGGGAGATGATTGGGAAAACGTTGTGGCCAACAAACTGGAAGGAGAAGCGAACACTGCCAAACGAAGGCAATTCTCCTCACCGTCTGTGGGCCACCAACGTATGGCCTCTTGAAAAATCTGCTTGCTCCAGCGAAACCCACAGAGAGATCATATGACGATTTGTGCACACTGGTCCGGGAGCATTTGAACCTGAAGGAAAGCGTTCTGATAGTGAGGTACCGGTTCTACACCTACAAAAGATCTGATGGCTGGGAAGTGGTGAGTTATGTCGCCGAGCTAAGACGCCTTGCAGGACATTGCGAATTTGAAGGACAATTGGAGCACATGCTCAGAGACTTTTTCGTACTTAGCATTGGCCACGAGCCATACTTCGCAAACTTTTGACTGTAGAGACCCCAACCTTGAGTAAGGCCACAGCGATAGCCCAGGCGTTCATTGCCACCAGTGACAATACCAAGCAAATCTCTCAGCACACAAGTGCTGCTACAAGTACTGTGAACAAAGTGACATTGTTTTCGAATCGTAAGGCCCCATATGCCTGCAGCTGCACATCCGCAGATGTCTCAGAGCCCACCATCAAGGGTGATGAATGCAAGGCCATTAACACCTTGTTGGCACTGCGGGGGTGATCATCGTTTCCATTCATGCCACTTCAAAGGGTACATTTGCAAGGGCTGTGGAACAATGGGGCACCTCCAACATATGTGCAGGCGAGCTGCTAATCCTGCAAACCACCATGTTGCAGAGGAGGACAGATCCACGGCGGATCATGAAAAACCAAAGCCTCAGAGCGAGGAGGCAGAGGTAAATGGGGTGCACACATTTACCACAAAGTGTCCCCCGATAATGCGGAATGTTGAACTAAATGGACTGCTGGTGTCAATGGAGTTGGACACGGGCACGAGCCAGTCCATCATGAGCAAAAAGACTTTCGAAAAATTGTGGAGCAGCAAGGCCTCAAGGCCAGTCTTAACTCCAATTAGCACAAAACTAAGAACTTACACAAAGGAACTGAACCCCATAATTGGCAGTGCCACTGTAAAGGTCTCCTACGATGGAGCGGTGCACAAGCTACCACTCTGGGTGGTACCGGGCGATGGTCCCAAGCTGCTCGGCAGGAGCTGGCTGGGAAAGATACGCTGGAACTGGGACGACATCCGAGCGCCATCGCCCGCTGACGACACTTCGTGTGCCCAGGTCTTAAATAAGTTCCCTTCGCTGTTCGAACCAGGCATCGGGATGTTTCAAGGAGCAAAAGTGCAGATCCACCTAATTCCGGGGGCGCGACCCATTCATCACAATGCGAGAGCAGTACCGTACATGATGAGAGAAAGGATAGAGATCGAGCGAGACCGGCTGCGAAGAGAAGGCATAATTTCACCAATCGAATTCAACGAGTGGGCCAGTCCGATTGTTCCAGTCCTCAAGGGAGACAGCACCGTCAGAATCTGCGGTGATTACAAAGTAACTATCAATTGTTTCTCCCTGCAGGACCAATACCCACTACCAAAGGCCGATGACCTCTTTGCTACGCTGGCGGGAAGAAAGACGTTCATGAAGCTGGACTTGACCTCAGCCTACATGACGTGGGAGCTGGTGGAATCATCGAAGGCCCTCACCTGCATCAACACGCACAAAGGTCTCTTCATTTATAACAGATGCCCGTTTGGAATTCGATTAGCCGCGGCGATATTCCAGAGAAACGTGGAAAACTTACTGAAGTCGGTCCCGCACACCATGGTCTTCCAGGACGACATCTTGGTTACAAGTCGGGACACAATCGAGCATCTGCAGAACCTGGAGGAGCTTCTCAGTCAACTCAACTGCATGGGGCTCAGGTTAAAATGTTCGAAGTGCGTTTTCCTGGCGCCTGAAGTGGAGTTCCTGGGGAGAAGAATCGCGGCGGATGGCATGAGGTCCACCAACGCGAAGACGGAAGCAATTGAGAACGCACCAAGGCCACAGAACGTGATGGAGCTGCGGTCATTTCATGGACTCCTGAACTACTTTGGTAACTTTTACCAGGTCTCAGCACACTGTTCGAACCACTGCACGCCTTACTGCGTAAAGGAGACGAATGGGTATGGGAAAAAAGCCAAGAAAATGCCTTTGTAAAAGCTAGAAAATTGTTATGCTCAAACAAATTGCTTGTGTTATATGATCCATGTAAGTCTTTGGTACTAGCATGTGATGCGTCGTGATATGGCGTTGGGTGTGTATTGCAACAAGCTAATGATTTCGGGAAATTGCAACCGGTTGCTTATGCATCCAGGAGTCTGTCTAAGGCTGAGAGAGCCTACAGTATGATTGAGAAAGAAGTGTTAGCATGTGTCTATGGGGTAAAGAAAATGCATTAATACCTGTTTGGGCTAAAATTTGAATTGGAAACTGACCATAAGCCACTTATATCCCTGTTTTCCGAGAGTAAGACGATAAATACTAATGTATCGGCCCGCATCCCAAGATGGGCGCTCACGTTGTCCGCATACAACTACGCCACCCGCCACAGGCCAGGCACAGAAAACTATGCCGATGCTCTCAGTAGGCTGTCAGTGTCCACCGCGGGGGTGGAAATGGTGCAGCCCGCAGATCTAGCCATGGTTATGGAAGCATTTGAGAGTGAGCAATCACCCGTCACTGCCCGACAGTTTAGAACCTGGACAAGCCAGGACCCCTTACTGTCCCTAGTTAAAAACTGTGTGCTTCATGGGAGCTGGTCCAGTGGTCCCAGTGGAAATGCAGGAAGAGATAAAGCCGTTCTAGCGGCGCAAAGATGAAATGTCTATACAGGCAGACTGCCTTCTGTGGGGCAATCGACTAGTGGTCCCCAAGAAGGGCAGAGACACCTTCATCAATGACCTCCACAATACCCACCCAGGCATCGTAATGACGAAAGCGATGGCCATATCCCACGTGTGGTGGCTCGGTATCGATGCGGACTTAGAGTCCTGTGTTCACAGATGTAATACATGCTCGCAGTTAAGCCATGTACCCAGGGAGCTGCCGCTAAGTTTATGGTCTTGGCCCTCTAAACCGTGGTCTAGGGTACACGTCGACTATGCAGGCCCGTTCTTGAGTAAAGTGTTCCTTGTGATTGTAGACGCGTACTCCAAGTGGATTGAATGTGAGATAATGTCAGCTAGCACATCCACTGCCACCACTGAAAACCTGCGGACCAGGTTTGCCACGCACAGACTACCCGATATCCTGGTGAGCAACAATGGGCCATGTTTTAGCAGTGCTGAGTTCAAAGAATTCATGACCCACAACGGGTTCAAATATGTCACATCTGCCCCGTTTAAACCAGCTTCCAATGGTCAGGCAGAGAGAGCAGTGGAAACCATAAAGAAAGGCTTAAAGAGGGTAACTGAAGGCTCACTGCAGACTCGCCTATCCCGAGTCCTGCTTAGCTACCGCACGAGACCCCACTCACTCACTAGGATCCCACCTGCTGAACTGCTCATGAAAAGAGCACTGAAGACAAGGCTCTCGTTAGTTCACCCTGATCGACATGATCAGGTAGAGAGCAGGCGGCTACAACAAAGTGCATACCATGATAGCGCAAATGTGTCACGCGAGATTGAAATGAATGATCCTGTATTTGTATTGAATTATGGACAAGGTCCCACGTGGCTTCCCGGCACTGTCATGGCCAAAGAGGGGAGCAGGGTTTTCGGGTCAAACTTTCAAATGGACTCATTCACCGGAAACACTTGGACCAAATCAAACTCAGATTCACGGACTATCCTGAGCAAGCCAATTTGGACCCTACCTTCTTTGATCCCCCAACATACGGACCAGTGGCAACTGACACCGCTGTTGACCATGAAGCAGAACCCATCATCCACAGCAGCCCAGCAGGACCCAACACACCAGGCAGCCCAGCAAGGCCAGCTACACAGCAGCCCAGCGAGGGCCTAACAGATGGTTCACTAATACCAGCATTTGAACCGAGATGATCAACCAGGGCAAGAAGGGCCTCAGATAGACTCACCTTGTAAATAGTTACACTGTTGACTTTGGGGGGGAGTGTTGATATATATGTAAACTTGTATATAACATTATACAGCCACCAGAGGGCTCATCCCCTAAAGTCCCAAGGGATCTCATAATCCCTTGGGAGCACAGGTATTTAAGGCGGTCTCACAGGCTGGAGAGGCACTCTGGAGAGCTGCAATAAAAGACTAAGGTCACACTTTACTTTGAGTTCACAGTTTTCAGTCTGACTCTTTCTTCATACACATCAGTAACCACACTCAGTAACCACACTCGGTAACCACTCTCGGTAACCACAGGCGGTAACTACATTCCATAACCATATTCAGTAACCACACTCCATAAGCACGCTCAGTAACCAAAGTTGGTAACTATTGTGTTCCTAACACAGATGCGACTGCACACATGGGGGTTAAAGTAACAGTGACCTCAGTCTTTAATAAGACACTCCAGAGTGAGGAACAGGCCTTAGTGGCCGGCTTATATACAGTGCTCCCAAGGGATGCTGGGATCCCTTGGGACTTCAGGGGATGAGCTCCCTGGTGGAAGAACATGGGAGTGCATGCTTTACAGATACACAACATCACTCCCCGGCAAAGTCAAAGTGAAAACTATTTACAAGGTGAAGCGGTTGGGAGCCTTTCTTTCCCTGGTGGACCGCCTTGGTACAAATGTCTGTTCTGGTGTGTTGGCTGTGCCCTCGCTGGGCTGGCATGTTGTTGGCCCTGCAGGGCTGCTGGGTGAGCCTGGCCTTGCTGGGCTGTTGGGCGTGATGGGTTCAATTTCCTGGTCTGGGGTGGTGTCGTTGATCCTTTGGGTGTGTGTTGTGGGCTCGAAAAAGGTGGTGTCTGCTGTGGGTTGTTCAGGGCAGTTTGTGAACCGCAGCCTCGTTTGGTCCAGGTGCTTTCTGCAAATTTGTCCATTGTATAGTTTGACTACAAACACCCTATTCCCTTCTTTAGGTATCACCGTGCCCGCGATCCACTTGGGACCATGTCCATAGTTTAGCACATAAACAGGGTCATTCAGATCAATTTCCCGTGACACAGTCGCATGACCATCGTTTATATTTTGTTGCTGCCGCTTGCTCTCTACCTGATCATGCAGGTTGGGGTGAACCAGCAAGAGTCTGGTTTTAAGTGTCCTTTTCTTTTCATGAGTAGCTCAGCCGGGGGCACCCCTGTGAGCGAGTGGGGTCTCGTGCGATAGCTGAGCAGTACTCAGGACAAGCGAGTTTGGAGTGAGCCTTCTGTGACTCGTTTAAGGCTCTGTTTGATGGTTTGTACTGCCCGCTCTGCCTGCCCATTGGAGGCTGGTTTAAACGGGGCCGAGATGACATGTTTGATCCCATTGTGGGTAATGAATTCTTTAAATTCGGCACTGGTGAAACATGGCCCGTTGTCACTGACCAGTATGTCAGGCAGGTCGTGGGTGGCAAACATGGCCCTCAGGCTTTCAATGGTGGCGGTGGTGGTGCTTCCCGACATTATTTCACAATCAATCCATTTTGAAAAAGCATCCACCACCACCAGGAACATTTTACCGAGAAACGGGCCCACATAGTCGACATGGATCCTCAACCATGGTCTGGAGGGCCAGGACCACAAACTTAGTGGTGCCTCTCTGGGCGCGTTGCTCAACTGAGCACATACGCTGCATTTCCGTACGCAGGACTCTAAGTCAGAGTTGATACCGGGCCACCACACGTGGGATCTGGCTATCGTTTTCATCATTACTATACTCGGGTGTGTGCTGTGGAGATCTGAGATGAACATCTCCCTGCCTTTTTTTGGTAGCACTACGCGGTTACCCCTTAACAGGCAGTCTGCCTGAATGGACATCTCGTCCTTTCGCCGCTGGAACGGCTCTTGCATTTCAACGGGGATGCTGGCCCAGCTCCCATGCAGTGCAGTTTTTTACTAGGGACAGCAGAGGATCTTGGTTGGTCCAAGTCCTAATCTGGCTGGTCGTGTAAGATGATTTATCATTTTCAAACTAATATGGCAGGGGGATGGGAACCTATGCAGGGAGACAGAGGGAAATAAAATGGAGTCAGAAGCAAAAGATAGAAAGGAGAATAGTAAAATTGGAGGGCAGAGAAACTCAAGGCAAAAAACAAAAAGGGCCACATTGCAGCAAAATTCTAAAGGGGCAAAGTGTGTTCAAAAGACAAGCCTGAAGGCTCTGTGCCTCAATGCGAAGAGTATTCGGAATAAGGTGGATGAATTAACTGCGCAGATAGCAGTTAACGGATACGATGTGATTGGCATCTTGGAGACATGGCTCCAGGGTGACCAAGGCTGGGAACTCAACATCCAGGGGTATTCAGCATTTAGGAAGGCTAGACAGAAAGGAAAAGGAGGCAGGGTGGCGTTACTGGATAAAGAGGAAATTAATGCAATTGTAAGGAAGGACATTAGCTTGGATGATGTGGAATCGGTATGGGTAGAGCTACAGAATACCAAAGGACAGAAAACGCTAGTGGGAGTTGTGCACAGGCCACTAAATAGTAGTAGTGAGGTTGGGGACAGCATCAAACAAGAAATAAGGGACGTGTGTAATAAAGGTACAGCAGTTATCATGGGCAACTTTGATTGGGCTAACCTAACTGGTAGCAATAGAAACATAGAAACATAGAAAATAGGTGCAGGAGCAGGCCATTCAGCCCTTCTAGCCTGCACCGCCATTCAATGAGTTCATGGCTGAACATGAAACTTCAGTACCCCCTTCCTGCTTTCTCGCCATAACCCTTGATCCCCCGAGTAGTAAGGACTTCATCTAACTCCCTTTTGAATATATTTAGTGAATTGGCCTCAACTACTTTCTGTGGTAGAGAATTCCACAGGTTCACCACTCTCTGGGTGAAGAAGTTTCTCCTCATCTCGGTCCTAAATGGCTTACCCCTTATCCTCAGACTGTGACCCCTGGTTCTGGACTTCCCCAACATTGGGAACATTCTTTCTGCATCTAACCTGTCTAAACCCGTCAGAATTTTAAACGTTTCTATGAGGTCCCCTCTCATTCTTCTGAACTCCAATGAATACAAGCCCAGTTGATCCAATCTTTCTTGATAGGTCAGTCCCGCCATCCCGGGAATCAGTCTGGTGAACCTTCGCTGCACTCCCTTAATAGCAAGAATGTCCTTCCTCAAGTTAGGAGACCAAAACTGTACACAATACTCCAGGTGTGGCCTCACCAAGGCCCTGTACAACTGTAGCAACACCTCCCTGCCCCTGTATTCAAATCCCCTCGCTATGAAGGCCAACATGCCATTTGCTTTCTTAACCGCCTGCTGTACCTGCATGCTAACCTTCAATGACTGATGTAACATGACACCCAGGTCTCGTTGCACCTTCCCTTTTCCTAATCTGTCACCATTCAGATAATAGTCTGTCTCTCTGTTTTTACCACCAAAGTGGATAACCTCACATTTATTCACATTATACTTCATCTGCCATGCATTTGCCCACTCACCTAACCTATCCAAGTCACTCTGCAGCCTAATAGCATCCTCCTCGCAGCTCACACTGCCACCCAACTTAGTATCATCCGCAAATTTGGAGATACTGCATTTAATCCCCTCGTCTAAATCATTAATGTACAATGTAAACAGCTGGGGCCCCAGCACAGAACCTTGCGGCACTCCACTAGTCACTGCCTGCCATTCTGAAAAGTACCCGTTTACTCCTACTCTTTGCTTCCTGTCTGACAACCAGTTCTCAATCCACGTCAGCACACTACCCCCAATCCCATGTGCTTTAACTTTGCACATTAATCTCTTGTGTGGGACCTTGTCGAAAGCCTTCTGAAAGTCCAAATATACCACATCAACTGGTTCTCCTTTGTCCACTTTACTGGAAACATCCTCAAAAAATTCCAGAAGATTTGTCAAGCATGATTTCCCTTTCACAAATCCATGCTGACTTGGACCTATCATGTCACCATTTTCCAGATGCACTGCTATGACATCCTTAATAATTGATTCCATCATTTTACCCACTACTGAGGTCAGGCTGACCGGTCTATAATTCCCTGTTTTCTCTCTCCCTCCTTTTTTAAAAAGTGGGGTTACATTGGCTACCCTCCACTCCATAGGAACTGATCCAGAGTCAATGGAATGTTGGAAAATGACTGTCAATGCATCCGCTATTTCCAAGGCCACCTCCTTAAGTACTCTAGGATGCAGTCCATCAGGCCCTGGGGATTTATCGGCCTTCAATCCCATCAATTTCCCCAACACAATTTCCCGACTAATAAAGATTTCCCTCAGTTCCCCCTCCTTACTAGACCCTCTGACCCCTTTTATATCCGGAAGGTTGTTTGTATCCTCCTTAGTGAATACCGAACCAAAGTACTTGTTCAATTGATCTGCCATTTCTTTGTTCCCCGTTATGACTTCCCCTGATTCTGACTGCAGGGGACCTACGTTTGTCTTCACCAACCTTTTTCTCTTTACATACCTATAGAAACTTTTGCAATCCGCCTTAATGTTCCCTGCAAGCTTCTTCTCGTACTCCATTTTCCCTGCCCTAATCAAACCCTTTGTCCTCCTCTGCTGAGTTCTAAATTTCTCCCAGTCCCCAGGTTCGCTGCTATTTCTGGCCAATTTGTATGCCACTTCCTTGGCTTTAATACTATCCCTGATTTCCCTAGATAGCCACGGTTGAGCCACCTTCCCTTTTCTATTTTTACGCCAGACAGGAATGTACAATTGTTGTAATTCATCCATGCGGTCTCTAAATGTCTGCCATTGCCCATCCACAGTCAACCCCCTAAGTATCATTCGCCAATCTATCCTAGCCAATTCACGCCTCATACCTTCAAAGTTACCCTTCTTTAAGTTCTGGACCATGGTCTCTGAATTAACTGTTTCATTCTCCATCCTAATGCAGAATTCCACCATATTATGGTCACTCTTCCCCAAGGGGCCTCGCACAATGAGATTGCTAATTAATCCTCTCTCATTACACAACACCCAGTCTAAGATGGCCTCCCCCCTAGTTGGTTCCTCAACATATTGGTCTAGAAAACCATCCCTTATGCACTCCAGGAAATCCTCCTCCACCGTATTGCTTCCAGTTTGGCTAGCCCAATCTATGTGCATATTAAAGTCACCCATTATAACTGCTACACCTTTATTGCATGCACCCCTAATTTCCTGTTTGATGCCCTCCCCAACATCCCTATTACTGTTTGGAGGTCTGTACACAACTCCTACTAACGTTTTTTGCCCTTTGGTGTTCTGCAGCTCTACCCATATAGATTCCACATCATCCAAGCTAATGTCTTTCCTAACTATTGCATTAATCTCCTCTTTAACCAGCAATGCTACCCCACCTCCTTTTCCTTTTATTCTATCCTTCCTGAATGTTGAATACCCCTGAATGTTGAGTTCCCAGCCCTGATCATCCTGGAGCCATGTCTCCGTAATCCCAATCACATCATATTTGTTAACATCTATTTGCACAATTAATTCATCCACCTTATTGCGGATACTCCTTGCATTAAGACACAAAGCCTTCAGGCTTGTTTTATTAACACCCTTTGTCCTTTTAGAATTTTGCTGTACAGTGGCCCTTTTTGTTCTTTGCCTTGGGTTTCTCTGCCCTCCACTTTTCCTCATCTCCTTTCTGTCTTTTGCTTTTGTCTCCTTTTTGTTTCCCTCTGTCTCCCTGCATTGGTTCCCATCCCCCTGCCATATTAGTTTAAATCCTCCCCAACAGCACTAGCAAACACTCCCCCTAGGACATTGGTTCCGGTCCTGCCCAGGTGCAGACCGTCCGGTTTGTACTGGTCCCACCTCCCCCAGAACCGGTCCCAATGCCCCAGGAATTTGAATCCCTCCCTGCTGCACCACTGCTCAAGCCACGTATTCATCAATGCGGTGGACGAGGATTTCCTGGAGCGTATTAGGGATGGTTTTCTGGACCAATATGTCGAGGAACCAACCAAAGAGCTGGCCATCCTAGACTGAGTGATGTGTAATGAGAAGGGACTAATTAGCAATCTTGTTGTGCGAGGCCCCTTGGGGAAGAGTGACCATAATATGGTAAAATTCATTATGAAGATGGAGAGTGACAAAGTTAATTCAGAAACTAGGGTCCTGAACTTAAGGAAAGGTAACTTCGACAGTATTGAAGCGTGAATTGGCTAGAATAGACTGGCAAAGGATACTTAAAGAGTTGACGGTGGATAAGCAATGGCAAACATTTAAAGATCACATGGATGAACTTCAGCAATTGTACATCCCTGTCTGGAGTAAAAATAAAACTGTGTAGGTGGCTCAACCATGGCTAACGAGGGAAATTCAGGATAATGTTAAAGCCAGGAAGAGGCATATAAATTGGCTAGAAAAAGCAACATACCTGAGGACTGGGAGAAATTTAGAATTCAACAGAGGAGGACTAAGGGTTTAATTAAGAGGGGGAAAATAGAGTATGAGAGGAGGCTTGCAGGGAACATAAAAACTGACTGCAAAAGCTTCTATAAATATGTGAAGAGAAAAAGATTAGTGAAGACAAACGGAGATCCCTTGCAGTCGGATTCAGGTGAATTTATAATAGGGAACAAAGAAATGGCAGACCAATTGAACCAATACTTCGGTTCTGTCTTCACGAAGGAAGACACAAATAACCTTCCAAATGTACGAGGGGACTGAGGGTCTAGTGAGAAGGAGGAACTGAAGGATATCCTTATTAGGCGGGAAATTGTGTTAGGGAAATTGATGGGATTGAAGTCCGATAAATCCCTGGGGCCTGATAGTCTGCATCCCAGAGTACTTAAGGAAGTGACCCTAGAAATAGTGGATGCATTGGTGATCATTTTCCAACAGTCTATCGACTCTGGATCAGTTCCTATGGACTGGAGGGTAGCTAATGTAACACCACTTTTTAAAAAAGGAGGGAGAGAGAAAACAGGTAACTATAGACCGGTTAGCCTGACATCAGTAGTGGGGAAAATGTTGGAATCAATCATTAAGGATGAAATAGCAGCGCATTTGGAAAGCAGTGACAGGATCGGTCCAAGTCAGCATGGATTTATGAAAGGGAAATTATGCTTGACGACTCTTCTGGAATTTTTTGAGGATGTAACTAACAGAGTGGACAAGGGAGAACCAGTGGATGTGGTGTATTTGGACTTTCAAAAAGCTTTTGACAAGGTCCCGCACAAGAGATTGGTGTTCAAAATCAAAGCGCATGGTATTGGGGGTAATGTATTGACGTGGATAGAGAACTGGTTGGCAGACAGAAAGCAGAGAGTCTGGATAAACAGGTCCTTTTCAGAATGGCAGGCAGTGACTAGTGGAGTGCCGCAGGGCTCAGTGCTGGGACCCCAGCTCTTTACAATATACATTAACGATTTAGATGAAGGAATTGAGTGTAATATCTCCAAGTTTGCGGATGACACTAAACTGGGTGGTGGTGTGAGCGTGAGGAAGACGCTAAGAGGCTGCAGGGCGACTTGGATAGGTTAGGTGAGTGGGCAAATGCATGGCAGATGCAGTATAATGTGGATAAATGTGAGGTTATCCATTTAGGGGGCAAAAACACGAAGGCAGAATATTATCTGAATGGCGGCAGATTAGGAAAAGGGGAGGTGCAACGAGACCTGGGGGTCATGGTTCATCAGTACCTGAAAGTGGGCATGCAGGTACAGCAGGCGGTGAAGAAGGTAAATGATACGTTGGTTTTCATATCTAGGGGATTTGAGTATAAGAGAAGGGAGGTCTTAATGCAGTTGTACAGGGCCTTAGTGAGGCCTCACCTGGAATATTGTGTTCAGTTTTGGTCTCCTAATCTGAGGGAGGATGTTCTTGCTATTGAGGGAGTGCAGCGAAAGTTCACCAGACTGATTCCAGGGATGGCAGGACTGACATATGAGGAGAGACTGGATCAACTGGGCCTTTATACACTGGAGATTAGAAGCATGAGAGGGGATCTCATAGAAACATATAAGATTCTGACGGGAATGGACAGGTTAGATGCGGAAAGAATGTTCCCGATGTTGGGGAAGTCCAGAACCAGGGGACATAGTCTTAGGATAAGGGGTAGGCCATTTAGGACTGAGATGAGGAAAAACTTCTTCACTCAGAGAGTTGTTAACCTGTGGAATTCCCTGTCACAGAGAGCTGTTGATGTCAGTTCATTGGATATATTCAAAAGGGAGTTAGATATGGCCCTTACGGCTAAGGGGATCAAGGGGTATGGGGAGAAAGCAGGAAAGGGGTACTGAGGGAATGATCAGCCATGATCTTATTGAATGGTGGTGCAGGCTTGAAGGGCCGAATGTCTATCCCTGCACCTATTTTCTCTGTTTCTCTGTTTCTATGTTTCAATGACTGTTAACAAGTTTGCAGGCTGCGCCATTTCCACTCCTGTGGTGCAATGGTAGCCGACTGAGAGCATCCGCGCAGTTCTCGGTGCCTGGCCTGTGGCGGATGGTATAGTTATCTGCTGATAATGCGAGTGCCCACCTTTGTATATGGGCTGAGGCATTATCCTCTTGTTTTCTGCGAACAGGGATATGAGGGGCTTGTGATCGGTTGCCAGCTCAAATTTGAGGCCAAACAGGTACTGATGCATTTTGTTTACCCCGAACACACACACATGTTAATGCCTCTTTCTCAATCATGCTGTAGGTCCTCTTGGCCTTAGACAAGCTCCTCGAAGCATAGGCGACAGGTTGCAACTTCCCCGTAATGTTAGCTTGTTGTAATACACACCCGACTCCGTACGACGACATGTCACATGCTAGCACAAGTCTTTCACACGGGTTATACAATACAAGGAGTTTGTTGGAGCATAAAATGTTTCTGGCTTTATCAAAAGCAATTACTTGTTTTTTTCCCCCCATATCCAGTTCTCACCTTTACGCAATAACACATGTAGGGGCTCTAAGAGGGTGCTTAATCCCGGTAGGAAGTTACCAAAATAGTTGAGGAGTCCCAGGAATGACCGCAGCTCCATGACGTTCTGTGGCCTGGGCGCGTTCTTGATAGTCTCTGTCTTGGCGTCTGTGGGCCGAATGCCGTCCGCCGTGATCTTACTCCCCAAAAACTCCACTTCTGTTGCCATGAAGACGCATTTTGACCTCTTCAGCTGCAGCCCTACGCGATCCAGTCACTGGAGGACCTCCTTCAGGTTTTGTAGGTGAAATACCACCATGCGTGGTACCGACTTCAGTAGGCTCTCCATGTTTCTCTGGAAGATCGCTGCAGCCGACCGAATTCCAAACGGGCATCTGTTGTAGATGAACAGTCCCTTGTGCGTGTTGATGCATGTGAGGCCCTTCGAAGACTCCTCCAGCTCCTGCGTCATGTATGCCAAAGTCAGGTCGAGCTTGGTGAATGTCTTGCCTCCTGCCAGCATCGCAAATAGGTCGTCTGCCTTAGGTAGCGGGTATTGGTCCTGTAGCGAGAAACGATTAATAGTTACTTTATAATCGCCGCAAATCCTGACCGTGCCATCACTTTTGAGTACTGGAACAATCGGGCTGGCCCACTCGCTGAATTCCACTGGGGAACTGATGCCCTCGCCTTGCAGCCTGTCCAGCTCGATTTCCACTCTCTCCCTCATCATGTGAGGTACCGCTCGCGCCTTGTGGTGAATGGGTTGTGCCTCTGGGACCAAGTGGATCCACACCTTCGCCCCGGAAAAGTTTCCAATGCCTGGCTCAAAAAGGGAAGGAAATTTGTTAAGAACCTGGGTACATGAGGCCTCATCGACATGTGATAGCGCTCGGATGTCATCCCAGTTCCAGCGGATTTTGCCCAGCCAGCTCATTCCAAGCAGCGTGGGGCCATCGCCAGGGACAATCCAGAGTGGCAGTTCATGCACCGGGCCCTCGTAAGTGACCTTGACAATGGCGCTGCCCAGGACAGTGATAAGCTCTTTGGTGCACGTTCTTAGTTTCATCTGGATGGGGCTCAGGGCTGGTCTGAGTGCCTTGTTGCACCACAGCCTCTCAAACATCTTTTTACTCATGATGGATTGGCTAGCGCCAGTGTCCAGTTCCATGGCTACGGGTAAGCCATTCAATTTTACATTTAGCATTATAGGTGGACATTTCGTTGAAAATGTGTGCACCCCATGTACTTCAACATCTGCCTCCTCTCTCTGGGGCTCGAAATTGCTTTGATCTACCATGGACTGATCTTCCTCTGCCACGTGGTGGTTAGCAGGTTTTGCAGAGCTTGCAGCTCGTCTGCAAGCTTGTTGGAAGTGCCCCATTGTTCCACAGCTCTTGCAAACAGTCCCTTTGAAGTGGCATGAATAGGCTGAATGGAAGCCTCCACAACGCCAACAAGGTGTGAATTGCCTTGCATTCATCCTTTGTTGCGGACTCTGAGTCATCTGGGTCACCTGAGGCCTGCTGGCAGTTGCAGATTCGTGGTTTCTGCCCTGTACATTTCTGTTCGCAGACACAATTCCAGTTAATTTATGATCATTGCTAGCACTTGTGTGTTGAGAGATTTGTTTGGTGTTATCACTGGTGCACATAAACGCCTGTGCTATCGCAATGGCCTTACTGAGGGCTGGTGTCTCTACAGTCAAAAGTTTTCGTAGGATGGTCTCGTGGCCAATGCCCAGTACAAAAAAGTCTCAGCATTTGCTCCAGGTAGCCATCAAACTCACATTGTCCTACAAGTCGCCTTAGCTCGGTGACGTAGCTCGCCACTTCCTGACCTTCAGATCGCTGGCACGTGTAGAACCGATACCTCACCATCAGCACGTTACCCCTCCGGTTAAGATGCTCCCGAACCAGTGTACACAGCTCCTCATACGACTTTTCTGTGGGTTTCACTGGAGCCAGAAGATTCTTCATGAGGCTGTAGGTCGGTGCCCCGCAGGCTGTGAGGAGGACCGCTCTCCTTTTTGCAGCGCTTCCTTCTCCGTCCAGCTCGTTGGCTACAAAGTACTGGTCTAGCAGTTTGACATAGGCTTCCCAGTCCTCACCCTCCGAGAACTTCTCCAGGATGCCCACAGTTTGCTGCAGCTTTGTGTTGGATTCGTATTCTCATCGCCAGTTATTGTGTTCCGAACACAGGTGAGACTGCACACAGGGAGGTTAAAGTAACAGTGACCTCACTCTTTAATAAGACACTTCAGAGTGAGGAAGAGGCCTTAGGGTCCGGATTATATACAGTGCTCCCATGGGATGCTGGGATCCCTTGGGACTTCAGGGTATGAGCTCCCAGGTGGCAGAACATGCGAGTGCATGCTTTACAGATACACAACAGTAACTACACTCAGTAATCACACTCAGTAACCACACTCGGTAACCAAACTAAGTAACTAGACTCAGTAACCACACACTGGTAACCACACTTGATAACCACACTCGGTAACCACAGTCAATAACCACAGACAGCAACCACACTCAGAAGCAACAGTTGGTAACCACACGGTAATCACACTCAGTAACCATACTCTGTAACCACAGCCATTAACCACACTCTGTGAGCACACTCTGTAATGACAGTCGGTGACCGTAGCTGGTAACCACACTTGGTAACCACACTCGGTAACCACAGCCAGTAACCACACTCGGTAACCACAATCGGTAATCACACTTTGTCGCCACATTCGGAATCCATATTCGGTAACCACAGACAATAACTGTTACGTTCATAATAAAGTGATACAACTGAATACTGTAGACAATGAGTAAGTGTGACCTTAGCTCCTTTAATTAAACTCGAGAGTGCTGGTACAGCGTGGGAGGCCTGCTTATATACAGTGCTCCCAAGGAATGCTGGGATCCCTTGGGACTCCAACAGGTGGGCCCTCTGGTGGTGGTGTGATACAGGTTGCCTAGAGTTACATGCATAACATCACTCCCTCCCAAAGTCAATAGTGCACTTATTTACAAGATGAGACTATCTGGGCCTTTTCGCTCCCTTGTCAATCGTCTTGGTACAAATGCGGGTGTGGGTGAGTTGGTTGGTTCTTCGCTGGGCTGCTGGGCAGCTGGCCTTGCCGGGCTGCTGGGGATGGTGAGTTCAGCTTCGAGGTCAACCGTGATGTTGGTTGCCACTTGTGTTGGAGGGTTGAAGTTGGTGGTGTCCTCTTCGGGTTGCTCGTGGTGTTTGTGAACCGCAATTTGGTTTGGCCCAATTGCTTTCGAAACGTTAATCCATTGGCCAATTTGATCTGCAACACCCTACTCCCTTCCTTGGTTATGACCATGCCAGCAAGCCATTTGGGACCATGTCCATAGTTGAATAAAAACACAGATTTATTGACTTTACATAGAAAATAGGTGCAGGAGTAGACCATTCGGCCCTTCGAGCCTGAATATCATGTGACAAGTTTGCGCGATCATGGTGTATGCTTTGTTGATGCCGCCTGCCCTCCATGTGATCATGGAGATCAGGGTGGACAAGAGAGAGCTTTGTTTTGAGCACCCTTTTCATGAGCAGCTCGGCTGGGGGAACCCCGGTGAGTGAGTGGGGTCTGGTGCAGTAGCTGAGCAGCACTCAGGACAGCTGGGTCTGCATTGTTGTTAATCCCTTTGCTCTCTGAGAATAGCGATATGAGTGGCTTATGGTCAGTTTCTAGCTCAAACTTGATACCAAACAGATACTGGTGCATTTTTTTCACCCCGTAAACGCAAACCAGAGCTTCTTTTTCAATCATGTAGTAAGGCCTTTCGACCTTCGACAAACGCCTGGACACATAGGCAACCGGTTGCAATGTTCTTGATTCATTAGCCTGTTGCAACACACACCCGACCCCGTATGACGACGCATTGCAAGCTAGCACTAATCATTTACATGGGTTATTCAGAACAAGCAGTTTGTTGGAACATAACAGATTTCTGGCTTTCTCAAAAGCAGCCTCTTGTAATTTCCCCCATACCCAGTCATCTCCCCTGTGCAGTAGCACATGTAGGGGTTCTAGAAAGGTGCTTAAGTCAAGTAGGAAATTATCGAAATAGTTGAGAAATCCCAGGAATGACTGCAGCTCCGTCACACTCTGTGGTCTCGGCACGTTCTTGATGGCCTCCGTCTTGGCGTCAGTGGGTCTGATGCCATTTGCCGCGATTCTTTTTCCGAAGAACTTGACCTCTGGCACCAGGAAAACACACTTCGAGCATTTCAACCTGAGTCCCACACGATCTAGCCAACTTAGAACCTCTTCCAGATTCTTCAAGTGTTCGATGACGACCTGTGACCAATATGTCGTCCTGGAAGACCTCGGTGCGCGGAACCGACTTTAGCAGGCTCTCCATATTCCGTTGGAAAATTGCTGCGGCTGAACGAATCCCGAACGGGCACTGGCTGCAGATGAACAGACCTTTGTGCTTGTTGATGCAGGTGAGGCCTTTCGAAGATTCCTCCAGCTCCTGAGTCATGTAGGCCGAGGTCAGGCCCAACTTGGTGAACGTCTTTCCTCCTGCCAACGTCGCAAATAGGTCATCTGCTTTGCGTAGCGGGTATTGGTCCTGTAGCGAAAAACGGTTAATCATTACTTTATAGTCCCCGCAAATTCTGACCGTGCCATCACCTTTGAGAACCTGGACAATCGGACTGACCCACTCATTGAACTCCTCAGGCGCGATGATGCCTTCTCGCTGCAGTCTGTCCGGCTCAATTTCCACTTTCTCTTGCATCATATATGGCACCGCCCGTGCCTTGTGGTGGATGGGCCAGGTACAGGGAACCAAGTGGATCTGCACCTTCACTCCCGAGAAACTGCCAATGCCTGGCTCGCACAACGACGGGATTCTGCTCAGAACCTGGGCACATGAGGCATCGTCGATGGACGAAAGCGCTCGGATGTCGTCCCAGTTCCAGTGGATTTTCCCAGTCAGCTTCTGCCGAACAGTGTGGGGCCATCTCCTGGCACAATCCATAGTGTGAGTTCATGCACTGCTCCATCAGTGGAGACTTTTACTGCTGCGCTGCCAATAACAGGGATCAGCTCTTTAGTGTAAGTTCTTAGCTTGGTATGAATGGAGCTAAGCTTGCGCGTTTGTGCCTTGTTGCACCACAGCCTGTCGAAGGCCTTTTTGCTCATGATAGACTAACTCACACCCGTGTCCAGTTCCATGGATACTGGAATTCCGTTCAGTTCAACTTTTAACATGATCAGTGGACATTTCATGGTGAAGGTGTGTACCCTGTACACTTCTGCCTCCTCGGTTCGAGTCTCTGGTTCAGCCTGATCTACCATGGATCGGTCTCTTTCTGCAACGTGGTAGTTTGCAGCTCGTCTGCACATTTGCTGGAGATGTCCCATTGTTCCACAGCCTTTGCACACATAATGTTTGAAGCGGCATTGATGGGCTCGATGATCACGTCCACAGTGCAACAAGGTGTTAACTGCCTTGCATTAACGCTTGACGGCGGACTCTGGGTCATCTGAGGTCGGGCAGCTGCAGATGTGTACGTTCTGGCATATGCATTCCTGCCTGAAAACGATGTTACTTTGTGTACAGTATTAGCCGAAACCTCTTTATGCTGCGAAATTTGTTTGGTGTTATCGCTGGTGGACATTAATGCCTGGGTTATCGTTATGGCTTTGCTCAGATTCGGTGTTTCAACAGTCAACAGTTTGCGAAGGATAACCTCATTGCCAATACCAAGCACGAAAATGTCTCTTAGCATTTGTTGAAGGAATCCATCGAATTCGCCATGTCCTGCAAGACGCCTTAGTTCAGCGACGTAGCTCGCCACTCCCTGGCCTTCAGACTGTTGACATGTGTAGAACTGATACCTCGCCATCAAAACGCTTTCCTTCGGATTTAGGTGCTCCCGGACCAGCGTACATAGTTCTTCATATGATTTAGTTGTTGGTTTCACCGAAGCGAGAACATTCTTCATGAGGCCATAGGTTGTTGCCCTGCAGACGATGAAGAGGATCGCCCTTTGTTTGGCAGTGTTCTCATCCCCTTCCAGCTCATTGGCCACGAAGTATTGGTCGAGTCGCTCCACAAAGGCCTCCCAATTGTCCCCTTCTGAGAATTTCTCCAGGATACTGACTGTTCTTTGCATTTTCGTGTGGTTGTTTGTTACCTCGTCGCCAATTGTTGCGCACATATTAAAGTGATACAACTGAGTACTGTATGCAATGATTAAGTGTGACCTTAGCTCCTTTAATTAAACTCCAGAGTGCTGGTACAGTGTGGGAGACCTGCTTATATACCTTGCTCCCAAGTGATGCTGTGATCCCTTGGGACTCCAACAGGTAGACCTTCTGGTAGTGGTATGATACAGGTTGCTAAGGGCTACATACATAACAGTAACCACGGTAACCACACTTGCTAACCACACTCAGTAATCACAGCCGGTAAACACAGACAGTAATCAAACTCAGTAAACACATTCAGTAACCACACTCGGTAACCACACTCGGTAACCATACTCAGTAACCAAACTTTGTAACCGCACTCGGTAACTGCACTCGCTAACCACACTTAGTAACCACACTCAGTAACCATATTCGGTAACCACACTTTGTAACCGCACTCGGTAACCGCACTCGGTAACCACAGACATTAACCACGGTAATCACACTCGATAACCCCACTGAGTAACAACAGCCGGTAACCACAGCTGGTAACTACACTCCGTAACCACGTTCATTAACCACACTTGGTGTCCACAACTCGTAACCACAGCCAGTAAGAACACCCATTAACAACAGCCAGTAACGACACTTGGTAACCACACCCGGTAACCACACTCGGTAACCACACTTGGAAACCACATTTCGTAACCACAGACAGTAACCATGGTAACCACAATCAGTAACCACATTCAGTAACCACAACCGGTAACTACAGCCAGCAACCACACTCGGTAACCATACTCAGGAACCACACTCCGTAATTACACTCGATAACCACACTCGGTAACCACAGCCGGTAGCCACAGTCAGTAACCGCAGACAGTAACCACACTTGGTAACCACACTCAGTAACCACAGCCTGTAACGACAATCATTAACCACACTCGGTAACCACACTCAGTAACCACCCTTGGTGACCACACTCTTTAACCACAGCCAGCAGCCACACTCGGTAACCATGCACAGTAACCACAATCGGTAACCAGACGCTGTAACCACACACAGTAACCACAATTTATAACCACAATTGGTAACCAAAGTCGGTAACCACAATCAGTACGCACACTCAGTAACCACACTGAGTAACCACACTCAATAACCACACTCGTTAACCACACTCGTTAACCACACTCGGTAACCACAGTCAGTAACCGCAGACAGAAACCATACTTAGTAAACACACTCGGGAAGCACACTTGGTAACCACAGTCAGTAACCACTGACAGTAACCACACTCAGTAACCACAGTTGGTAACTATACTTGGTAACCACACTCAGTAACTACAGCAATTAACCACACTCAGTAACCACACTCGGTAACCACGCTGTGTAACCACAGCCGGTAGCCACATTCGGGAATGACACTTGGCAATGATACTCGGTGACTGCAGCCAGAACGCACATTGGGTTACCACAATCAGTAATCATACTTTGTAACCACATTCGGAAGCCATATTCAGTAACTGCAGACAGTAACCACAGTAACCGCACTCGATAACCTCAACCGGTAACCACAGCCGGTAACTACACTCGGTAACCAGATTCAGTAACCACACTCAGTAACCACAGCCAGTAACCACAGCCAATAACCACACTCATAAACAACCGCCGGCAACGACACTCAGTAACCACACTCAGTAACCACACCCGGTAACCACATTCGGCACCCACACTTGGAATCCACATTCGGTAACCACAGCCTGCAACCATGCTTGGTAACCACATTCAGTAACCACACTCACTAACCACACTCAGTAACAGCACTCGGTAACCACACTTGGTAACCACATTCCATAATCACATTCGGTAACCACGCTCAGTAACCACACTCGGTAACCACAGTCATTAACCATAGCCAGTAACCACACTCGGTAACCAGACTTGGTAACCACATTCAGTAACCTGACTTAGTAACCATACTCATTAACCACCATCGGTAACCACACTTGGTAACCACACTCGGTAACCACACTCAGTAACCGAACTCGGTACCCGCACTCAGTAACCACACTCGGTAAGCCCAGTCGGTAATCACACTCGGTAACCACACTCAGTAACCACAGTCGGTAACCACACTCAGTATCCAGAGCCGGTAACCACACTCAGTAACGACACTGGTAACCACACTGAGTAAATACAACCGGTAACCACACTCGGTAACCACACTGGGTAACCACAGCCGGTAATCACAGCAGTAACTATACTTGGTAACCACATTCTGTAACGACACTCGGTAAGCACAGTCGGTAACCACACTTGGTAACCACAGACAGTAACCACACTCGGTAACCACACTCAGTAACCACTCTCATTAACTGCAGCCAGCAACTACACTCAGTAACCAAACTCAGTAACCACAGACAATAACCACACTCAGTAACCACACTCAGTAACCACACTTGGTAACCACACTGGGTAAACACATTGAGTAACCACAGCCAGTAACCACACTCGGTAACCACACTCGGTAAGCACACAAGGTAACCACTCTCAGTAACCACACTCGGTAACCACACTCTGTAACCACAGTCAGTACCCGTAGACTGTAACCACACTCGGTAACCACACTCGGTAACCACAGTCAGTATCCGTAGACAGTAACCACACTCGGTAACCACACTCAGTAACCACATTCGGTAACCACAGTCAGTACCCGTAGACAGTAACCACACTCGGTAACCACAGTCAGTACCCGTAGACAGTAACCACACTTGTTAACCATATTCAGTAACCAGACTTGGTAACCACACTCGGTAACCACAGTCAGTACCCGTAGACAGTAACCACGCTTGGTAAGCACAGTCAGTACCCGTAGACAGTAACCCTACTTGGTAACCACACTCGGTAACCACAGTCAGTACCCATAGACAGTAACCACACTCGATAACCATACTCGGTAACCATACTCGGTAACCACAGTCAGTACCCGTAGACAGTAACCACACTCAGTAAACACAGTCGGTAACCACATTCAGTAACTACTCCTCCAGCGTATTGCGACCAGTTAAGTTAGCCCAATCTATATGTAGATTAAAGTCACTCATGATAACTGCTGTACCCTTATTGCACACATCTCTAATTTCCTGTTTGATGCCATCCCCAACCTCACTACTACTGTTTGGTGGTCTGTACACAACTCCTAGAAGCGTTTTCTGCCCTTTGGTATTCCGCAGCTCTACCCATACAGATTCCACATCATCCACACTAATGTCCTTCTTTGCTTTAATCTCCTCTTTAACCAGTAACGCTACCCCACCTCCTTTTCCTTTCTGTCTATCTTTCATGAATATTGAATACCCCGGATGTTGAGTTCCCAGCCTTGGTCACCCTGGAGCCATGACTCCGTAATCCCAATTACATTATAACCATTAACTACTATCTGCGCAGTTAATTTATCAACCTTATTACAAATACTCCTCGTATTGAGACACAGAACCTTCAGGCTTGTCTTTTTAACAGTCTTTGTCCTTTTAGAATTATGTTGTAATGTGGCCCTTTTCGATTTTGGCCCTGGATTTCTCTGCCCTCCACTCTTGCTTTTCTCCTTCCTACCTTTTTGCTTCTGCCCCCATGTTACTTCCCTCTGTCTCCCTGCATAGATTCCTATCCACCTGCCATATTAGTGTATAAGGGATGGTTTTCTAGACCAATATGTCGAGGAACCAACGAGAGAGCTGGCCATCCTAGACTGGGTGTTGTTTAATGAGAGAGGATTAATTAGCAATCTGGTCGCGCGGGGCCGCTTGGGGAAAAGTGACCATAATATGGTAGAATTCTTCATTAAGATGGAGAGTGACACAGTTAATTCAGAAACTAGGGTCCTGAACTTAAAGAAAGGAAACTTCGACGTGAATTAGCGAGCATAGACTGGAGAATGATACTTAAAGGGTTGACGGTGGATAGGCGATGGCAGACATTTAAATATCACATGGATGAATTACAACCATTGTACATCCCTGTCTGGAGTAAAAATAAAATGGGGAAGGTGGCTCAACCGTGGCTAACAAGGGAAATTAGGGAAAGTGTTAAATCCAAGGAAGTGGCATATAAATTGGCCAGAAAAAGCAGCAAACCTGAGGACTGGGAGAAATTTAGAATTCAGCAGAGGAGGACTAAGGGTTTAATTAGGAGGGGGAAAATAGAGTATGAGAGTAAGCTTGCAGGGAACATAAAAACTGACTGCAAAAGCTTCCATAGGTATGTGACGAGAAAAAGATTAGTGTAGGTCCCTTGCAATCAAAATCAGGTGAATTCATAATGGGGGACAAGGAAATGGCAGACCAGTTGAACAAATACTTTGGTCCTGTCTTCACTAAGTGAGACACGAATAACCTAGGGTCGAGCAAGAAGGGGAAACTGAGGGAAATCCTTATTAGTCAGGAAATGGTGTTAGGGAAATTGAAGGGACTGAAGCCTGATAATTCCACAGGGCCTGATGGTTTGCACCCCAGAGTACTTAAGGAAGTGGCCCTAGAAATAGTGGATGCATTGGTGGTCATTTTCCAACATTCCATGGATTCTGGTTCAGTTCCTATGGATTGGAGGGTAGTTAATGTAACCCCACTTTTTAAAAAAGAAGGGAGAGAGAAAACAGGGAATTATAGACCGGTTAGCCTGACATCGGTGGTGGGGAAAATGTTGGAATCAATTATTAAAGCTGTACTAGCTGCTCATTTGGAAAGCAGTGACAGGATCGGTCCAAGTCAGCATGGATTTATGAAAGGGAAATCATGCTTGACAAAGCTTCTAGAGTTTTTTGAGGATGTAACTAGCAGAGTGGATAAGGGAGAACCAGCGGATGTGGTGTATTTGGATTTTCAAAAGGTTTTTGACAAGATCCCACACAAGAGATTAGTGTGCAAAATTAAGAACATAAGAACATAAGAATTAGGAACAGGAGTAGGCCATCTAGCCCCTCGAGCCTGCTCCGCCACTCAACAAGATCATGGCTGATCTGGCCGTGGACTCAGCTCTACTTACCCGCCCGCTCCCCATAACCCTTAATTCCCTTATTGGTTAAAAATCTAACTATCTGTGATTTGAATACATTCAATGAGCTAGCCTCAACTGCTTCCCTGGGCAGAGAATTCCACAGATTCACAATCCTCTGGGAGAAGAAATTCCTTCTCAACTTGGTTTTAAATTGGCTCCCCCATATCTTGAGGTTGTGCCCCCTAGTTCTAGTCTCCCCGACCAGTGGAAACAACCTCTCTGCCTCTATCTTGTCTGTCCCTTTCATTATTTTAAATGTTTCTATAAGATCACCCCTCATCCTTCTGAACTCCAACGAGTAAAGACCCAGTCTACTCAATCTATCATCATAAGGTAACCCCCTTATCTCCGGAATCAGTCTAGTGAATCGTCTCTGCACCCCCTCCAAAGCTAGTATATCCTTCCTTAAGTAAGGTGACCAAAACTGCACACAGTACTCCAGGTGCGGCCTCACCAAACCCTATACAGTTGCAGCAGGACCTCCCTGCTTTTGTACTCCATCCCTCTCACAATGAAGGCCAACATTCCATTTGCCTTCCTGATTACCTGCTGCACCTGCAAACTAACTTTTTGGGATTCATGCACAAGGACCCCCAGGTCCCTTTGCACCACAGCATGTTGTAATTTCTCCCCATTCAAATAATATTCCCTTTTACTGTTTTTTTTCCAAGGTGGATGACCTCACATTTTCCGACATTGTATTCCATCTGCCAAACCTTAGCCCATTCGCTTAACCTATCTAAATCTCTTTGCAGCCTCTCTGTGTCCTCTACACAACCCGCTTTCCCACTAATCTTTGTGTCATCTGCAAATTTTGTTACACTACACTCGGTCCCCTCTTCCAGGTCATCTATGTATATTGTAAACAGTTGTGGTCCCAGCACCGATCCCTGTGGCACACCACTAACCACCGATTTCCATCCCGAAAAGGACCCATTTATCCCGACTCTCTGCTTTCTGTTAGCCAGCCAATTCTCGATCCATGCTAATACATTTCCTCTGACTCCGCGTACCTTTACCTTCTGCAGTAACCTTTTGTGTGGCACCTTATCGAATGTCTTTTGGAAATCTAAATACACCACATCCATCGGTACACCTCTATCCACCATGCTCGTTATATCCTCAAAGAATTCCAGTAAATTAGTTAAACATGATTTCTCCTTCATGAATACATGTTGCGTCTGCTTGATTGCACTATTCTATCTAGATGTCCTGCTATTTCTTCCTTAACGATAGCTTCAAGCATTTTCCCCACTACAGATGTTAAACTAACCGGCCTATAGTTACCTGCCTTTTGTCTGCCCCCTTTTTTAAACAGAGGCATTACATTAGCTGCTTTCCAATCCGCTGGTACCTCCCCAGAGTCCAGAGATTTTTGGTAGATTATAACGAATGCATCTGCTATAACTTCTGTCATCTCTTTTAATACCCTGGGATGCATTTCATCAGGACCAGGGGACTTGTCTACCTTGAGTCCCATTAGCCTGTACAGCACTACCCCCCTAGTGATAGTGATTGTCTCAAGGACCTCCCTTCCCACATTCCCGTGACCAGCAATTTTTGGCATGGTTTTTGTGTCTTCCACTGTGAAGACCGAAGCAAAATAATTTCCACATTTCCCATTATTAAATCCCCCTTCTCATCTTCTAAGGGACCAACATTTACTTTAGTCACTCTTTTCCGTTTTATATATCGGTAAAAGCTTTTACTATCTGTTTTTATGTTTTGCGCAAGTTTACTTTCGTAATCTATCGTTCCTCTCTTTATTGCTTTCTTAGTCATTCTTTGCTGTCGTTTAAAATTTTCCCAATCTTCTAGTTTCCCACTAACCTTGGCCACATTATATGCATTGGTTTTTAATTTGATACTCTCCTTTATTTCCTTGGTTATCCACGGCTGGTTATCCCTTCTCTTACCGCCCTTCTTTTTCACTGGAATATATTTTTGTTGAGCACTATGAAAGAGCTCCTTAAAAATCCTCCACTATTCCTAAATTGTGCCACCGTTTAGTCTGTGTTCCCAGTCTACTTTAGCCAACTCTGCCCTCACTTGGTACTTGTAATTGGGGGTAATGTACTGACGTGGAAAGAGAACTGGTTGGCAGACAGGAAGCAAAGAGTGGGAATAAACAGGTCCTTTTCAGAATGGCCGGCAGTGACTAGTGGGCTGCTGCAGGGTTCAGTGCTGGGACCCCAGCTATTTACAATATACATCAATGATTTAGATGAAGGAATTGAGTGTAATATCTCCAAATTTGCAGATGACACTAAGCTGGGTGACAGTGCGAGCTGTGAGGAGGATGCTCGGAGGCTGCAGGGTGACTTGGACAGGTTAGGTGAGAGGGCAAATGCATGGCAGATGCAGTATAATGTGGATAAATGTGAGGTTATCCACTTTGGTGGCAAAAACAGGAAGGCAGAATATTATCTGAATTGTGACAGATTAGTAAAAGGGGAGGTGCAATGAGATCTGGGTGTCATGGTACATCAGTCATTGAAAGTTGGCATGCAGGTACAGCAGGTGGTAAGGAAAGCAAATGTCATGCTGGCCTTCAGAGCGAGGGGATTTGAGTATAGGAGCATGGAGGTCTTACTGCATTTGTACAGGGCCTTGGTGAGACCACACCTTGAGTATTGTGTGCAGTTTTTGATAGACTCTTAATAAAGGATGAAATTGAGTACTGTGAACAATGAGTCAGTGTGATCTTAGCTCCTTTAATAAAATTCCAGAGTGCAGGTACCTCGTGGGTGGTCTGCTTATATACCGTGCTCCCAAGGAATGCTGGGATCCCTTGGGACTCCAACAGGTCGGCCCTCTGGTGGTCGTGTGATACAGGTTGCAAGGGGTTAAATACTTAACATCACTCCCTCGTAAATTTAACACTGCACTTATTTACAGAGTGAGACGATCTGGGGCTTTACGCTCCCTTGTCGATCGTCTCGGTACAAATGCTGGTGTGGGTGGGTTGGTCAGTTCTTCACTGGGCTGTTGGGCAGCCGGCCTTGCCAGGCTGCTGGGGATGTTGAGTTCAGTTTCGTGGTCAACCATGATGTCAGTTGCCACTTGTGTGTGTGTTGGAGGGTCAAAGTTGGTGGTGTCCTCTTCGGGTTGTTCGTAGCTGTTGGTGAACCGCAATTTGATTTGGTCCAAATGTTTTCTGCACGTTAGTTCATTGGCCAATTTGACCTGAAACACCCTACTCCCCTCTTTGGCAATGACCGTGCCAGCGAGCCATTTGGGACCATGTCCATAATTGAGGACAAACACAGGGTCATTGACCTCAATATCGCGTGACAAATTTGCGCGGTCATGGTACACACTTTGTTGATGTCGCTTGCCCTTCACGTGATCATGGAGATCAGGGTGGACAAAAGAGAGAGACTTGTTTTGAGCACCTTTTTCATGAGCAGCTCGGTTGGGGGAACCCCGGTGAGTGAGTGGGGTCTGGTGCAGTAGCTGAGCAGCACTCGGGACAGCCAGGTCTGCAGGGAGCTTTCCGACACACGTTTCAAGCTCTGCTTGATGGTCTGAACTGCCCATTCTGCCTGGCCATTTGATGTGGGCTTGAACGGGGCAGATGTGATGTGCTTGATCCCATTGCGGGTCATGAATTCCTTGAATTCAGCACTGGTGAAACACGGCCCATTGTCGCTGACCAGGACATTAGACAAGCCGTGCGTGGCAAACATGGCTCGTAGGCTTTCAATGGTGGCCGTGGATGTGCTTACAAACATTATTTCACATTCAATCCATTTTGCGTAAGCATCCACGACAATCAGGAACATTTTGCCTAGAAATGGGCCCACATAGTCCACGTGGATCCTTGACCACAGTTTGGAGGGCCACGACCACAAACTTAGCAGTACCTCTCTGGGTGCATTGCTCAGCTGAGAGCAAGTGTTGCACTGGCGCACGCATGACTCTGAATCTGAGTCGATGCCGGGCCACCACACATGGGATCTGGCTGTGGCTTTCATCATTACAATGCCTGGGTATATACTGTGCAGTTCACAAATGAACGTTTCTCTGCCTTTCTTGGGCAAGACCACGCGATTACCCCACCTGCAGGGGCATTTCGTCTTTGTGCCTGTGGAATGGCTTAATCGCCTCCTGCATCTCAGCTGGGATGCTGGACCAGCTCCCATGGAGGACAGTTTTTTACCAAGGACAGTAAAGGATCCTGGCTGGTCCAGGTCCTGATCTGGCGGGCCATAACGGGTGACTTTTTGCTTTCAAGTGCATCCATTACCATGAGCAAATCTGCAGGCTGTGCCATTTTCACCCCGGTGGTGGGCAATGGTAGCCAACTGAGAGCATCAGCGCAGTTCTCTGTGCCCGGTCTGTGGTGGATTACATAGTTGTATGCAGACAGCGTGAGCGCCCATCTTTGGATGCGGGCAGAGGCATTGGTATTAATCCCTTTGCTCTCAGAGAACAGCGATATGAGCGACTTGTGGTCAGTTTCAAGCTCAAACTCGATGCCAAATAAGTGCTGGTGCATTTTTTTTAACCCCGTAAATGCACGCTAGAGCCTCTTTTTCAATCATGCTGTGGGCCCTTTCGGCCTTGGACAAACTCCTGGACGGTTAAACCACCGGTTGCAAAATCCCCGATTCATTAGCCTGTTATAACCCGACCCCGTATGACGACGCATTGCAAGCTAGCACTAATTGTTTAAAGGGTTATACAGGACAAGCAGTTTGTTTGAACACAACAGATTTCTGGCTTTCTCAAAGGCCGCCTCTTGTGAATTCCCCCATGTCCAGTCATCTCCCTTGCACAGCAGCACATGTAGAGGTTCTAGCAGGGTGCTTAACCCGGGTAGGAAATTACCGAAATAGTTAAGGAGTCCCAGGAACGACCGCAGCTCCATCACATTCTGTGGTCTCGGCGCGTTCTTGATGGCCTCCGTCTTGGCGTCGGTGGGTCTGATGCTGTCTGCTGCGATTCTTCTTCCCAAGAACTCGACGTCCTGTGCCAGGAAAACACACTTCGAGTGTTTCAACCTGAGCCCCACGCGATCCAACTGACTAAGAACCTCTTCCAGATTCTTGAAGTGCTCAATGGTGTACCGACCTGTAACCAGTAGGTCGTCCTGGAAAACCACTGCGCAAGTAACCGACTTTAGCAGGCTCTCCATGTTCCATTGGAAGATTGTCGCGGCCGACCGAATCCCGAACGGACACCGGTTATAGATGAACAGACCTTTGTGCGTATTGATGCAGGTGAGGCTTTTCGAAGACTCCTCCAGCTCCTGCGTCATGTAGGCTGAGGTCAGGTCCAGCTTGGTGAACGTCTTCCCTCCAGCCAGGGTCGCAAATAGGTTGTCTGCTTTGGGTAGCGGGTACTGGTCCTGCAGCGAGAAACGGTTAATCGTTACTTTATAGTCCCCACAAATTCTGACCGTACCGTCCTCTTTAAGTACCAGGACAATCGGACTGGCCCACTCATTGAATTCCACGGGCGCAATGATGCCTTCCTGCTGCAGCCTGTCCAGCTCAATTTCCACTTTCTCATGCATCATATAAGGTACCGCCCGTGCCTTGTGGTGGATGGGTCACGTACCGGGAACCAAATGGATCTGCACTTTCGCCCCTGAGAAGCTTCCGATGCCTGGCTCGAACAGCGATGGGAACTTGCTCAGAATCTGGGCACATGAGGCATCGTCGACGGATGAAAGCGCTCGGATGTCGTCCCAGTTCCAGCGGATTTTTCCCAGCCAGCTTCTGCCGAACAGTGTGTGGCCATCTCCTGGTACAATCCATAGTGGGAGTTCATGCACCGCTCCATCATAGGAGACTTTGACTTCTGTACTGCCCATTATAGGGATCAGTTCCTTGGTGTAAGCCCTTAGTTTGGTGTAAATGGGGCTGAGTTTGGGCCTGTGTGCCTTCTTCCCCCACAGCCTGTTGAAGGCCTTTTTACTGATTATGGACTGACTCGCCCCCGTGTCCAGTTCCATAGATACTGGAATACCGTTCAGTTCAACTTTCAGCATTATTGGTGGACATTTCGTGGTGAATGTGTGTACACCGTACACTTCTGCCTCCTCAGTACAAGTCTCCAATTCAGCTTGATCCACAGTGGATCGGTCTTCCTCTGCAACGTGGTGGTTTGCAGGGTTTGCAGCTTGCCTGCACATTCGCTGGAGGTGTCCCATTGTTCTGCAACCGTTGCACGCATAGTGCTTGAAGCGGCATTGATGGGGCCGATGATCACCTCCGCAACGCCAACAAGGTGTTAACTGCCTCGCATTAACGATTGATGGCGGACTCTGGGTCAACTGAGGTCGGGCAGCAGCAGCCGGCGTGTACGTTCTGCCATGTACATTTCTGCTCGAAACCGACGTTACGTTATACACGGTACTGGCTGAAACCTCTTTATGCTGCAAAATCTGTTTGGTGTTGTCGCTGGTGGACATAAATGCCTGGGCTATCGTTATGACTTTGTTTAGATTCGGTGTTTCAACAGTCAACAGTTTGCGAAGGATTGTCTCATGTCCAATGCCCAGTACAAAAAAGTCTCTGAGCATTTGTTCCAGGAATCCCTCAAACTCACAGTGTCCTGCGAGGCGCCTTAGTTCAGCGACATAGCTCGCCACTTCCTGGCCCTCCGACAGTTGATACATGTAGAACCGATATCGCGCCATCAAAATGCTTTCCTTAGGATTTAGGTGCTCCCGGATCAGCGTACACAATTCTTCGTAGGATTTAGTTGTTGGTTTTACCGGAGCAAGAAGGTTCTTCATGCGGCCATAGGTTGTTGCCCCACAGACAGTTAGGAGGATCGCCCTTCGTTTGGTGGTGTTCTCATCCACTTCCAGCTCGTTGGCCACGAAGTATTGGTCGAGTCTCTCCACGTCTTCCCAATCGACTCCTTCTGAGAACTTCTCCAGGATACTGACTGTTCTTTGCATTTTCGCGCGGTTGTTCGTTATCTCGTCACCAACTGTTACACTCATAATAAAGGATGAAACTGAGTACTGTGTACAATGAGCAAGTGTGACCTTAGCTCCTTTAATAAGACTCCAGAGTGCAGGCGCCTCGTGGGAGACCTGCTTATATACTGTGCTCCCAAAGGATGCTGGGATCCCTTGGGACTCCAACAGGCAGGCCCTCTGGTGGTAGTGTGATACAGGTTGCAAGGGGTTAAATACTTAGCAGTTTTGGTCTCCTAATCTGGGGAAGGATATGCTTGCTATTGAGGGAGTGCAGCGAAGGTTCACCAGACTGATTCCCGGGATGGCAGGACTGACATATGAGGAGAGACTGGATCGGCTAGGCTTATATTCACCTGAGTTTCGAAGGATGAGAGGGGATCTCATAGAAACATATAAAATTCTGACGGGACTGGACAGGTTAGATGCAGGAAGAATGTTCCCAATGTTGGGGAAGCCCAGAACCAGGGGTCACAGTCTAAGGATAAGGGGTAAGCCATTTAGGACCGAGATGAGGAGAAACTTCTTCACCCAGAGAGTTGTTAACCTGTAGAATTCCCTGCCGCAGAGAGTTGTTGAGGCCAGTTCGTTGGACATATTCAAAAGGGAGTTAGATGTGGCCCTTACGACTAAAGGGATCAAGGGGTGAGGAGAGAAGTATTGAATGGTGTGCAGGATCGAAGGGCCGAATGGCCTGCTCCTGCACCTATTTTCTATGTTTCTATGTTTCCATGTTACTCAGTAACCACACTCGGTAACCATAGCTGGTAACCACAGTTGGTAAGCATAGCTGGTAACCACACTCGGTAACTACATTTGGTAACCACACCGAGTAACCACACTCAGTAACCGCACTCACTAACCTCAGCCACGAACCACACTCGGTAACCACACTCAGTAACCAGAGCCAGTAACCACACTCGGTAAACACACTGGTAACCACACTGAGTAAAAACAGCCGACCGGTAACCACACTCGGGAACCACACTCGGTAACCACAGCCAGTAATCACACTCGTTAACTACATTCAGTAACCACACGCGGTAACCGCAGTCGGTAACAAAACTAGTAACCACAGATAATAACCACACTCGGGAACCACACACAGTAACCACAGTCAGTATACGCACACAGTAACCACATCGGTAACCGCACTCGGTAACCACACTTGGTAAGCACACTTAGTAACCACACTCGGTAACCACAGACAGTAACCACACTGGGTAACCACAGTCAGTAATCACAGCCGGTAACCACACTCTTTAACCACACTCAGTAACCACAGACAGTAACCACACTCGGCAGCCACAATCGGTAACCACACTCTGTAACCACACTCAGTAACCACACTCGATAACCACGCCGGTTACCACACTCAGTAAACACACTCAGTAACCACATTCGGTAACCACTCTGGGTAACCACAGCTGGTAATCACAGCCAGTAACCATACTTGGTAACCACATTCTGTAACGACACTCGGTAAGCACAGTCGGTAACTACTCTCTGTTATGTATGCAACCCTATGTAACCAATATTCTACCGCCATCAGAGGGCGTATCTGCTGTAGTCCCAAGGGATCCCAGCATCCCTTGGGAGCACTGTATATAAGCAGGCCTCCCATGCTGTACCAACACTCAGGAGTTCGAATAAAGAGACTAAGGTCACACTTACTCATGTCTACAATACTCAGTTACATTGCTTTATTTGAGACATTAAACTGGTGACGAAATAACGACCACCACGTGAAAATGCAGAGAACTGTTGGCATTGTGGAGAAATTCTCAGAAGGAGACGATTGAGAAGCCTTTGTGGAGTGACACGATCAATACATCACGGCCAAGGAGCTGGAACGGAGTGCAAACACTGCCAAACGAAGGGCGATCCTCCTCACCGTCTGCGGGGCAAAATCGATGGTCTCATGAAGAATGTTCTCGCTCCGGTGAAACCAACAACTAAATCGTATGAAGAACTGTGGAACGCTGGTCCGGGAGCACCTAAATCCGAAGGAGAGCGTTCTGATGGCAAGGTATCGATTTTACACATGTCAGCGGTCTGAAGGCCAGGAAGTGGTGAGCTACATCGCCGAATTAAGGCGCCTTGCGGGACATTGTGACTTCGGTGGATTCCTGGAGCAAATGCTAAGAGACTTTTTTGTGCTTGGCATTGGCCATGAGGTTATCCTTCGCAAACTATTGACTGTTGAAATACTGAACCTGAGCAAAGCCATAACGATAGCCCAGGCACTTATGTCCGCCAGCGATAGCACCAAACACATGTCACAGCATAAAGAAGCATCGGCAAGTACTGTACACAAAATAACGTCGTTTTCAGGCAGGAATGCATATGGCAGAACATACACGCCTGCAGCTGCATGACCTCAGATGACCCAGAGTCCACCATCAATCGTTAATGCGAGGCAATTAACACCTTGTTGGCGCTGTGGAGGTGATCATCGAGCCCATCAATGCCGCTTCAAACACTATGTGTGCAAAGGCTGTGGAACAATGGGACACCTCCAGCGAATGTGCAAACGAGCTGCAAACCCTGCAAACCACCGCGTTGCAGAGGAAGACCGATCCATGGCGGATCAAACTGAACCAGAGACTCGAACCGAGGAGGCAGAAGTGTACGGGGTACATACCTTCACCACGAAATGTCCACCGATCATGTTAAACGTCGAACTGAACGGAATTCCAGTATCCATGGAACTGGACATGGGTGCGAGTCAGTCTATCATGAACAAGAAGGCCCTTGATAGGCTGTGGTGCAACAAGGCACACAGGCCAAAGATGAGCCCTATTCATGCCAAGCTGAGAACTTACACTAAAGAGCTGATCTCTGTAATTGGCAGCGCAGCAGTAAAAGTCTCCTATGTTGAGCGGTGCACGAACTACCGCTATGGATTGTACCAGGAGATGGACCCACACTGTTCGGCAGAAGCTGGCTGGGAAAAATCCGCTGGAACTGGGACAACATCCGAGCGTTTTCGTCCGTCGACCACACCTCATGTGCCCAGGTTCTGAGCAAGCTTCCGTCGTTGTTTGAGCCAGGCATCGGAAGTTTCTTGGGGCGAAGGTGCAGATCCACTTGGTTCCCGGCACATGACCCATCCACCATAAGGCATGTACCATAGATGATGCGAGAGAAAGTGGAGATCGAGCTGGACAGGCTGCAACGAGGGCATCATCGCACCGGTTGAGTTCAACGAGTGGGCCAGTCCGATTGTTCCGGTTCTCAAGGGCGATGGCACGGTCAGAATATGCGGGAACTATACAGTAACGATTAACCGTTTTTCACTGCAGGACCAGTACCCGCTACGCAAGGCAGACGACCTATTTGCGACGCTGGCAGGAGGGAAGACATTCACCAAGTTGGACCTGACCGCGGCCTACATGACGCAGGAGCTGACGGAATCTTCGAAAGGCCTCACCTGCATCAACACGCACAAAGGTCTGTTCATCTACAATAGATGCCCTTTTGGGATTCGATCGGCCGCGGCTATTTTTCAAAGGAACATGGAGAGTCTGCTAAAGTCGGTTCCGCGCACCGTGGTTTTCCAGGACGACATATTGATCACAGGTCGGGACACCATCGAACACTTGCAGAACCTGGAAGAGGTTCTAAGTCGGCTGGATCGTGTGGGACTCAGGTTGAAACACTCGAAGTGTGTTTTCCTGGCACCAGAGGTCGAGTGCTTAGGGAGAAGAATCGCGGCAGACGGCATCAGACCCACCGACGCCAAGACGGAGGTCATCAAGAACGTGCCGAGACCACAGAACGTGACGGAGCTGCGGTCGTTCCTGGGACTCCTCAATTATTTTGATAATTTCCTACCAGGGTTAAGCATCTTGCTCGAACCTCTACATGTATTGCTACGCAAGGGAGATGACTGGGTATCGGGGAAATCACAAGAGACTGCTTTTGAGAAAGCCAGAAATCTGTTATGTTCCAACAAACTGCTTGTCCTGTATGACCCATGTAAATGTTTAGTGCTAGCTTGCAAAGTGTCTTCGTACGGGGACGGGCATGGTCGGGTGTGTGTTACAACAAGCAAACGAATCGGGAACATTGCAACCGGTCGCTTATGCATCCAAGAGTTTGTCCAAGGCCGAAAGGGCCTACAGCATGATTGAAAAAGAAGCTCTGGCCTGCGTTTACGGGATAAAAAAAATGCACCAGTATCTGTTTGGGCTTAAGTTCGAGTTAGAAACTGACCATAAGCCGCTCATATCGCTATTCTCAGAGAGCAAAGGTATTAATACCAATGCCTCTTCTCGCATCCAAAGATGGGCGCTCACGCTGTCTGCATATAACTATGTAATTCACCACAGTCCAGGCACGGAGAACTGCGCTGATGCTCTCAGTCGGCTATCATTGCTCACCACCGGGTGGAAATGGCACAGCTTGCAGACTTGCTCTCGGTGGTGGATGCATTTGAAAATGAAAAGTCACCCGTTACGGCCCGCCATATCAGGACCTGGACCTGCAGGATCCTTTACTGTCCCTTGTAAAAAACTGTGTCCTCCATGGGAGTTGGTCCAGCGTCCCAGCGGAGATGCATGAAGAGATCAAGCCGTTCCAGTGGTGCAAAGATGGAATGTCCATACAGGCAGACTGTCTTTTGTGGGGTAATCGCATGGTTTTGCCTAAGAAAGGCAGGGAAACGTTCATACGCAACCTACACAGTACCCACCCAGGCATAGTAATGATGAAAGCTGTAGCCAGATCCCATGTGTGGTGGCCCGGTATCGACTCAGATCTGGAGTCTTGCGTGCGCCAATGCAACACTTGCTCTCAACTGAGCAATGCACCCAGGGAGGCACTGCTAAGTTTGTGGTCATGACCCTTAAACCGTGGTCTAGGATCCACATTGACTTCGCTGGTCCGTTTCTAGGCAAAATGTTTTTGGTTGTTGTGGATGCTTATTTAAAATGGATTGAGTGTGTAATAATGTCTGTAAGCACGTCCACTGCCACCATCGAAAGCCTACAAGCCATGTTTGCCACACACGGCCTGCCTGATGTCCTTGTCAGCGACAATGGGCCGTGCTTCACCAGCGCTGAATTCAAGGAATTCATGACCCGCAATGGGATCAAGCACGTCACATCTGCCCCGTTCAAGCCCGCATCTAACGACCAGGCAGAATGGGCAGTCCAGACCATCAAGCAAAGCTTGAAATGTGTGTCGGAAGGCTCCCTGCAGAGCCATCTGTCCCGTGTCCTGCTCAGCTACCATACCAGACCCTACTCGCTCACCGGGATTTCCCCAGTCAAGGAGCTCATGAAAAAGGCGCTCGAAACAAGGCTGTCTGTCATTCACCCTGATCTCCATGATCATGTCAAGGGCAGGTGGCATCAACAAAGCATGTACTATGATCGCGCAAATTTGCCACGCGATATTGAAGTCAATGACCCTGTATTTGTACTCAACTATGGAGATGGTCCCAAATGGCTTGCTGGCACTGTCGTAGCCAAAGAAGGGAGTAGGGTGTTTCAGGTCAAACTTGCAAATGGATTAACTTGCAGAAAGCATTTGGACCAAACCAAACTGCGATTCACAGACAGCCACGTGCAACCTGAAGAGGACACCACCAACTTCAACCCTCCGACACACACACAAGTGGCAACCGACATCATGGTTGAACACAAAACTGAACTCACCATCCCCATCAGCCCAACAAGACCAGCTGTGCAGCAGTCCAGCGAAGGCCCAACCAACTCACCTGCACCTGCATTTGTACCGAGACGATCGACTCGGGAGCGAAAGGCCCAGATCGTCTCACCCTGTAAATAAGTGTACTATTGACGTTGGGAGGGACTGATGTTATGTATGCAACCCTATGTAACCAGTATTCTACCTCCACCAGAGGGCATATCTGTTGGAGTCCTAAGGGATCCCAGCATCCCTTGGGAGCCCTGTATATAAGCAGGCCTCCCATGCTATACCAATACTCCGGAGTTAGAATAAAGAGACTAAGGCCACACTTACTCATGTCTACAGTACTCAGTCACATTGCTTTATTCGAGACATTAACACACTCTGTAACCACTCTCGGTAACCATAGACAGTGACCACACTCATTTACCAGAATCGGTAACCGTACTTGGTAACCACTCTCAGTAACCACACTCGGTAACCACAGTTATTAATCACAGCCAGTAACCACTGCCAGTAACCACACTCAGTAACCACACTCGGTTTCCCACACCATAAACTGTAACTTCCTGATATACCCTGCACCCTTCAGTGTGACACTGATATACCCCACATCCCTCACTGTAACACTCTTTGATATATGCCACCTCCATAACTGAAACACTCTCTGATATATCCCACACCACTCACTAAAATTCACTGATATACCCCACATCCCTCACTGAAACACTTTCTGATATACCCACACCACTCATTCTAACACTGATATACCCCACACCACTCACTGTAACACTGATATACCCACACCACTCACTGTAAAACTGATATATCCCACACCCCTCACTGTAACACTGATATACCTCACACCCCTCACTGTGAATCACTCTGATATACCCCACACCTCACACTGTAAAACTCTCCAATATAACCCACACCCGACACTGTAAAAATCTCCAATATACCCCTCACTGTAAAACTCTCTGATATACCTCACACCCCTCACTGTAATACTCTCCAATATACCTCACACCCTTCACTGTAAAACTCTCTGATATACCCTACACCCCTCACTGAATTACTGATATACCCCACAATCCTCACTGTAAAATTTTCTGATATACACCACACCCCTCACTGAATCACTGATATACCCCACACCCTTCACTGATTCACTGATATACCCGACACCCCTCACTGTAAAATTCTCTGAGATACCCCACACCACCTACTGTAAAACTCTCTGATATACCCCACACCCTTCACTGAAACACTGATATACCCTACACCCTTCACTGAAACACTGATATACCCCACAACATTCACTGTAACACTGATATACCCCACATCCCTCACTGTAAAACTCTCTGATATACCCCACACCCTCACTGAAACACTTTCTGATATACCCCACACCACTCACTCTAACACGGATATACCCCACATGCCTTACTGTAACACTCTTTGATATACCCCACATCCCTCACTGTAAAACTCTCTGATATACCCCACACCCTTCACTGAAACACTGATATACCCCACACCCTTCACTGAAACACTGATATACCCCACACCCTTCACTGAAACACTGATATACCCCACAGCATTCACTGTAACACTGATATACCCCACATCCCTCACTGTAAAACTCTCTGATATCCCCACACTCTTCACTGAAACACTGATATACCCCACATGCCTCACTGTAACACTCTCTGATATACCTCACACCACTCACTGTAAAACTCTCTGATATACCCCACACCCGTCACTGTAAAACTCTCTGATATACCCCACACCCATCATTGTAAAACTCTCTGATATAGCCCACACCCCTCACTGTAAAACTCTCTGATATACCTCACACCACTCACTGTAAAACTCTCTGATATACCCCACACCCCTCACTGAATCGCTGATATACCCCACACCCCTCACTGTAAAACTCTCTGATATACCCCACACCTCTCACTGTAACACACTCTGATATACCCCACACCCCTCACTGTAAAACTCTCTGATATACCCCACACCCTTCACTGAAACACTGATATACACCACACACCTGACTGTATCATTGATATAACCCACACCCCTCAATGTAAAACTCTACAATATACCGCAAACCTCTCACTGGAAAACTCTCTGACATACCCTACACCCCTCACTGAAACACTGATATACCCCACACCCCTCACTGAAACACTGATATACCCCACACCACACACTGTAAAACTCGCTGATATACCCCACAGCCCTCACTGTAAAACTCTCCAATATACCCCACACCCTTCACTGTAAAACTCTCTGATATACCCCACACCCTTCACTGAAACACTGATATACCCCACACCCTTCACTGTAAAACTCTCTGATATACCGCAAACCTCTCACTGGAAAATTCTCTGATATACCCCACACCCCTCACTGTATCACTAATATATCCACACCCCTCACGGTAACATTGATATACCCACATCCCTCACTGTAAAACTCCCTGATATACCCCACACCCCTCACTGTAAAACTCTCTGATATACCCCACACCCCTCACTGTAAAACTCTCCAATATACCCCACACCCCTCACTGTAAAACTCTCTGATATACCCCACTCCCCTCACTGTAACACTGATATACCCCACACCCCTCACTGTAAAACTCTCTGATATATCCCACTCCCCTCACTGTAACACTGATATACCCCACACCCCTCACTGTAAAACTCTCTGAAATACCCCACACCCCACACTGTAAAACTCTCTGATATACCCCACACCCCTCACTGGAAAACTCTCCAATATACCCCACACCCCTCACTGTAAAACTCTCTAATATATCCCAAACCCCTCACTGAAACACTGATATACCCCACACCTCTCATTGGAAAACTCTCTGATAAAACCCACACCCCTCACTGAAATAGATATACCCCACACCGCTCACTGAAACACTGATATACCCCACACCCTTCACATGAAAACTCTCTGATATACCCCACTCCCCTCATTGAATCACTGATCTACCCCATGCCCCTCACTGTAAAACTCTCTGATATACCCCACAACCTTCAATGAAACACTGATATAACCCACACCCTTCACTGTAAAACTCTGATATACCGCACAGCTCTCACTGGAAAATTATCTGATATACCCCAGACCCCTCACTGTAACACTGATATACCCCACACCCCTCACTGTAACACTGATATACCCCACACTCCTCACTGTAACACTAATATACCACAGCCCACACACCTCACTGTAAGACTGATATACCTCACACCACTCACTGTAAAACTCTCTGATATACCACATACCACTCACTGTAACACTGATATACCACACCCCACACCCCTCACTGTAACACTGATATACCCCACACCTCTTACTGTAAAACTGATTAATCTCACACCCCTCACTGTAACACTGATATACCCCACACCCCTCACTGTAACACTGATATACCCCACACTTCTCACTGTAAAATTCTCTGATATACCCCACACCCCCCACTGAATCACTGATATACCCCACGCCCCTCACTGTAAAACACTCTGATATACCCCACACCCTTCACTGAAACACTGATATACCCCACACCCTTCACTGAAACACTGATATACCCCACACCCTTCACTGAAACACTGATATACCCCACAACATTCACTGTAACACTGATATACCCCACATCCCTCACTGTAAAACTCTCTGATATACCCCACACTCTTCACTGAAACACTGATATACCCCACATGCCTCACTGTAACACTCTCTGATATACCTCACACCACTCACTGTAAAACTCTCTGATATACCCCACACCCCTCACTGTAAAACTCTCTGATATACCCCACACCCATCACTGTAAAACTCTCTGATATACCCCACACCCCTCACTGTAAAACTCTCTGATATACCCCACACCCCTCACTGTAAAACTCTCTGATATACCCCACACCCGTCACTGTAAAACTCTCTGATATATCCCACACCCCTCACTGTAAAACTCTCTGATATACCCCACACCCGTCACTGTAAAACTCTCTGATATACCCCACACCCGTCACTGTAAAACTCTCTGATATACCCCACACCCTTCACTGTAAAGCTCTCTGATATACCCCACACCCGTCACTGTAAAACTCTCTGATATACCTCACACCACTCACTGTAAAACTCTCTGATATACCCCACACCCCTCACTGAATCGCTGATATACCCCACACCCCTCACTGTAAAACTCTCTGATATACCCCACACCTCTCACTGTAACACACTCTGATATACCCCACACCCCTCACTGTAAAACTCTCTGATATACCCCACACCCTTCACTGAAACACTGATATACACCACACACCTGACTGTATCATTGATATAACCCACACCCCTCAATGTAAAACTCTACAATATACCGCAAACCTCTCACTGGAAAACTCTCTGACATACCCCACACCCCTCACTGAAACACTGATATACCCCACACCCCTCACTGAAACACTGATATACCCCACACCACACACTGTAAAACTCGCTGATATACCCCACAGCCCTCACTGTAAAACTCTCCAATATACCCCACACCCTTCACTGTAAAACTCTCTGATATATCCCACACCCTTCACTGAAACACTGATATACCCCACACCCTTCACTGTAAAACTCTCTGATATACCGCAAATCTCTCACTGGAAAATTCTCTGATATACCCCACACCCCTCACTGTATCACTGATATATCCACACCCCTCACGGTAACATTGATATACCCACATCCCTCACTGTAAAACTCCCTGATATACCCCACACCCCTCACTGTAAAACTCTCTGATATACCCCACTCCCCTCACTGTAAAACTCTCCAATATACCCCACACCCCTCACTGTAAAACTCTCTGAAATACCCCACACCCCACACTGTAAAACTCTCTGATATATCCCACACCCCTCACTGGAAAACTCTCCAATATACCCCACACCCCTCACTGTAAAACTCTCTAATATATCCCAAACCCCTCACTGAAACACTGATGTACCCCACACCTCTCATTGGAAAACTCTCTGATAAACCCCACACCCCTCACTGAAATAGATATACCCCACACCGCTCACTGAAACACTGATATAACCCACACCCTTCACTGTAAAACTCTGATATACCGCACAGCTCTCACTGGAAAATTATCTGATATACCCCAGACCCCTCACTGTAACACTGATATACCCCACACCCCTCACTGTAACACTGATATACCCCACACCCCTCACTGTAAAACTGATATACCCCACACTCCTCACTGTAACACTGATATACCACAGCCCACACACCTCACTGTAAGACTGATATACCTCACACCACTCACTGTAAAACTCTCTGATATACCACATACCACTCATTGTAACACTGATATACCACACCCCACACCCCTCACTGTAACACTGATATACCCCACACCTCTTACTGTAACACTGCTTAACCACACACCCCTCACTGTAACACTGATATACCCCACACTCCTCACTGCAACACTGATATACCCCACACTTCTCACTGTAAAATTCTCTGATATACCCCACACCCCTCACTGAATCACTGATACACCCCACGCCCCTCACTGTAAAACTCTCTGATATACCCCACATCCTTCATTGAAACACTGATATACCCCACACTCCTCACTGTAACACTGATATACCACAGCCCACACACCTCACTGTAAGACTGATATACCCCACACCACTCACTGTAACACTGATATACCCCACACTCCTCACTGTAAAATTCTCTGATATACCCCACACCCCTCACTGTAAAACTCTCTGATATACACCACACCCCTCACTGTAAAACTGTCTGATATACTCCTCACCCCTCACTGTAAAACTCTCTGATATACCCCACACCCTTCACTGTAAAACTCACTGTTATACCCCACACCCTTCACTGTAAAACTCTCTGATATAGCCCTCACCCCTCACTGTAAAACTCTCTGATATACCACACACCCTTCACTGTAGAACTCTGATATACCGCAGACGCCTCACTGGAAAACTCTCTGATATACTCCACACCCCTCACTGTAACACTGATATAGCCCACACCCTCACTATAACACTGATATACCCCACAACACTCAATGTAAAACTCTGATATATCCCACACCCCTCACTGTAAAACTCTCTGATATACCCCACACCCCTCAATGTAACGCTGATATACCCCACACCCCTCAATGTAACACTGATGTACCCCACACCCCTCACTGTAACACTGATATACCCCACATCCCTCAATGTAACACTGATATACCCCACACCCCTCAATGTAATGCTGATATACCCCACACCCCTCACTGTAACACTGATATACCCCACACCCCTCACTGTAACACTGATATACCACACACCACTCAATGTAACACTGATATACCCCACACCCCTCACTGTAACACTGATATACCCCACTCCCCTCACTGTAACACTGATATACCCCACACCCCTCAATGTAACACTGATGTACCCCAAACCCCTCACTGTAACACTGATATACCCCACACCCCTCAATGTAACACTGATATACCCCACACCACTCACTGTAACACTGATATACCCCACACCCCTCACTGTAACACTGATATACCCCTCTCCCCTCACTGTACCACTGATATACCCCACACCCCTCACTGTAACACTGATATACCCCACACCCCTCACTGTAACAGTGATATACCCCACACCCCTCACTGTAACACTGATATACCCCACAGCCGTCACTGTAACACTGATATACCCCACACCCCTCACTGTAACACTGATATACCCCACATCCCTCAATGTAACACTGATATACCCCACACCCCTCACTGTAACACTGATATACTCCACACCCCTCACTGTAACACTGATATACCCCACACCCCTCACTGTAACACTGATATACACCACACCCATCACTGTAACACTGATATACCCCACACCCCTCACTGTAAAACTCTCTGATATACCCCACCCCCTCAATGTAACACTGATATACCCCACACCCCTCAATGTAACGCTGATATAACCAACACCCCTCACTGTAACACTGATATACCCCACACCCCTCACTGTAACACTGATATACCCCACACCCCTCACTGTGACACTGATATACCCCACACCCCTCACTGTAACAGTGATATACCCCACACCCCTCACTGTAACACTGATATACCCCACAGCCGTCACTGTAACACTGATATACCCCACACCCCTCACTGTAACACTGATATACCCCACATCCCTCAATGTAACACTGATATACCCCACACCCCTCACTGTAACACTGATATACCCCACACCCCTCACTGTAACACTGATATACCCCACACCCCTCACTGTAACACTGATATACACCACACCCATCACTGTAACACTGATATACCCCACACCCCTCACTGTAAAACTCTCTGATATACCCCACCCCCTCAATGTAACACTGATATACCCCACACCCCTCAATGTAACGCTGATATAACCAACACCCCTCACTGTAACACTGATATACCCCACACCCCTCACTGTAACACTGATATACCCCACACCCCTCACTGTGACACTGATATACCCCACACCCCTCACTGTAACACTGATATACCCCACACCCTCACTGTAACACTGATATAGCCCACACCCCTCACTGTAACACTGATATACACCACACCCCTCACTGTAAAACTCTCTGATATACCCCACCTCCTCAATGTAACACTGATATACCCCACACCCCTCAATGTAATGCTGATATACCCACCACCCCTCACTGTAACACTGATATACCCCACACCCCTTACTGTAACACTGATATACCCCACACCCCTCACTGTAACACTGATATACCCCACACCCTTCACTGTAACAGTGATAAACCCCACACTCCTCACTGTAACACTGATATACCCCACACCCCTCAATGTAACACTGATATACGCCACACCCCTCACTGTAACACTGATATACCCCACACCCCTCACTGTAACACTGATATACCCCTCTCCTCTCACTGTAACACTGATATACCCCACACCCCTCACTGTAACATTGATATACCCCACACCCCTCACTGTGACACTGATATACCCCACACCCTTCACTGTAACACTGATATACCCCACACCCCTCACTGTAACACTGATATACCCCACACCCCTCACTGTGACACTGACATACCCCACACCCCTCACTGTAACACTGATATACCCCACACCCCTCACTGTAACACTGATATACCCCACGTCCCTCACTGTAAAACTCTCTGATTATACCCCACCCCCTCAATGTAACACTGATATACCCCACACCCCTCAATGTAATGCTGATATACCCACCACCCCTCACTGTAACACTGATATACCCCACACCCCTCACTGTAACACTGCTATACCCCACACCCCTCAATGTAACACTGATATACCCCACACCCCTCAAGTAACTCTGATATACCTCACACCCCTCACTGTAACACTGATATACTCCACACCCCTCACTGTAACACTGATATACCCCACACCCCTCACTGTAACACTGATAAACCCCACACCCCTCACTGTAACACTGATATACCCCACACCCCTCAATGTAACACTGATATACCCCACACCCCTCACTGTAACACTGATATACCCCACACCCCTCACTGTAACACTGATATACCCCACACCCCTCACTGTAACACTGATATACACCACACCCCTCACTGTAAAACTCTCTGATATACCCCACCCCCTCAATGTAACACTGATATACCCCACACCCCTCAATGTAATGCTGATATACCCACCACCCCTCACTGTAACACTGATATACCCCACACCCCTCACTGTAACACTGCTATACCCCACACCCCTCAATGTAACACTGATATACCCCACACCCCTCAAGTAATTCTGATATACCCCAGAACCCTCACTGTAACACTGATATACCCCACACCCCTCACTGTAACACTGATATACCCCACACCCCTCACTGTAACACTGATAAACCCCACACCCCTCACTGTAACACTGATATACCCCACACCCCTCAATGTAACACTGATATACCCCACACCCCTCAAGTAATTCTGATATACCCCAGAACCCTCACTGTAACACTGATATACCCCACACCCCTCACTGTAACACTGATATACCCCACACCCCTCACTGTAACACTGATAAACCCCACACCCCTCACTGTAACACTGATATACCCCACACCCCTCAATGTAACACTGATATACCCCACACCCCTCACTGTAACACTGATATACCCCACACCCCTCACTGTAACACTGATATACCCCTCTCCCCTCACTGTAACACTGATATACACCACACCCCTCACTGTAACACTGATATACCCCACACCCCACATCACTGCTAAAAATTAATCCAGAACTGCCCCCCCCCCCTCCTGTTGAGCTTGCTACATACTGGCTAAAAAAGTTCTCCTGAATGCTTTTTAAGAAGTCAGCTCCCTCTGTACCCTTCACACTAATCCTACCCCAGTCAATATTAGATAGTTGGAATCTCCTACTATTACTGCTCTATAGTTTTTGCACTTCTCAGAAATGTGCCTGCACATTTGCTCCTCTATCTCCCTCGGACTGTTTGGGGGTCGATAGAACACTCTCAGCAGTGTGATCGCCCCTTTTTTGTTCTTCAGTTCCATTTGGCCTCGTTTGATGATCCTTCTAACATACCATCCCTCCTCACAGACATAATTGTTTCTTTGATCAATATTGTGGGCCCCCCTCCTTTTTTATCCCCCTCTCTATCCCGTCTGAAAACCCTGTAACCAGGAATGTTGAGCTGCCATTCCTGCCCTTCTTTCAGCCATGTCTCCGTAATAGCTGTAATATCACACTCCCATGTGCCTATCCGAGCTCTCAGCTCATCTGCCTTATTCCTCAGACTCCTTGCATTTAAGTAGATACCATTTAGCACTGCCAAACTCCCTTGTTGTCTATTTTCTCTCTGTTTCCCCTGCCTTTCAAATTCACTTTCTAATTTTCTGCTTTCCAATTCCAGCTTTGCTTCTCTCCCTTCTGAATCTACTCTCAGGTTCCCATCTCCCTGCCAAGCTGGTTTAAACCCTCCGCAACAACACTAGCAAACGATCATCAAACCAGGCCACATGGGTCGAACTGAAAAACAAAAAAGGAGCGATCACACTGCTGGGCGTGTATATAGACCCGCAAACAATCCGAGGGAGATAGAAGAGCAAATATGTCGGCACATTTCTGAGAGATGCAAAAACTATTGGGCAGTAATAGTAGGGGATTTTAACTATCCTAATATAAACTGGAACAAAACTGGTGTGAAAGGTATATCGGGTGCAGAATTCCTAAAATGCATTCATAGAAACATCGGCCTCAAGTTTCGTGCCGCGGCGAAAACAGCGCACCACCGAGCTGGGCGCCTGTTTTTCGCGCCGACAACTGCGCCTAAAAAAAAGTCCGATATTCTCGAGCTCCTTGGAGCTCGATGTCTGCTTGGCGCGGCGCGCTCATCGCAGCAGGGGGCGGAGACTAACACTCGCGCCGATTTTCTAAGTAGCAGGGGGCGGGTACAATTTAAATTAGCCTTCGTGGCGCCGGCAACCCTGCGCGTGCGCGTTGGAGCGTGCGCGCACGCGCAATCTCACACAAACATTGGCACTCGGCCATTTTTAAAAATACTGCAGAAAAAGTGAAGATTTGTTTCTTGGACCCCCTGCAAAGGCTTGTAATTTAATTTTTTTTTATATTTCTGTGTGTGAGGGAGTGCTTTTAGCAGCACTGCTGAATAAATCACCTGCTGAAATCAGTGAGTTCAGCTTTTCACTGCTAAACTTGCAGAACCGGTGCTGCATTGGTGCATGCAAAGTAAGGACTGTGTGTTTGGAGAAATAAGAGTGCCAATTCAACTTTGCAATAATACGTGGTGTTGACAATGCAGCACCCATTCTGCAAATTTAAATATAAAACTGTCGATGTGGCTGCCTCTCCCTGTCCAAATGGCCTCAGTCCCCCTCACAGCTCGAAGGCTGCTGCTGTATCTTCGGCTGCCGGCCAGCCACTGACGCCGCTGATATCTCATGGCCGAATGGCCTCGGCTCTGTCCGGTGCTGCTTCTTCGCGGCCAGCCACGAAGAGAATGAAGGCCTGCCTCAAGCACTGCAGCTCAGCTCGAAGCTTGCTGCCGCTGCTGTCGAGACACTGACGCCACACCCCCACCTGTCTCCAACATGAACGGTCTGCCTGAAGCACTTTCACACAGGTAGGAACATGGTTTATTTAATCTTTTCTTTGCTTATAAATTTTTATTCAGGTTGGATTTATTTGTATAATATTTGTAGAAGTATAACTAAGGATTGATTGTAGAATTTAATGACTTCCCTTCCCCCCCATTCCCTACGCCTAATTTGTAACCTGCGCCTGATTTTCTAAAGTGTAGACAAGGTTTTTTCGAGTGTACAAAAATCTTCACTTACTCCATTCTAAGTTAGTTTGGAGTAAATTTTCACTCACGAAACTTTGAAAACTGGCCGGACATGCCCCCTTTTGAAAAAAAAATTCTGTTCCAAAGTGAAACTGTTCTACCTGACGAGAACTGCAGAAAACTAAATGTGGAGAATTCCGATTTCTAAGATACTCCGTTCTACACCAGTTGCTCCTAAAAATCAAGAGCAAATCATGTGGAAACTTGGGGCCATAGAAAATAGGTGCAGGAGTAGGCCATTTGGCCCTTCGAGCCTGCACCACCATTCAATATGATCATGGCTGATCATTCACTTCAGTACCCCATTCCTGCCTTCTCTTCATAGCCCCTGATCCCCTTAGCCGTAAGGGCCACATCTAACTCCCTTTTGAATATATCCAACGAACTGGCCTCAACAACTTTCTGTGGTAGAGAATTCCATAGGTTCACATCCTCAAAAAATTCTAGAAGATTTGTCAAGCATGATTTCCCTTTCATAAATCCATGCTGACTTGGACCGATCCTGTCACTGCTTTCCAAATGCGCTGCTATTACATCTTTAATAATTGATTCCAGCATTTTCCCCACCACCGATGTCAGGCTAAAAAAGTTAAAGAGAACTTTTTTAGCCAGTATGTAGCAAGCCCAACACGGGAGGGGGTGGTTCTGGATTTAGTTTTAGGGAATAAAGCTGGGCAGGTAGAAGGGGTATCAGCGGGAGAGCATTTAGGTGCTAGTGACCATAATTCAGTCAGATTTCAGGTCGTTATGGAAAAGGGCACAGCTAGACCAGGAATAACAGTTCTAACCTGGGGGAAAAGCTAATTTTACTAAGTTGAGAAGTGATTTGGACATAGTGGGCTGGAAACAGCTACTCGATGGTCAATCAGTGTCAGAGCAGTGGGGGGCATTCAAGGAGGAAATCTGTAGGGTTCAGGCAAAATATGTGCCCTTAAAGAAAAAGGGTAGGACTAACAAATCTAGAGCCCCCTGGATGTCTTGGGACATACAGGGTAGGATAAAGAAAAAAAGGGAGGTTTATGACAGATACCGAAGGTCAAATACTGCAGAATCTGGAGTATAGAAAGTGCAGGGTGAAATTAAAAGGGATATTAGGAAAGCAGAGAGAGAACATGAAACATTCTTGGCAATTAAAATCAAGGAAAACCCAAAGATGTTTTATAAATATATTAAGAGCAAGAGGATAACTAAAGAAAGGGTAGGGCTTATCGCCCCAAAATGGGCGTTATTTCCGGCGTGGACGGTAAAAAAGGGTTTTCGGATCGCCGGCTCCTCGCCCATTCTCAAAACACCTATTTTACATTTTTGAAAATGGGTGTTATCAAATGGGTGGTAGTGTTAAATTTTTTTGACCTTCTGCCGTAAAGTGTGGCTGTCCTTAGCAACGGCATGGCGATGTTTGATTCCCGCGATTCAGGAGGTCAAGGGTCACCATGACATGCGCAGAAGAGGAGACAGAGAGAGAGGGAGCTCAGAGGGACTGAAGGCGTGTCTGGGTGTGGTGTGGCTGCTTTGGGAGGAAGGAGGGAGACTTTAGAGCTTCACAGCAAGTAGGCAAACAAGAAGTAGCTGTTACCAGCCACATATTTGACCGAATTTGCCCTATACTGGAGAGTGAGGAGGAGGCATCACAGCACGCTGTGGAGACTGACGCTGGAGAGAGCAGTGGGGTGGGAGGGGAGCACATTGGAGGGCGCAAAAGAGCCAGGAGGTTCTCGGATGAGGCAAATGCCTCCCTCCTGCAGGAGGTCGAGTCATGCTGGGGTGATTTGACACAGGGAGGGAGTGGGAAGCCCACCCCAAAGACCTACCAGAAGATATGGACCGAGATAGCAGAGGTGGTCTCGTAGATGACCAACGAGGTGCATGAGGGCAACCAATGCCGCAAACGATGGAACGACCTTGTGGGATCCGTAAGAGAAGTATTACGTTGATTTACATGTACTTATGGATTTATATAATTTGATTTGTAACAGTCATGAGTGACTATCAGCAGATGTGAGGTCTTGCACTTTTACCGGGAATGTTTTACTCAAAGCCTGCGGTCACTGTGTACGTCTTTAGGTAAAGAATGATAATTATCTTAATAATCATGATTACATCTGTCAGTTATGTGTTGTATCAGTGTCTGTGACAGTACCGAGCAATGATCTCACGCAATGATCTCATGTCCATGCAGAGGTGAACGGGTGGGGGGCCACCAGTCCCCAGCGACATCACTGAGATGGAGGAGCTGGTGCTCGCACTCGTGGGGAAGCACCCCTGGACAGCCACGGACGCATCTGCAGACCCTGAAGTGATGCCACGTGAGTAAAGCTTACATCATTGCGTGATGTAAAGTCAATAGATGCCACACCCACTCATATCCGAACAATCATATACAATAGATGATTTCTAAAAGTGTCATAGAAATAATGCTGGCCTGATGAAAATCATTGCAATGCACAATGTGTTGATGGTCATGAAATGTGATGTCTGAGATGATTTTGAGAGCGGTGGTGCTTTTGTCGTGCATATGCTGTGTGTAGCGCTGGACTGACCTTGTGACCCTGGCACCCCCTTCTCCTCTAATAACCTCATTTGTGTTTTGCAGCTCAGTCAGCAGTGCGTCCCAAGGTAAGACCACAGAGGCCAGAAGGTGGGGGCGCAGGGCCCGACTCTCCGGATCATCCAATATCTGGTGCTGAGGGGCTCCGATTCTCGCCCATCAATCCGCTGGGTCTGTTCTCCACGGATGAGAGCGTGGATTTCGAGGAACCTGCATCGCCACGCTCCAGAAACCATTCCACCCCAAGGCCATCTAGTGGTCCTCCGGTCATTCTCGCCTCCACTCTGGAGGTACCGGCCCCAAGCACCTCGCCACAGGGCACCCCATTTGTCCCCAGGACGGTGCAGACCCTGCGGAGGTCTCGTGGACGTGGCAGGTCTGGTCCACGAGTGCGACATGAGAGCGGAGAGATGGTACAGTTGTCCAGGAGGACTGTAGACATTGGTGACCAGCTCATCGAAGCATTGGGGGGCATATCCCGACAGCTGGCCACCATGACCGAGTACATTCCATGGATGGCGGAGGCCCTGGATGCGATGGTCAGGAACACTGCTGGCACAGGCCTCCCAGTGGTCCCAGAGCGCGGCACTCCACCCCTAGGTTCCACACCACCACTGCAAACGACAGGTGAGAGCAAGGACCAAGATCCTGCTTCTGGATCATAGAATGTTTCTGAGCTGCAAGACACAAATGAGGTTGTTAGAGGAGAAGGGGGTGCTAAGAGTGGAAGCAAGTCTGCCTCAATTCCGAGGGACTGCCTATGATGATGATGATCAATCAGCTGGTCAGGTGGGCAGAACAGTGGCAAATGGAATTTAATCCAGAGAAATGTGAGTGAATGCATTTGGGGAGGGCTAACAAGAAATGGAATTCACATTAAATGGTAGGACACTGAGAAGTGTCGAGGAACAAAGGGACCTTGGAGTGCATGTCCACAAATCCCTGAAAATAACAGGCCAGGGAGATAAGGTGGTTAAAATGGCATACGGAATGCTTGCCTTTATTAGCCGAGGGGGTTGACTGTGGATGGGCAATGGCAGACATTTAGAGACCACATGGATGAAGTACAACAATTGTACATTCCTGTCTGGCGTAAAAATAAAAAGGGGAAGGTGGCTCAACCGTGGCTATCTAGGGAAATCAGGGATAGTATTAAAGCCAAGGAAGTGGCATACAAATTGGCCAGAAATAGCAGCGAACCTGGGGACTGGGAGAAATTTAGAACTCAGCAGAGGAGGACAAAGGGTTTGATTAGGACAGGGAAAATGGAGTACGAGAAGAAGCTTGCAGGGAACATTAAGGCGGATTGCAAAAGTTTCTATAGGTATGTAAAGAGAAAAAGGTTGGTGAAGACAAACGTAGGTCCCCTGCAGTCAGAATCAGGGGAAGTCATAACAGGGAACAAAGAAATGGCGGATCAATTGAACAAGTACTTTGGTTCGGTATTCACTAAGGAGGATACAAACAACCTTCTGGATATAAAAGGGGTCAGAGGGTCTAGTAAGGAAGAGGAACTGAGGGAAATCTTTATTAGTCGGGAAATTGTGTTGGGGAAATTGATGGGATTGAAGGCAGATAAATCCCCAGGGCCTGATGGCCTGCATCCTAGAGTACTTAAGGAGGTGGCCTTGGAAATAGCGGATGCATTGACAGTCATTTTCCAACATTCCATTGACTCTGGATCAGTTCCTATGGAGTGGAGGGTAGCCAATGTAACCCCACTTTTTAAAAAAGGAGGGAGAGAGAAAACAGGGAATTATAGACCGGTCAGCCTGACCTCAGTAGTGGGTAAAATGATGGAATCAATTATTAAGGATGTCATAGCAGTGCATCTGGAAAATGGTGACATGATAGGTCCAAGTCAGCATGGATTTGTGAAAGGGAAATCATGCTTGACAAATCTTCTGGAATTTTTTGAGGATGTTTCCAGTAAAGTGGACAAAGGAGAACCAGTTGATGTGGTATATTTGGACTTTCAGAAGGCTTTCGACAAGGTCCCACACAAGAGATTAATGTGCAAAGTTAAAGCACATGGGATTGGGGGTAGTGTGCTGACGTGGATTGAGAACTGGTTGTCAGACAGGAAGCAAAGAGTAGGAGTAAACGGGTACTTTTCAGAATGGCAGGCAGTGACTAGTGGAGTGCCGCAAGGTTCTGTGCTGGGGCCCCAGCTGTTTACATTGTACATTAATGATTTAGACGAGGGGATTAAATGCAGTATCTCCAAATTTGCGGATGATACTAAGTTGGGTGGCAGTGTGAGCTGCGAGGAGGATGCTATTAGGCTGCAGAGTGACTTGGATAGGTTAGGTGAGTGGGCAAATGCATGGCAGATGAAGTATAATGTGGATAAATGTGAGGTTATCCACTTTGGTGGTAAAAACAGAGAGACAGACTATTATCTGAATGGTGACAGATTAGGAAAAGGGAAGGTGCAACGAGACCTGGGTGTCATGGTACATCAGTCATTGAAGGTTGGCATGCAGGTACAGCAGGCGGTTAAGAAAGCAAATGGCATGTTGGCCTTCATAGCGAGGGGATTTGAATACAGGGGCAGGGAGGTGTTGCTACAGTTGTACAGGGCCTTGGTGAGGCCACACCTGGAGTATTGTGTACAGTTTTGGTCTCCTAACTTGAGGAAGGACATTCTTGCTATTGAGGGAGTGCAGCGAAGGTTCACCAGACTGATTCCCGGGATGGCGGGACTGACCTATCAAGAAAGATTGGATCAATTGGGCTTGTATTCACTGGAGTTCAGAAGAATGAGAGGGGACCTCATAGAAACGTTTAAAATTCTGACGGGTTTAGACAGGTTAGATGCAGAAAGAATGTTCCCAATGTTGGGGAAGTCCAGAACCAGGGGTCACAGTCTGAGGATAAGGGGTAAGCCATTTAGGACCGAGATGAGGAGAAACTTCTTCACCCAGAGAGTGGTGAACCTGTGGAATTCTCTACCACAGAAAGTAGTTGAGGCCAATTCACTAAATATATTCAAAAGGGAGTTAGATGAAGTCCTTACTACTCGGGGGATCAAGGGTTATGGCGAGAAAGCAGGAAGGGGGTACTGAAGTTTCATGTTCAGCCATGAACTCATTGAATGGCGGTGCAGGCTAGAAGGGCTGAATGGCCTGCTCCTGCACCTATTTTCTATGTTTCTATGTCTATGTTTCTATGTTTCTATGTTTCTATAGAATAAAAGAGCAGGGAGGTTATGCTTGAACTGTATAAAACACTGGTTAGGCCACAGCTGGAGTACTGCGTGCAGTTCTGGTCACCACATTACAGGAAGGACGTGATTGCACTGGAGAGGGTACAGAGGAGATTTATGAGGATGTTGCCGGGAGTGGAGAATCTTAGCTATGAGGACAGATTGGATAGGCTGGGTTTGTTTTCTTTGGAACAGAGGAGGCTGAGGGGAGACCTGATTGAGGTGTATAAAATTATGAGGGGCCTGGATATAGTGGATAGAAAGGGCCTATTTCCCTTAGCAGAGGGGTCAACAACCAGGGGTCGTAAATTTTAAGTCATTGGTCGACGGTTTAGAGGGGATTTGAGGGGAAATTTCTTCATGCAAAGGGTGGTGGGAGTCTGGAACTCACTGCCTGAAAGTGTGGTAGAGGCAGAAACGCTCACCACATTTAAAAAGTACTTGGATGTGCACCTGAAGTGCTGTAACATACAGGGCTACGGACCTAGAGCTGGAAAATGGGATTAGGCTGGATAGCTTCTTGTTGGGCAGCGTGGACACGATGGGCTGAAATGACCACCTTCTGTGCAGTAAACTTCTATGATTCTATGATTCTATGATTAGATTCAACCCCGCCCGCGAGGATATTGGTCCTGGCTCTGTTGAGGTGTAACCTGTCCGGCTTGTACAGGTCCCACCTCGCCCAGAAGCGGTCCCAATGCCTCAGGAAACTAAGGCGCTCCCTCCTGCACCATCTCTCCAGCCACATATTCATCTCCTCTATCTCCCTATTTCTGTACTCACAAGCTTGTGGCACCGGGAGTAATCCGGAGATTACTATCTTTGAGCTCCTGCTTTTTAATCTCTCTCCTAGCTCCCTAAACTCTGCCTGCAGGACTTCATCCCTCTTCCTACCTATGTCATTGGTAGCGATATGGACCATGACCTCTGGCTGTTCACCCTCTCCCCCCAGAATGCCCTGCAGCCGCTCAGTGACATCCTTGACCCTGGCACCAGGGAGGCAACATACCATCCCTGCAGTCACATCTGCGGCCACAGAAACGCCTGTCTGCTCCCCTGGCAATGGAATCCCCTACCACTATAGCTCTTCCATTCTTCTTCCTTCTGCCCCGTGCAGCTGAGCCACCCGTGGTGCCGTGGATTTGGCTCTGGCTGCACTCCCCAGAGCCCACCCTCGCCCCGACCGGTACTCAGAACAGAGTACTGGTTGGAGAGCGAGAGTCAGGGAACTCCTGCACTACCTGCCGAGTCCTCCTCTTCTGTCTGACGGTCACCCACCCCCCTCTCTGCCTGCACACTCTTACACTGCAGGGTGACCATCCCCTGAAACGTGATATCCACGTAGCTCTCAGTCTCACGGATACACCGCGGTGACTCCAGCCGCCGTTCAAGCTCCGAAACACAGAGCTCGAGTTGGTGCAGCTAGAGACACCTCCTGCACACGTAGTCATCCAGGCCACGAGAAGTGTCCAGGACTTCCCACACGGCACAGGATGTGCACTCCACGGGACTGAGCTCGCCTGCCATGCCTCTGTTTAATAGGCTAAGAGCTAACTTAACAGAAATAAACTTAAAACTTCAAAAAACATGTAACAGTCCGACATACCCCACACCGCTCATTAACTGTAAAGCGCTTTGAGACGTCCGGTGGTCGTTAAAGGCGATATATAAATGCAAGTCTTTTTTTCTCATTATCAGAGGCAGTCCCTCGAATCAAGGATGACTTGCTTCCACGTCAAAAAGTTCACAGGTGTTACAATGAAGGACCCGATGTTCCAGGTCCTGAACTACATGTTGAAGGGTGGAAGATGCCTGTGTGTGGATTGTTTTAACGTGTGGTGGCCGTTGCACACCAGCCACCACACGGGCCTGACAGAGCGAGGTCTTGGTCCAGTGGCAAGGGTTAACCCGGACAACTGGAGACCAGCTCTGCTGCACGGACCCAGTGCGCACACATAGATCACCAGCCCAGCCTTTTAGACTGACTGGGACAAGCCTTTTCCTGGATGATAGGTCACGGAGCAGCAGTGCGGGCTTGAAGGATGAGTTCACCGAGAGTGCAATGGGGCAATTGTTACCCCAGTCTATGTGTAACGCTCTCTCTAAGGCTCTGTGACTTCCAGCATGGGCAGACAGTGTTACAGAAGGACTGTAATGGGGGTCATCATTGTGGCTGTTGGTTCAAGCCTCGCCATGTTTGCTGTGCACCATCCCCGGCATTTCATCAAGAAGGAGAGCTCACTGTTTGCCTTCGAAACCTTTTCTAATTAGACAGTGCCTGTGATTACAGATAATTGCCGAAGCTGTTTGTTTGCGAGGATGCACAGACTCTCGAAAAGTAGGCAGAAAATCAACGTGGACAGAGTCTGGCTTCTTCCACCTCCATCAGTCCGCTGCCTTCAACTTAATCCATGTAATCATGTTCCAGCCTCAAATAAATGGTAGGATTTACTGCCCCATAATGATCTCAAACAAGTGCATAAACCACAGAGGACGTCAGTAGATGTGAATTGTAGCAAGTCGGACAACCTCTCTCTCTCCCTCGCAGTCTCTGATCCCACTCTACCTCTCTCCCTCTCTGACTTATCTTTTTCCCTCTCTCTCCCCCTCTCTCTTTCCACTTTTATCTTCAACTTGCTCTGTCTCCGATCTCCCTCTATCTCTTCACCTCTCTCTCTCCCTCTCCCCCTCACTCTCTCCACCTCTCTCATTCCCTCTCTCTCTCTCTCTCTCTCTCCCCCTCACTCTCTCCACCTCTCTCCACCTCTCTCTCTCTCTCAATCTCTCTCTCTCCCACTCTCTCTCTCTCTCCCTCTCTCTCCTCCCCGCTCTCTCCACCTCTCTCTTGCCCATTCTCACTCTCCCCCCTCACTCTCTCCACCTCCCTCCACCTCTCTCTCTCAATCTCTCTCTCTCCCACTCTCTCCCCCTCTCTCTCCTCCCCGCTCTCTCCACCTCTCTCTTGCCCATTCTCTCTCTTCCCCCTCCCTCTCTCTCTCCCCCTCACTCTCTCCACCTCTCCCTCACCCACTCTCTCCACCTCTTTCTCTCCCTCTCTCTGCCCAATCTCTCCATCTCTCTCTCTTTCCCTCCCTCTCCCATCACTCTCTCCACCTCTCTCTCCCCCCCACTCTCTCTCTGTCCGTCTTTCTCCCCCCATTCTCTCCATCTCTCTCTCTCCCTCTCCCCCCACTGTCTCCATCTCTCTCTCTCCCTCTCCCCCCACTGTCTCCATCTCTCTCTCTCCCTCTCCCCCCACTCTCTCCATCTCTCTCTTTCCCTCTACCCTCACTCTCTCCACCTCTCTCTCTCCCCCTCACTCTCTTCCCCTCACTCTCTCCCCCTCACTCTCTCCACCTCTCTCCCTCCCTCTCCCCTCACTCTCTACACCTCTTTCTCTCTCAAACTCGATCTCCACCTCTCTCTCCACCTCTCTCTCTCCCACTTTCTTTCCACCACCCTCTCTCTCTCCCTCTCTCCCTTCACCACTCCCGCTCTCTGTCCCTCTTCCCCTCTCTCTCTCCACCTCTCTCTCTATCCCACTCTATCACCACCTCTCTCTCTCCCACTGTCTCTCCACCTCCCTCTCTCTCCCCCACTCTCTGTCTCCCTCTCTCTTCACCACTCCCGCTCTCTGTCTCTCTTCCTTGTCATGTATCTTACATTATTATATATAACTGTATACCAACATGCTATACATGACTGTAATAAGATATGACCTGTAACCACCAGCATACCTTACCACCAGGGGTGCACTTGCAAGAGACAGGTATATAAGGACAGGTCTCAGGCAAGTGCAGCATTCCAGAGCTGTGAAATAAAGGTGCAGGTCCAGAGTGACCTTGACTTCACTACATGCCTCGTGTGAATCTGTACTGAGGGGACAGGACTTTACAGTGGCGACGAGTTAAGAGATTACAGAATCCACAGAATGGTGAACAACGGATCAGATGGAAAGTACAATGCTGGAGACAATTGGGAGGACTTTATAGAAAGGCTCCAGCAAAGCTTTGTAACCAAAGACTGGTTAGGAGACGACAAAGCAGACAAGCGAAGAGCCCATCTCTTAACCAGCTGTGGCTCAAAAACATACGCTTTAATGAAGGATCTGCTGGCACCCGACAAACCAGCAAGCAAGTCGTTTGAAGAATTGAGCACACTGGGAAGAGACCACCTGAAGCCAGCGAGCAGCCTACACATGGCCAGACACAGGTTCTACAACTACAGATGCTGTGTGGGCCAGAGCATACCCGACTTCGTGGCGGAACTTCGGAGGTTGGCTAGTTTATGTGAGTTCTCCGATGAACTGAGGAGAGAAATGCTGAGAGACTTTTTCATTGAAGGAATAGGCCATGCAGGCATATTCCGAAAGCTCATAGAGACCAAGAACCTGACCTTAGAGGCAGCAGCACTGGTTGCACAGACATTCTTGGTAGGGGAAGAAGAAACAAGGTTGATTTACAATGCAGGTACGACAACTAACGAAATATCGGAACAAGAAGTTCACAGCACTAAACAAGCTGCTACCCCCACACACAGACAAAACTGGGAGAACAGTCTCTCAACAGCAGGCAGAAGCCATCAAGGGCCACAGGAACGGCCGTTCACATCTCATCAACCCACAATGCGAGCACTCAACTACAAACTGAGAGAAGCTCAAGAAAGATCAGCCAGACGCAGCTCTTTCTTTGGGAACACGTTGAACAATGGAACAGGTCTGTGCTGGAGGTGTGGGGCTGGGCACTCGTCAAGAGGGTGTTGATTTCAGCAGGCTGTTTGCAGAAATTGTGAATATACAGGGCATTTGGCCCGCATGTGCAAAAAAACGGCAGCTCGACTGGTATACGAATCGGATGGGTCGGAAAGCGGACCAGAAGACTGTGGGGACAGTACCCGAGACACCGATGTACAGCGGGTCAACACGATCAATGGCCGCTGCTCCTACAACAGGATGCCTCCTATAATGATGAGGGTCCTACTCAACGGGATACCTGTCAACATGGAGCTGGATACGGGAGCAAGTCAATCTCTCATGGGCGCTCAACAATTTGAACAACTGTGGCCGCATAAAAGAGACAGACCAAAACTCACAAGGGTCGACACCAAACTAAGGACCTATACCAAAGAAATCGTACCAGTCCTCGGCAGCGCCATGCTCTCTGTCACACACAAAGGGACAGTGAACCGACTTCCCCTGTGGATTGTCCCCGGAGACCCCCCAGCACTGCTAGGGAGAAGCTGGCTGGCAAAACTAAACTGGAAATGGGATGATGTTCATGCCATTTCATTAGAGGAACGGACCTCCTGCTCAACAGTTATAAAGCGATTTGAACATCTTTTTCAACCAGGTGTGGGCACTTTCAAAGGGGCCAAAGTCAAAATCTACATCATACAGAATGCTAGACCGGTCCATCACAAGGCCAGAGCTGTACTCTGTGTGATGAGGGAAAAGATTGAACACGGACTAGACAGGCTTCTGCGGGAAGGCACTACATCACCTGTGGAATTTAGCGACTGGGCAAGTCCCATCGTCCCAGTCATGAAGCCTGATGGATCCGTACGAATCTGTGGGGACTACAAATCTACCATAAACAGAGTCTCCCTACAGGACCAGTACCCGCTGCCCAGAGCGGAGGACTTATTTGCTACATTGGCTGGAGGTAAACTTTTCTCCAAATTAGACCTCACATCTGCGTATATGACGCAAGAATTGACCGAGGAATTCAAGCTACTCACCACCATCAACACACATCAAGGCCTTTTCATGTACAATCGATGCCCATTCGACATCAGGTCGGCAGCTGCCATATTCCAGCGCAACATGGAGAGTCTGCTCAAGTCCATCCCGGTGACGGTTGTATTTCAAGACGATATACTTATCACGGGCAGGGACACCGACTCCCATCTCCGTAATTTGGAGGAAGTACTAAAGCGGTTGGATCGAGTAGGCCTATGAGTCAAGAAATCCAAGTGCCTGTTTCTCGCACCCAAGGTTGAATTTTTGGGCAGAAGGATTGCCGCTGATGGAATCCGCCCAACAGAGTCCAAAACAGAAGCAATTCGCCTGGCACCAAGGCCCCGGAATGTCTCAGAACTACGCACCTTTCTCGGGCTACTCAATTACTTTGGGAACTTTATGCAGAACTTAAGCACGCTGCTGGAGCCTCTCCACGTGCTACTCAGGAAGGGGTGCGATTGGTTTTGGGGGGGTGCCCAGGAACGCGCCTTCAATAAGGCACGCAACATTCTGTGTTCCAACAGTGTTTTGACTTTCTTTGATCCAGGTAAAAAGCTAGTTCTCACATGCGATGCGTCAGCGTATGGGGTCGGGTGCGTTTTGCAACATATCAATAGTGCGGGCAAATTACAACCCATAGCTTATGCCTCCAGGTCACTTTCGCGGGCGGAGCGCGGGTACGGAATGGTAGAGAAGGAGGCGCTGGCGTGCATGTACGGTGTCAAAAAGATGCACCAATACCTTTCGGGGTCAAGTTTGTGTTAGAAACCGACCACAAGCCCCTCACGTCCCTCCTATCCGAGAGCAAGGCAATAAACACCAATGCCGCGGTGCGAATTCAATGGTGGGCACTCATGCTGACGTCCTACGACTATACCATAAGGCACAGACCAGGCACAGACAACTGTGCCGACGCGCTCAGCAGGCTACCCCTGGCGACCACGGAAGGGTCTGACGATCAGGACTATGAGATAGTCATGGCAATCAATGCCTTTGAGTCCACAGGTTCGCCCATGACGGCTCGCCAAATCAGAGCCTGGACGGCCAGCGACCCCACGTTATCCTTAGTGAAAAGATGTGCCTAACTGGTGACTGGGCAGAGGCTCGCGATGCCTGCCCCGAGGAATTAAAACCCTTTCACAGGCGCTTGCATGAGCTATCACTACAAGCAGACTGCCTGATGTGGGGCAGCCGAGTAGTCATGCCTCTGCGAGGCAGAGAGGCATTTGTCCGGGAGCTCCACCGCGAGCACCCAGGGATCGTTCTCATGAAGGCGACAGCCAGATCCCACATCTGGTAGCCTGGTATTGACGAGGACTTGGAGCTCTGCGTCCGAAGGTGCACCATTTGTGCCCAACTCAGCAATGCCCCCAGGGAGGTTCCCCTGAGCCCCTGGCCCTGGCCTACCAAACCGTGGTCGCGGGTGCACGTCGACTATGCGGGCCCATTCATGGGCAAAATGTTCCTCGTAGTTGTAGATGCATTTTCAAAGTGGATCGAATGCACCATTTTAAACTCGAGCACAACCTCCACCACTGTGGAGAGCCTCGCAACCATGTTTGCAACGCACGGAATCCCTGACATATTGGTCAATGACAATGGTCTGTGCTTCACCAGCGCAGAATTCCAAGACTTTATAATTGACCACAGCATAAATCACGTCAAGACGGCACCATTCAAGCCGGCCTCCAACGGCCAAGCAGAGAGTGCAGTGCAAATCATTAAACAAGGCATGCTTAAAATCCAAGGTCCCACGCTGTATGTCGCGACTGCTGCTGGCATACAAATCTCGTCCGCACTCACTGACTGGGATCCCCCCCGCGCAACTGTTGATGAAAAGGACTTTAAAAACAAGGCTCTCATTAATCCTCCCAGAAATGCACGAAATCGTTGAGCCGTAAGCTGACTGAGTACCTTGACAGAAATTCGAGGAGGAGATGGAATGAGATAGGGGACAAAGTGTTTGTACTAAACTATGGCAGGGGTCCCAAATGGCTTGCAGGGACAGTAACGGGCAAGGAAGGAAACAGGCTACTGGTAGTACAAATGGACAATGGCCAAACCTGCCGGAGGCATGTAGACCAAGTCAAAAGCAGATTTACCAACAACACTGCGGAACCAGAGGCAGACTACAATGTGGAACTCGCACCACACCTGGTGGACAGACAGAGGGAACAAGCTGAGGAAAGGGCAATCCCAACAGACAGCCCAGGCGAGTCAACAACAATCACACCAATCGAAACAGATAGCCCAGGCGAGATACCAGCAACCACACCCAAAGAAAAACAGACACCAAGGCAACAACTGAACCACAACTCAGACGCTCCACGCGAGAGTGTAGACCACCTGAGAGACTGAACCTATAAAGACAATAAGACCTAGGAGGAGGGTGATGTCATGTATCTTACATTATTGTATATAACTGTATCCTAACATGCTATACATGACTGTAATAAGATATGACCTGTAACCACCAGCATACCTTACCACCAGGGGTGCACTTGCAAGCGACAGGTATATAAGGACAGGTCTCAGGCAAGTGCAGCATTCCAGAGCTGTGAAATAAAGGTGCAGGTCCAGAGTGACCTTGACTTCACTACATGCCTCGTGTGAATCTGTACTGAGGGGACAGGACTTTACAGTCCTCTCTCTCTCTCCACCTCTCTCTCTCTCTCCCACTCTATCACCACCTCTCTCTCCACCACTCTCTCTCCACCTCTCTCTCTCTCCCACTCTCTCTCCACCTCTCTCTCTCTCTCCCACTCTATCACCACCTCTCTCTCTCCCATTCTCTGTCTCCCTTTCTCTTCACCACTCCCGCTCTCTGTCTCTCTCCACCTCTCGCTCTCTCTCCCACTCTATCACCACCTCTCTCTCCACCACTCTCTCTCCACCTCTCTCTCTCTCTCCTACTCTCTCTTCACCTCTCTCTCTCTCTCCCACTCTATCACCACCTCTCTCTCCACCACTCTCTCTCCACCTCTCTCTCTCTCCCACTCTCTCTCCACCTCTCTCTCTCTCTCCCACTCTATCACCACCTCTCTCTCTCCCACTCTCTCTTCACCTCCCTCTCTCTCTCCCACTCTCTGTCTCCCTCTCTCTTCACCACTCCCGCTCTCTGTCTCTCTTCCCCTCTCTCTCTCCCCCTCTCTCTCTCCCACTCTCTCTCCACCTCTCTCTCTCTCTCCCACTCTCTCTTCACCTCTCTCTCTCTCTCCCACTCTATCACCACCTCTCCCTCTCTCCCACTCTCTCTCCACCTCCCTCTCTCTCTCCCACTCTCTGTCTCCCTCTCTCTTCACCACTCCCGCTCTCTGTCTCTCTTCCCCTCTCTCTCTCCCCCCCTCTCTCCCACTCTCTCTCCACCTCTCTCTCTCTCCCACTCTATCCCCACCTCTCTCTCACCCAGAAAGAGTTAAGACTATTGAGTGCAGCACTTCAGATGAAGCAGTATGCTATAAAATGATGTTGTCCTGTCCAAAAATAAAACCCAGCCCACCATGACAATAGTTATCACAGTAAGCACTGCACTGTTGCAAATCCTGCTTTTAACTCCAAACCGAGCAATCTCTCCTGGCTGGAGGTTTAATTATTGTCATTCAGTAAATGACCCTTCTCCTAAGTGCTGGGAGGACAGCTGCTGATGTTCAGTACTCCTGTCGGGATGAGAAGGGATTGTTTTCACAAACACAGATGACACGTCAAACCAACAGTCCCAACTGGGCCCAACCGAGATCGCGTTGGGCCGATTGACGCAGTCAGTCACTCCAGGGCCCCTCAGTGGCTCAGAGCTAGAGTCAGCAGGCTGGAGACTGGGAAGGCCCCGATCCTCATCCCCTGTATCTGCTGAGTTAGCTGATGTCAACAGGAGTAGCGGTGGGGAGGGGTGGAGGGGAGAGATGCAATCGTGTACAGGTATTGCCCCCCCTCCCATTGTACGAATGATTACACAGCATGGAAACAGCCCATCAACATATCCTTCCATTCCTTTATCCCTCATGTCTTTATCCAGCTTCTCCTTCAATGCATTTATATTTTTCGCCTCAACCACTCCGTGTGGCAGCGAGTCCCACATTCTAACCCTTGTGAGATCTGATTAACTGGGACCTGATTCATTTATAATTATAGAGTAGCTGTGTGCTGTGTACGTGCTCACTAACAATGGAAAAGGTTGCAGCGTGGTTGGGGGCCAAAGCACAGTCACTGGGTTAAGTGCTGTTCTGACCAGACAACAGGAACATGCTGCGATACAGTGAACAGCAGGAGGAAGGGGCATGATGGGGTAATCACATCATGACCAAGGCGATTGCTATCTGCGATGGGCAGCTGGGTCATAACCAGCTGCCAGTCCGGAGTCGACAAACTGACCCCAGTAACAGCAGGGGGGGCCAATCAGGGAATGGGAAAAACCCCCGTTCACGATTATAACTGAAGCTGTAACACGTGGTAGAGTACGCTTTATTCTTAGTAACTACAAGATGTAACTGAATGTAACTGAGCCAATAAAGTTTGCCTGGATACTGCCACCATACTCGAGTCTCATCAACTGCTAAGAATATAAGAGACCCTACATTCTGGCGTAGTCGGCAGGATCGCTGAATGTCAGCCGCTGGGAGACCCTAGGACCCACGTCGACACGAGGGTAAGGACACCTCTTAAATAAAGTCCTCGTCCGAAGTCTTTCGCGGCAGGCGTCATTCACGCGATCTTTAAAAGAACCGTTTGTGGGTAGTATTAGGGTCGAGACCCCCGTAACAGAGAGCTCTCCACTTGACAGAACATAAGGTCCTGACCCGGACTTAAGGTCCACGTTTCGCGCCCGCCACAACAAAGGGTTCTAAATCGGCACAATGGCTGAAGGTGGAAACAAAAACCGTCCCACGACTGAAAAAGGAGGGTCTGGCCCCACCGGGGGTCACAGACGAGGAAGTGTTAGAAAGCCTTAGGGAATACATTGAACAGCGGTTTGATTTACGAAAGACACGTGCCGAAATTGAACTAAAGTACGGAACCGCTAAGGGTCAGTGGATCCTGGACGATATAAAAAGGGTCTGGGGGAAAACCACGTGCATGAAAGATAAAGAAAGGACCTGCTGGGTCATGATCCAGTCCCAACTCGATCGGGATCTGAAAGCTGCTAAAGATCAAATCAAGGCACTTGGGGAACAAGTGACCAAGAACAATTCAGAAATAGAGAAGAAAGGGAAAGAGATAACTAAACTGAAGGGTGAGGTTAAAGATTCAGTCGCAGCCAGTCTGGGGTACAAAGCCGTCTATCCAAGTCTGGCACAAGTCGGGAAAGAACACCGGCAGCTGGAAAGGCAACAGGCGGGAGTAGTGACGTCGGATTCGGGCTCCTCGTCATCCCACAAGGAATCGGACGGCAGCGATATTAGCCCTATGTTAGCCCCACTAAAGACAACGAGAGTTAAAGTAGAGTCGACAACCAAGACGGAAGGTGGAACTAAGAAGCGTAAACAAAGATACGAGAATATGATAGTTCACGTAGCCACGGAACCCGAAAAAATAGATAAAAGAACTTCAACACCCGAAAAAGGTTGGGGGGGGGGGGGCGAGAACTTGGGAACAATGAGACTGACTGCGAAGTATTTACACACTCCATCCTTTGGACGGAGTCCAGATTCTGACCATCATGGTGCCGGGACGATCGGAACGTAAACTCCAGAGGGCAGTAAAAGAGGCACTTGGAGACACTGGACAGGGGATTGACACAGCCTGGGGAGAAGTGAAAGGCTGGTTAAGAAAGTACAGGCCGGCAAGGACGGATTAGAGTAAGAGTGCAATGTGCCGGCAAAAAGGGCACAGAGGAGATACTGGAGTATGAGGAGCGATTCAAGTCTACGTGGCTGGAACATTCGGGTCTGCATCAAGAGGCAGAGCAGATGGATGACGAAAGAATCGGACCCTTGAAGGCTACCTTTATGGTGGGGTTGAAACCAGAACTATCTAAATTAGTGAAGGCTCCCCTGGCAGATTGGGATGATCGGGGAATCTCCTTCGCGCAGTTGGTAGACCGGTGTAGCCAGTTAGATCGGGATTTAACTTCAAAGGTCCGGGTAATGCAGACTGGATGGAAACCAAAGGACCGGGAGGGACAGACGTCCGGAAGACTGCTGGGAAAGTGCCATTGTTGCGGTAAAGAGGGACATTGGGCTCGATCGTGCCGAGCGAAGAAACAGAATAACCAGGGAAGCTCAGGGACGGGCCAGAAACAGGCCGACGGGTGGTCAGTGATGGAGCGGTTTAAAGAACTTTCCTTCGATCAGCAGCTGCAGTTGCTGGAGTGTGCAAAAAACTCGTAGAGCCCACCCATCTCCCCGGCAGGATCCCTGTTATCAATAATACATCAGCGCAGGGACGGACTATATGTCAGTGTGGGAGTGGGCGACCAAGAGATTGATTGTTTATTGGACACAGGGGCAGAATTGCCGTGCGTGCCCGAAAATTATAAATTCCCCCTCGATGGGACAACCCGTGCGGCACATGGAGTCGGAGGCCATAAGCTGATACTCCACCGAACCCAGCCGATGTGTTTGGTTCTGGGACCACATGAAGTAACCGCATCGATCTGGGTGGGACCGGGATGGGTGTCTTGACGAAAATAGACTCCTCCCTGGACTTTGAGGACGGCCAAGTCACATGGTCGATCCGATCCCTGCAGAGGGAAGAATTAAGGGAGCACCCGATATGGGCCAAGGACAAACATGACTGTGGCTTGCTTAAAATGGACCCGGTTACCTTCACCGGGACTCCGCCTCCTCGCACCAAACAGTACCCGATTGGCCCGACATCAATCCAAGGAATATTACCCATCATCCGGCAGTTAGAAGAACAAGGGTTACTAGTTAAGACCCACAGCTCATCCAACAGCCCCATGTGGCCAGTGCATAAGGGTAAAGACGCCTGGCGCATGACAGTGGTCTACCGGAAGGCCAACCAGTGCATTGACCAAAAGCCCCATTGGTAGCGGACCTCTCCACTATATTTCAGGCTCTGACGCCGGAAGACAAGTACTTCTCCGTTATTGATATGGCCAACGGATTCTGGGCAATTCCGTTGGCCCCGGAGGTGCAGCCGTGGTTTGCCTTTACCATCCAGGGACAGCAATACACCCGGACCCGTCTACCTCAAGGGTTCCACAACAGCCCAACAGTGTTCCACATGGCCCTCCAGGGTCACTTAAGGGAGCTACCCCCGATGGGATCTATGGTCATACAATATGTTGATGATATCCGACTGGCGTCCACCATGGAAGAACAGCATGAACGAGACGTGCTGACCTTATTGGACCACCTCGTCGAAAAGGGGTACCAGGCCAGTATGGCCAAGGCCCAGATAGCCCAGGAAGAAGTAATTTACCTAGGACAAAAGATCTCAATGGGAGAGCGGGGACTGACCCAGGATAGGACCGAGGCGATTCGCGCGGCTAAACAGCCCGCCACGATCCAGGAACTTCGATCCTTCTTGGGTCTGTGCAATTTTA